>NW_005871158.1:1092497-1291262 GCF_000147115.1 Myotis lucifugus
CTCGGATTTCTTGGGGTTAATTTTGTATCCTGCTACTTTGCCAAATGTGCATGTATTAAGTCTAGTAGTTTTTTGATGGAGTCTCTAGGGTTTTGTATGTATAATATCATGTCGTCTGCAAATAAGGACAGTTTTACTTCCTCTTTTCCAATTTGGATGCCTTTTATTTCTTCTTCTTGTCTAACTGCAATGGCTAATACTTCCAGGACTATGTTGAACAGGAGTGGTGAGAGTGGGCATCCCTGTCTTGTTCCTGTTCTTAGGGGAAATGGTGTTAGTTTTTGACCATTGAGTATGATGTTGGCTGTGGGCCTGTCATATATGGCTTTTATTATGTTGAGGTATGATCCTTCTATTCCCACTTTGCTGAGAGTTTTTATCAAAAATGGGTGTTGGATTTTGTCGAATGCTTTTTCTGCATCAATTGATATGACCATGTGGTTTTTTTCTTTCAATTTGTTTATGTGATGTATTACGTTTATTGATTTACGGATGTTGTACCATCCTTGCATCCCTGGGATAAATCCTACTTGGTCATGGTGTATGATCCTTCTGATGTACTGCTGGATCCGATTTGCTAAGATTTTGTTGAGGATTTTGGCATCTATGTTCATGAGGGATATTGGCCTGTAATTCTCTTTCATTGTGTTGTCTTTACCTGGTTTTGGTATTAGGGTGATGCTAGCTTCATAGAATGTGTTTGGAAGTGTTCCATCCTCTTGAACTTTTTGTAGTAATCTGAGGAGGATAGGTTTTAGTTCTTCCTTGAAAGTTTGGTAAAACTCCCCGAGAAGCCGTCTGGTCCTGGGCTTTTGTTTGCTGGAAGCTTTTTGATAACTGCTTCAATTTCTTCCATCGTTATTGGCCTATTGAGATTTTTAGTTTCTTCCTGATTGAGTTTTGGAATGTTGTATTTTTCTAGGAATTTGTCCATTTCCTCCAGGTTGTCTAGTTTGTTGGAGTAGAGTTGTCCGTAGTATTGTTTAACAATCATTTGTATTTCTGTGGGGTCTGTTGTTATTTCGCCTCTATCATTTCTGATTTGGTTTATTTGGGACCTCTCTCTTTGCTTCTTGGTGAGCCTGGCTAGGGGTTTGTCAATCTTGTTTATCCTTTCAAAGAACCAGCTCTTGGTTTCATTGATTTTCTGTATTGTTTTTTTGGTCTCTATTTCATTGATTTCTGCTCTAATCTTTATTATCTCCTTCCTTCTGCTCACTCTGGGGTTTTCTTGTTGCTCTCTTTCTAATTCTTTGAGTTGTAGAGTTAGATGATTAACTACCATTTTTTCTTGTTTTTTGAGATAGGCCTGTAGAGCTATAAACTTCCCTCTCAGGACTGCTTTCATTGTGTCCCATAGGTTTTGGATTGTTGTGTTTTCATTGTCATTAGTGTCCAGGATGTTTTTAATTTCTTCTTTGATGTCATTGGTAACCCAATCAATATTTAATAACATGCTATTCAGCTTCCAAGTGTTTGAGTATTTTGGGTTGTTTTTATTGTAGTTTATTTCTAACATTATGCCATCGTGGTCTGAGAAGATGCTTTTTATGATTTCAATCTTCTTGAATTTGTGGAGACTTTGCTTGTGACCCAATATGTGGTCTATTTTTGAATATGTCCCATGAGCACCTGAGAGGAATGTATATTCCATGGCTTTGGGGTGAAGTGTTCTGAAGATGTCAATTAAGTCCATCTGATCTAGTGAGTCATTTAGGATTGCTGTTTCTTTGCTGAGTTTTTGTCTAGCGGATTTATCCAGTGATGTCAGTGGTGTATTAAAGTCCCCTACTATGATTGTATTGTCGATCTCTCCCCTGATATCTTCCAGGAGTTTTCTTATGTATGTGGGTGCTCCTGCATTGGGTGCATATATGTTTATCAGGGTTATATCCTCTTGTTGTATTGATCCCTTTAGTATTATGAAGTGGCCTTCCTTATCTCTTGTTATGGCCTTCACTTTGAGGTCTATTTTGTCGGATCTAAGTATTGCTACCCCAGCTTTTTTTTTCATTTCCATTTGCCTGAAAGATATTTTTCCATCCCTTCACTTTCAGTCTGTGTGAGTCCCTTCTAATGAGGTGGGTCTCTTGTAGACAGCAAATGTATGGGTCATGTTTTTTTTATCCATTCAGCCACTCGATGTCTTTTGATTGGACCATTTAGTCCATTTACATTTAAAGTTATTATTGAAAGGTACTTGTTTGTAGCCATTTCTATTTTTTTGTGGCTGCTTTCTTTCTGGGCTTTTAATTTCTTCTTTTTACACCAGTCCCTTTAGCATTTCTTGCATTGTTGGCTTGGTGGTGATGAACTCCCTTAGCCCTTTTTTGTCTGTGAAGCTTATTATTTCCCCTTCAATTTTGAATGATAGCCTTGCTGGATAGAGTATTCTTGGATTCAGTCCTTTGCTTTGCATCACTTTGTAAATTTCCATCCATTCTTTTCTGGCCTGATGTGTTTCTGTTGAGAAATCGTTTGATAATCTGATGGGGGATCCTTTGTAGGTAACTCTCTGTTTCTCTCTTGCAGCCTTTAAGATTCTCTCTTTGTCTTGTACATTTGCCATCGTTATTATGACGTGTCTTGGTGTGGGTCTTTTGGTGTTCATCTTGCCTGGGACTCTCTGTACTTGTGTAACTTTTTTCTTCCCCATATCTGGGAAGTTTTCTGTCATTATTTCTTCAAATAGATTTTCTAATCCTTGCTGCTCTTCTTGTCCTTCTTGCAGCCCTATTATGCGTATGTTACTTCGTTTCATGTTGTCCCGAAGCTCCCTTAGGCTCTCCTCCTGTTTTTTAATTTTTTTCTCCAGTTGCTGTTCAGATTGAGCTTGTTTCTCTGCCTTATCTTCTAACTCACTAGTTCGGTCTTCTGCTTCTTCTAGTCTGCTGTTGAAACTTTCCATGGTGTTTTTGATTGTAGCTATATCACTTTTCATTTCTTCCTGATTCTTGCATAGGTTGTTGATTTTCTCATCCATCCGGTGAATGAATTGTACAACCATTATTCTGAATTCTTTTTCTGTCATGTTGCATGCTTCAACTTCATTAATTTCCTTTCTTGGTGATTCCTCATTGTCTTTCCTCTGGGTGTTGTGTCGTCTCTTCATTCTGATTATCTCCTGATGGTTCAAAGGTCGAGTTGCGTGGGCCTGGGCCGTGTGCAGTGGGAGGTTCCCACCACCCTAGTGTCACTGAAGAGCTCTGACACTAAGATGTGTGGTTGTTGTTGGTTGGTGGGAACCAGGCTCGCTCTGTGTCAGTGTTGCCAACACTCAATGTGGCCTCGCACGTGCCCTTAGAATTAGGGACCCTGCCTGCACTGTGCTGAAATAGAGGCCCCCCTGGAGCTTGTTGAAAACCAGAGCAGAGCCCCCTAGCTTGCGCCAGGAGTCAGAGTTCCCCAAGAGTCCAGTATCAGAGACTCTGTTGCTTCGCGCGACCTCACCTTGAGAATCAGGGTCCCTGTGTGCCCTTGCACCAGGAATTGGATTCACTGGCTCTTAGTATGAATGCACAGGAAATCAGGATCTCAGGCGCAGGTGATAAGAAACACAGTCAAGTCACTGGTGCTTGGTGCTGCCTCCTGCCCTGAGAAACAGGGTCCCTGGGCCTGTGCTAGGCGGACAAACTCCCGTTCGCGCGATTGCTCCCAGCCCAGGGCTCCGATGCCAGCAGTGCGCGCAGGATCAGTTCCTGGTGGTGCGCACGCTTATGCTCCCAGCCCAGGGCTCCGAAGCCCGCAGTGCGCGTAGGATCAGTTCCAAGGTGCTCTCGCACTTCCAGGCCAAAGTTCCTGCAGTGCTGAGGCCCCGGCAAGGGGTAGGTCTATCAGTTAGTTACTCTGGCGCTGCCCGCAAGCCGGGGGAAGGGGGGATGGGCTCTGGTACTCACGGATCTGCTGCATGGATTTCTGAACTTTTGGTGTCCGAAGGTCTGTAGCTGTGGTCGCAGGTCTCTGTCCCCAGTAGCTGCAGGGTCCTGGTATGCTTCTGAGATCAGACTGGGTGGTGCTGAGGCCAGGATCCTAGTCTCAAGCAGCTCTGTTTCCCAAGATGGCGTGGTCGCTGTGCCTTTGCTGGCCGCCCAGGAGTGTCCGCGCCAGGAGCGGGACTCCTCCGCCTAAGACTGCCGGGTTTAGCAGCCCCTTAGAAGACCTGCAGAGTCTAACTGTCCCTAGCTCGTACACACTCACCACACACGTCCACACACTCCTCTATCACTTCCTTGCACTCTCACACTCTCTCCCTCCCTACCTTCCTCCTGGTCGCCATTTTCTGACTTTTTCTTCCATAATTTAATTTTTTAAATTAAAAATGTTTTTCATTGATTTTTAGAGAAAGAGGGAGAGGGATAGAGAGATGGAAACATCAATGAGAGAGAAACAGCATTGATTAGCTTCCTGCTGTACACTCCTCACAGGGGATCGAGCTCACAACCATGGGCATGTGCCTTGACCAGGAATCGAATCATGACCTCCTGGTTCATAGGTCAATGCTCAACCACTGAGCTATACTGGCCGGGCAATAATTTTAATTAATGACTCTTGGTTGAGAATCTCTGGGGCAAGTTGCAGGAATCTATGCTAGATACAAGGTCTGACAGTGATACTGATGAGCATTCAGAGTTTAGAACATTGCATTGTACCTAGAATTGGAACACATTTTTTTTTAAAGCACAATCTGTGGATACCCCATTAATTGCTGTTTTTATTCCAGGTATTGTTAACTGAAAAAGAGAAAATTTTATTTCTTAATGTATTTCTACAACCAAAAGAGAGTGATGTTGCATAAATCTTAGGAACATCTGAGAGAATGACAATCACAGGAAAGGTTCCATTACTTTCCTTCTTTAGACGATAAAATGACCTCTCTTTTCTAGCAACACCAATAAAGACCAGTTAGAGCCCAACAAGTAGGAAGGGCCTCAGACTTCCTTGGAAGGTGTGCTTCGTGGATGGAGTCTGACTGTGGTGTGCAGGGGGACAGGGTACAGTTTCATTTACAGGTTTGGGTAACATGCGCTTTCACATACATTGTGCTGGTTTTTCTCCATTTGCTCTTCCCTACCCTACCTCACCTGTGAGATTCATTCTCTGTCCTTTTCTTGGCTGCACAGGGTTCCAGGCAGCTGCCCCCTCCCTGCCTGGCAGAGCTGTGTCTCTCCAGACGACAGCTCCTGCGGGCTGGCCCCTCATCTGCGGCTTCAGTTCTCCCCAAGCTCCAGTAACACTATTGTCTTCCCTTTCTCCTTCAGGCCCACAGTGGCAATGGCTTCGCAGTATTTCTAGTCCTGGACACCCACTACCCCTCGTTAGATCACCGGACCCTGCTCTGTGAATAGTTCTTCTTTACTGTTCTTCAGAAGCCCATCTGAGTGGGTCTCTGCATCCCACCAGGACCCAGTGAGACATGAATCACATTCCAAAGAGCTCCCTGGATGTTCACACCGAGGAGCCCAGAAGGTTTGTTTCTTTAGAGACCGAACATAGCAGCTTAAAATGGCCAAGTAATAGAATAGGAGCATCAGAAAGGGGCACTGAGCAGTGGTCGGCAAACTCATTAGTCAACAGAGCCAAATATCAACAGTACAACGATTGAAATTTCTTTTGAGAGCCAAATTTTTTAAACTTAAACAATATAGGTAGGTATATTGTTATTAACTTAATTAGGGTACTCCTAAGGCTTAGGAAGAGCCACACTCAAGGGGCCAAAGAGCCGCATGTGGCTTGTGAGCTGCAGTTTGCCGACCACTGAAGGAGTTCTTGGGGGGAAATTCTAACAGCACAAAGGGATGTAGAAAAGGTCCATGCTGACTGCACAGAATGACTGGGAACACTAAAGAAAGGAAACCATGAGGTTTAACTTGCATTCACAAGAGAACATTGTGAAAATAGAGATTGCAAGCCAAATGAAGACTCACAATCGTATCTCCCAATACAGCCGTGGATCTGCGGGGACTGAGCTGACAGCGGATCAGAGTGAGAATAAATATAGTAACTACTAACTACGGGCAGGGCACTGTCCTTGCTCTGGTCGCCGACGTTTCTGGCATCTGCTGCAGCATTTGTGTGTCACCGGGAAGGTGGGGACGTGCCGATGACAGCTCTGCACGGTGGGAAAAGTTTTAATGTGCTGTCTGACTTTTTCAGTCTTGTCAGGGTACCGGAAGGCAAAATATGACTTTGTGTTCTATCTTGTTTATGATGTATGTGGATACTTTCAAAGATATGTGCTTTCCATACTGGTATAGAGACACTTGGATTCTTCCTTTTGGTATCAGGTTACGTCAACCAAAAGTCAACAAGTATATTCTCAGAGCTAGGCAGACGCTTGGCCCTGTGGAAACCTCACGTGCTTGATTGCAGTGTGTATTTATTGCACATATATCTGAACCAGCCACCGAGGTAAGAGACCGTGTTCCCCCTCCCAAGCATCTTACTCTAAGACGGGGCTCCAACTGACCCTGAGCTCCTCTAAAACCCTCCTGGCTGTGGGAGACAAGTGCCCTCTCTGAACAAACGAGAGAAGTGAAAAGTGGCAGAAGGGCAAGCTACCATTCATATAAGGAAGTCAAGCAAGCTCTTTTAGAGAAATAAGAGCTCTATTAGTGTTCATTGCTAATAGCCAATGTAATAGCACGTAGCTTCATCAGTGTGCGCATGCCAGATACAGTCCAAAGCATTTTCCATCAATGGGATTATGTGATTCTCACAGTCCTTTGAAGTAGGCTGTCTTATTATCCCCACTAGAGGCCCGGTGCACAAAATTCGTGCATGGGGGGGGGTCCCTTAGCCCAGCCTGCACCCTCTTGCAATCTGGGACCCCTCAGGAGATGTCCCACTGCCATTGGATGAGACCCAGACCTGGCTGGCCTCACCCGCATCAAGCCCCACTGGCGGGGGAAACAGGGTCACGTCCCTGACCAGCACCGTTCAGGGATGCAGCGTCACGTCCCCGGCCGGCCCTGGGCAGGGATGCAGCATCAACTTCCCACCCACCTGTGTGCACCTCGCCGCGCATGCAACCCTGCCCACCTGCGCGCGCCTGCCTCTCACGCAGCCTCCTGCTGATCTGTCGTTACAACATGAGGGCGTCACGACCATTAGCATATTAGCTCTTTATTATATAGGATTTTACAGATGAGGAAATTGGGCACATAGAGTTCAAATAACTTTCTCAGGGTGCAAGAGTCAAGATGGTGTAGAACCAGGATTAGATCCTGGCAGCCTGCCACCACAGTTGGAGGAGGAAGTCACATCTGATGGAGAGAAGCAACCCTGTGGAGGAGGATACGTTTGAGAAGGGGTTGGGAAGACAGTTAAGATATCAATACTTTGAGATGTTTATAGGGCAGAGAGGCAAGAGGGGGCATTCCAGTTGAAAAGGAAATGTATTTAAAGCCAAAGTGTTCAGCTTTAACTGTATTTTGTTAGTAGTTAAGTTTCCATTTTCCCTATTGCCACCATATAATACAGGCCAATACCTCAATCCCTAAGTGACCACAAGAATCTGGAAAACTGAAGGGCAAATTGGTAATATCAATGACCACAACCCTCAACTTGTGACAAGAAAGGGCTGGCAATGGAAGTCGCAAACCATGGCGTGTGAAACTCCAACGCTACATGTTTAGGAAGGTCTCACATCCCCCCCGCCAGGAGGGGCTGTGGGTGAATTCAGAGTAAGTTAAAGTTCTCTTTCCACATCAATGATTCATCTTTAAAAAAGTGAAGTTACTGAATAAAAGTGAAATTGGGTTTTCGAGGCCTCTGGTCATTTTCGAGTCATGCCTTCCGTTGGCTGCTTGCTGGGCCGCCGTTTCTTCTCGGTGTGTTCTCCCTTAAAGCAGGGCTTTCTGAGGCAGGTGTTCTCGGAGAGCAGCAAATCCTTTAAGGAGAACCTCTGGACGTGGGCTGGGAGAAAAGAGACTTGATCAATTAATCAATCTACAATATTTGTTGAGCACTTACTCTGCGGATCTGGAATGTGCTGTGCATGTTTAACAGGACGGAGAGTCTTTAAAAGCACAAGGGCAGTGTGGTTAGGATTTGTCTTCTCCCTACTGAGCCACCTCAGAGACAAAGGTGCTTCCATTCTTCAATTTAAACCGGGAGCCACAGTCCTGAGCGCCGTGTACCAGGAAGAGCCCTGCTGCGTCTCTCCGCAGCCACGGAGGCGGGCAGCGCTGTGCTGCTGGGGAAGGCTGGCTGGAGGAGTGACAGATTTACTCAGAGAGCTCCACTGGGAAGAAATAATGAATGTAAATGAGGGAGAGGTCATGATGTAAAAGCAGAATGTGCCTGTCTTCCGTTTGGACATTCCGGATGGGGCTTCAGAAAGCTGTTCTGAAAGACATCACTGACTCCAGGCAGAGCTAGAAGGAGGGTGGGCTTTTCATCTTTACCGTCCGCACTCGGTTTCTCATTCTTGAGTTACCCTGTTTTAACAAAAGGATTTTTTCTGTCCCCCAAACCCAAGTTCATAAGCAGATGCAAAATATTTCCGTCTGGACATGAGCCAAGTGCAGGGCCCCCTGCTTTGCACTGTCCAAGGTCCCGATGAGCCCGGGGAACCCCAACCCTGCCCACACATCTATGGGCTGGGCTTCCCCCATCTCTGTGCAGCCTGGTGGCTCGTGAAAGAATGAAAACTCCTTACTGAGCTTTGGGTTCTGAACCAGTGATACCTCAGACCCTCTCCCGGAGGGACAGCTGACTTCCCTCCAGAGAGAGCTGAGGGGTGCCCAGCGCTGGTCAGGCCGGCTGTCCCCTGATATCTCAACACCTCCCCGCCTCCGCTGTGACTGACAAGAGCCAAGCTTGCCAGCCATAGTGCGGTGTCAAGAGAGGAAGGAGGCCTGTGACAGAGAAGGGAAGGGGGACAGGTGGTGCGATGGGATGAGAAGGCCCCCGGCCAGCTCTTTGAGAGAAGGTAATGCGTTTGATGTGCTCTAATGGCACTCCCGGCTGAGGGGCCATATGGAGCCCTGGATGCCGCACAAGTCCCTCTTCTCCCCAGGTGAGACCACCTTTCCCTGACGAAATCATAGCATCAATTGGGTCAAGCATTTGTCACTGGTATTTCCTACTCTTATTCTGAAGGGGAAGTTAAAAATATAAGGAGGATCCTGGCATCTGCTCCTAGTATATCTTTTATAGTTAGAGTCTGGCCACGCTGTAGCATTTGGGAATGTATCCTTTCAGACACCTGCACTTTAGAGATAGTCAAGGTTAACCCTGTAAGCCATGAGACAGAAATGGGTAGGACGGAAGGCAAATCTGGCTGTAGAGGCACCTGGAGAAATTTCACTGCTTTACCACTCCTATGACTCTGCCCCCTCACTGACTCACACAGCTCACAGCTAAGTTATGCTCCTGGACTCCAAAGGTATTTGAGTTTGTAACCCCAGCTACAGACACTTTTAAGTGGCTTTTTGATGGACACATTTCTAAAAGATACTGCACTTTCTGAAGCAATATGCAATGACCATATTTTTCTTTCTGCCTCATCATATACTTTAGCCGTGCTTCTGGTCGGAGCTTTAAATTCAGAGTTCGTGTACACAGAGCACTGGCTGGGCTGACCCAAGGGGGCTTTGGAACGGTGCTCTGAAAGTGTCCTGAGGCCAGGCTGCCCTTTGGTTGGTTGTCTGATGCTGGCAAAGGCCAGCTGACCTTAGGGCAACAGCCTGAGCTCCAGAGGAGGAAAGGGTGGCAGCTTCCTTAGGCTAATTAACAAGTGAATCAGGGCTGACGCTTTCTCAGCCTTTACAATATCCTGTCCCTGGCCTTGGCTCATTCCAAAATGTTGGGGAATTACTGCCTGGTGAACACAGAGACCAACACTGTGCAGCGTTTCATCAGCTGACCATCTTTTCCTCCAATCTGTGGTTTCCAGAACTTTTGAGGTCCTAGTGGCTTGGGTCTCTGACCCCTGTGATGGGATTTTCCATTGATTGACTCAAGTAACTAGGGCATATCTGTTGGTGTGAGTGCTCAGTCCTAAGGTTGTGTGTGTGTGTTTGTGTGTGTGTGTGCACACACACAGAGTGTGACTATGCTGGAGGGTGAGGAGGAGGCAGTGCCCCTCTCCGCAACTCTTCCTGAATCCTCGCTTGCTTATAATACATATTCGGCAGGAGATGCTATATCTCAAGATGCAAAGTATGGCCACCTACCCTGATACTACCATGCTGCTATCTTTTGAATGGCTGTGCAAAGGCAGGAGCTGCTAGGGCAGCTCAGAAAACAGTTCCAGGGCCGCCGAGGGGTGGCCTTCTCCTTTGCATCAAAGTCTTTTTCTGTCACTTTCAAGGTCCTCCATACTGTTTGGATTCAGAAGGTGGTGTGTGTGTGTGTGTGTGTGTGTGTGTGTGTGTGTATTCTAAGAATGTGGTTTTCAGCCTATCCCCATTTATAGTTGCAGTTAGTTCAACCTTCCCCTTGACCCATGATTGCCCATCACGCTGAGCTTCCAGGGCTGTTACCAATGTTTGCTCTTTGGTGAACCTCCCTGATTATTTCTATCAGAAGTTGAGGGGCTGGGTGGGCATTGCAGGCACTGCTTTGTGCCACCATCTTGGTACAGAGGTCCTCTGTGCATGCTTTAAACAGAGAGCTAGAGAGCAGAACTGCCACATGTGGTATGGGACCAGTTCATTCTGAATCTTGGCCCCTCCTGCCAGCCTGGATTTGGCTTCTTCGGTATTTCCTTAGTTATAGAACTTCTGTTAAGCTAGACTTCAGGCCGTTCTCAATGATGGTTGCTCTACAGTTTAGTTGTAATTTTGATGTGGTGGTGAGAGGAGGTGAGAACAGTGTTTATCTACTTGCCCTCTTTTAAAAAAAATGTTTTTATTGATTTTTAGAGAGAGAGGAAGGGAGAGGGATAGAGAAATAGAAACACTGATGAGAAACATCATCGATCAGCTGCCTCCTGCATGCCCCCTACAGGGAATCGAATCCACAACTCAGGCATGTGCCCGGAGCGGGAATCAAACTGTGACCTCTTAGTTCATAGGTCGATGCTGAATCACTGAGCCACACCAGCCAGGCCATCTTCTGGCCCTCTTGACTTAGTAGATTGAATCATTCCCATTTTCTTCTTACCCCAATTATCCACACAGTCCCTAGAATAAAGTGGTAGGTCAACACATGTGGAATAAATGCGCCCTTCTAGACACTGTCCTCACAGGTGGTCTTTTCTTCTTCTCTCCCCTGGAGATTTATCCCAGACTATTCCATTTTTCTGGAGCTGCTGTGGCCCTAATTACTCTCCTGGAAGATGACTTCTATAAAATCTGCCTCTTCCACTGCGGGGTGGCTGGGAAGAAGATAAAGGTGAAGAGAGAGACAAAAGGAAAAATATAGGAAGAAGTGCATTCTTTCATACAAAAGTCTCTCCTTAATAACAGTCTAAGCTAGTGTCTCTTCGTGCTGAGAACCATTACAGGTGACCGCCATCATGAACGGTGCAACCAGAGCACCAATAAGGTTTCAGAAGCCAGACTGAAAACCATCTCGACAGGAAGTCAACTGCGTTATTTTGAAGTGAACACAGCTTCAAGCAACAGCAGATGCTTAACAATGAAGAGTGGGTGGATGAAATGCCTCACTGCTCTGCTCGAACATGACCTGGATACTTATCGGCAGAGACGGGAGCCGTTTGGGGGACTTAGAAATGCTGGTCTTTGACCTACAGGTCTGTAATATATCAGGCAAACTTTTACATCGTGATGCATCTGTTTGTATAATACAGAGTGGGGTCAGGTGGGACCATCCCTTCCAGCTACTTAAAACGTCAAAGGCCAAATTCTGCACTATGATGAGCAGTTATCAGGACTCCTGAGCCAGCTTGTCAATAGATTCTAGCCACTTCCTATTTTTTTAAAAGCAACATACAGTTGTTTATTGGCTGCACACTATTATTATACTGTAACCTCTTTGCTTTGACAACTCCAGGTTTGGTCAATTATTGCAATAGCTTTTTGGTCTCTCTAAGGAAAGCCATTTAGATTTTTTCAAGATTTCCACAGACAGGTAGTGATTAGAATATATTGTCAAATCTCTTAGTTTGTGTGTGTGTGTGTGTGTGTGTGTGTGTGTGTGTGTGTTTTGTCACATAGCTCACCTGCCAACTTGTTCTTGTTAATTCAGCTCTTTCAGCTCTTGCCTGTTTCTGCGCTTAGTTGTGGGAAGAGGAGGTGAGTGAGGCTGAGTAGGAGGTAGCAGCGGTAGCTGCAGCAAGATGAAAATGAACGATATTTTCAAATCCTAAGCAGGGCGGCAGAGGCTAATAATTACATTAAAAAGGCCCTCTGTAGGTAGGTGCAAATAGGCTAGTCTAAACAAGTGCCGCTGTTTTAATATGGGCTGCTGGAGATGTCATTACCTGACGAGACTGCCACCTTTCACCTCCAGCCATTGTGATCCGTTAGGTCTCACTAACGGGAGAGCGAGGAACTTGTTTGCAGGGGATTTGTTGTCTCACGCTCAGAGGCAGCTGAGAGACTTGCCAAGTGACAGGAAGACGCTTACATTCACAAGGTGTGATTGCCTAAGTGTTTGTCTGTGTCTAATTAGTTTGCCTTTGCTGGTTGGTAGCTCCGCAGCCAGGAGGCGGATTGACTCCGCAGGCTGTAAGCAAAGAGGGCTGATTGGTGTTGTTATCATCTGTTTATTTAACCCTCCCTCGAACCAGAAACGTTCTCTGGAAAGAAGAGCCTTTTCTGCTGCCTTAAAAAAAAAGCATTTAAAAAAACAATCCAAAAACAAAAGAAAGAAAAGGGGTGGGGGGAAGGGAAGAGAACGGCTCCACCTTAGCTGTGACAGTCTCCTTTATCCTGTACCCGTAGCATGTGAGCCTGCTGGTGACAGAGGCTGTTTCTTCAAGAGAACACGCAGAATGGTTTGCTTGGAGATGATGGACTAGACGCTCCAGACTGAAGAGGAGAAGACTTACCAGAGACCAATGCGGCTCTCCCCTTTTCAATTTTATAAACAACTGTGGAGAGGGGAGCCCCGGCCCAGGCCCCTGCCGCGGCTGCGCACACCCTGCAGAAAGATGCGATGAGAAGTTAATTTAAAGGAGGGATTCTCTGTGTCTTGTTGGTTGCCTTTCTGGGTGTGTGCTAGTGGATCAGCCATGGCAACTACTATTGACAGACATTTCCCGGCTCTGGATCTTTTGGTCCAGGCCTCAGGGAAGCCACGGCCCCTTCCTCACCCTTCTGCACTTTCCCTCTAAGCTGAGCCAGGGCTCAGGGGCCATGCCTTCAGGTAGGTTTTCATAAGCAATCGGGTCTCCCAGGGATGGCACATACCCTTACATCTTTGTTTAGTTAGCAAACATTATACAGGAACTGTTATAAGAACTGATATTTTGTTTTTATGGGTCTGCTTCTTCCAATATGTTGTCAGCTTCTTATTAGAGAACTCTGCTTATTAACCTAACATTGTCACCAGCACTAAGTAGGCCTTGAATAATCATGTGCTGAGTGAATGAGCAGGCTTATAGTAGCCGACTGTAATATGCATTTATACTTTATTCTTAAGCTCAATTTCTTCCAATGTTGTTGTTACCCATTACAGGATGCAGTCTGGATCTTGTACAGGAGGACAGATGACAATAATAGCTAACTTTTATCTAGTGTTTACTATGTCCCAGGCACTGTTCTAACTTCTTTATATACACCATCTTGTTTAATCCTCACAAAAATCCTCTGGGATAGGTGCTATCATTATGTCCAGTTTATAGATGAGTAAACTATGTCTCCACGACTCTGAGCCACCTGTGCAAGGTCATGCTGCTGCTGAGGGCTGAACCCAGGGCTTGAACCTGGTTCTGCCTGACTTGGCAGCTGTTCCTGTAAGTAGGGAGGATGCTACCTGAGGGCCCTGTGTGTGCACCAAGGGCCAAGCAGCAGTCATGACAATCCAATCAGAAGGCACAGGAATTAACCAAGATTGTTATCGTCAGCAAGGGTCAAGCTAATGAATAAAGCTTATGTTCTGAGCAGATGAGGACAATTTTAATTTTTGTTAATCCTCATCCGAGAGAGAGAAACATTGGTGTGAGAGAGACACATCAATTGGTTTTCTCCCGCATGCGTCTCGATGGGGGACAGGGATCGAGCCTGCAACTGAGGTATGTGCCCTTGATGGGAATCGAACCTGCAACCCTTCAGTCCTCAGGCGGATGCTCTAACCACTGAGCAAGCCAGTTATGGTGATGAAGACAGTTTTATAAAATATATTTATACCTGGTGGGCTCTGAGTGAGACATTATTGTTCTTTGGAATCTGAGGTAGCTCATTGAATCAAGGGAGACTTCTCAAAGATATCACATTATTATCACTACTACCATATTTATTTACTTTTTATCCACATGTTATACTTTTTAATAGACATACTTGGGAGAAGAAAAACCCCAGGCCATGAACAGAGACAGTAAGCCCCAAAGGAAGGGAGAGTGGTGGGCAGAAGCTGTATGCAGGCTCCATCTGAGGAATAAAATGATGCTATTGGGTAGAAGCAGAAGTGGAGGCAAATGAGCAGCCCCACCAATGGCAGGAAGAAGGGATGTCAGGGCATCGAGAGGAAAAAAAAAGATTTCTCTGGTAAAAATGAGAGTTAGAGTATTAGGTTAATCTTCCCCTCCGCCCCCCAGATCCAAATCAGTAATTAAGCCATGTCAATAATTATGGATTCAGAATGGTCTCAAAGTCCCTCTTCTGTTAATATTTCCCAGGCATTGCTTTTCTCCTTTGATAGCCATGTCCTTGCCACAAGAAGGACTTCACATTTTTCAGCAAGCCCACTTTGTTCAGTCCCTACTTTTTGCAAGCACTGTTAGCACAAGATTAGAGAAATGAGTATAATTAAGAGAGAAAATAAATAACAAATATGTATGCTCAATCCGAATCCCCACTGTTTTTTAAAAAATATATTTTTATTGATTTCAGAGACGAAAGAAGAGGGAGAGAAAGAACATCAATGATAAGAGAGAATCATTGATCGGCTGCCTCCTGCATGGCCCCCACTGGGGTCTGAGCCTGCAACCCAACATGTGCCCTTGACTAGAATCGAACCTGGGACCCTTTAGTCCTCAGGCCAATGCTCTATCCACTGAGCCAAATCAGCTAGGACCCTGTGTGATCTTTTTAAAATATATATATTTTATTGATTTTTTACAGAGAGGAAGGGAGAGGGATAGAGAGTTAGAAACATCGATGAGAGAGAAACATCGACCAGCTGCCTCCTGCACACCCCCTACTGGGGATGTGCCCATAACCAAGGTACATGCCCTTGACCAGAATCGAACCTGGGACCCTTCAGCCTGCAGGCCGATGCTCTATCCACTGAGCCAAACCAGATAGGACCCTGTGTGATCTTGATGGTATGTTCAACCAGAATAAAGGGGAAGTGGGAGTAAGTAGGAGGCTTGCCTTTGCTAGGCCTCTGCTGAGCTGCTGTGGGATCCAGCAGGCACCTACCTTAGTGATAGCAACAGGCTAGTCCCAGGACGCTGGGCAGCCTGGCAGGGCCTGAGAGCTGGGAGCCTTGTACTCTGTGACCACTGTCACCCACAGCTTTGGGCAACTGTCCCATATTCTTTGCTGCCTTGGTAGCCTCGGCTAGGTAACAACCATTTTGAAGTGGTTGTTGCATGTCTAGTTCTTTCCTTGGTGCAAGCTTGGGAACAGATTTCTCTGCGAGGACAGTGCCGTATACTTTATGTGCTTTTATTTTATTTTGTGTTTTAAAGGATTCATTTGATAGCGTTTATAGTGTTGGCCCATGACCAATAGGAAATGCAAAAACAAAACCATAAGAACCAAAACCTGTCCTTTACCACAGATAGTTTGAGAAATGTTGGCGTGGAGCACTGCTTGTCCTTGGCAGGACTGAAAAGAAGGAAAGGAAAAAAGTCTCATCTTTTTTTGCATATCATTGCATATCTATACAGAGTGGGGCAAAAGTAGGGTTACAGTTGTGAGTACAGGAAACACAGAGTTTATTCCTGTACAGTATTATGTATTAATTATTGTATTATTTTCCATATGAACAATGGTAAACTTACTTTTGTCCCACCCTGTATATTTCCTCTATACTGTTAGAATCTGTATTTTTCCTTCCTGGCTGCCTTCCTTCATTTACACACACACACACACACACACACACACACCCTCAGCGTTCATGATCACCAGGCTCATTTGTCTTAAGATTTGACTTTCACTTTCTCTAACAATAGACTAAATGAATCCATGGCTACATGAACCTTTCGTTGTTTTTCTGTAATGCATTTCTTAGGAATGATTCAAAGTACTTTAAAAAGTTGTGTTAAAAATTGTGATGGTTTTTATCTGGGAAGGAGCTTGTTTGGCACACATGTAACACTGGCAGGATGCCACAGTAACCAAGCTGCCCTGGCACCTCTAAGTGGGTCAATGAGCCATAAAAAAATCTCTGCAATAAATGGAGAGAAGAAACCCAGTCCAGTCTCCTGACACCATAACCAGTGACTGTATTTTCCAAGTTGAAGGACAGTCATTTATTGACTCAACATTTATTAATCTAAAATAAGAAGTGAGATCCAGCCTACTATCTCCACAAGTACCTCCAGACTTCGTAGGCGATTCCTTGGAAGTCTCTGTATTCTTGGGAATACATATCAGGGGCCCACCTCCTACCTGCCATCTCAAGCTAAGACTGGCAGAATCCACCGCTGAGTCCAGAGCTGCTGAAGGGTGCAGGGAGTTGGCGGGTGACTAAAGCACAATGCCTCTGGGTTGCCTGTGATCCGTGAGTGAATGGGTTTTGAATGGCTTATGCAGGATCCAAGAGTTTCTTGCGAGTTAGAGTTGACTGAGGGCCAAGAGTTAACCTTGGAAGGTAGTTGGGAATATGAGCCTTGGGTGGAAGTGAGATATAAGGACGTGAGAAGAGGTTGTCTGTATGTTTTCTGCATACTTTAATGAGGGCTAATGATGTGTCAGATCCTGATTAAAGTGCTTGACATACATTATGTTATACTAGAGGCCCGATGCACAAAATTCCTGCAAGAGTAGGCCTTCCTTCCCCCGGCTGCAGGCACCAGCTTCCCTCTGGCACCCGGGACCTGGGCTTCCCTTGAAAAGGGAGGCCCCACCCACCCGCCACAGCCCACTGGTTGGTGGCTCCGGACTCCCTCTGTGGGGCAATCATGGGGCAATGGCTGGGCCCCCGACCAATCGCATCGCACCCACCTTGGTTGACCTGGTGCCAGTGGGTGTCATAGCTTGGTCTCAGATGGTCGTCTGGAAGGTTGTCCAGACGGTCGTTCTGCTGTTTGGCCATTCGGTCGATTTGCATATTATGCTTTTATTATTATAGATAATCCTTGCCATACAACAGCCCAATGAAGTGGGCACTACCATTATACCTAGTTTACAAAGGAGATCTGGAGAGGTTACGTAACTCATCTAAGGTCATGTAGCCCAAACGTGATGAAGCCCAATCTGTCCCAGCCCAGGGCCAGTGCTTCTCAGCCTTTAGCACATGGCACACTTATTAAACACAGATTCCCAGATGCCACACTCAGAGAATCTGCGGGTGGGAGCCAGTGTTTAGCATTTCTAACAAGCTCCCTGGTGATGCTGATGTTGCTGGTGCAGGGACTATGCTTATGGTTGGTTATTGCCAGACCCACACTCTTAACTAGATGTGAGGCTTTCTCTCACCTTCATCTCTCCACCTCCCTTCTGTCTTTCTTGCAGCAGAGAGGGAGGCAACCCTGCCCAGTTCTTTGAGTTTGCAAACCCAAGTCTGTTTCACTAGTGAATCCAACAGGTTAAATTTTGCATTGCTTTTGTCTTTCTGTGTTTGGGGGAGGGAGAGGCAGAGGTGAGGCAGAATTCATTGCTTTGTGTTCCAAGTTATAGAACCATGTAAATACACTTCACACCCCATCCATCACCTTGCGGAATGCAGAGCGGTGGTCCTAAGAACAGTGAGGCTCCTGCAGGACCTGCGGCCCTGCTCCCCTGCCTGCCCACTGGACACGGGCAACTGCAACACAGCTCACAAAGCAGCACAGATATTGGTGATTAATCATGTAGACATACGTTGTGAATGACTTCCGTGTGTAATCTAAGCGTGGCTTTTAGTTCTTCAGGGGAGAGTTCAAAGTTCAGTTTCCATTCGCTTTTTCTCCTGAAATAACCAGGTTGAATTGACTTCTTGTGGCTCATCCCGGGTACTTCCCCACCCAGATGTCTGCAGAGGCTTTGGAAGGAACAGACCCTGAACTTCTGGCGGAAGGAGATGGCTCAGCACGGACTTGGCATGACCTTTCTCTTTCCCTCTGGGTTTGAAATCCCACTCCTGCGGCCAGGGTGCTGCTGCTGCCTCCCTTCCTGGAGGTGCCATGGGGGTGATAAAGGGCGATGGTAGAGCGCCTGGAAAACACCACGTGTGCCCGAGAGTGCAGGAATGACCCTACACCGCGCCATCGTGGCACGTCCTGCCCTGGCCTCTCTGTGGTGAAGGAAGGCGCAGCCGATCACACCCACACAGCCATCGCACACACGGTGGGAGTTCATGGTTCTCCAGCCCTTCTTTCTAGCGTGTCTGGGTAAAGCCTGTCCACAGACAGGAAAGGACAGCGTTTCCTTCTAAACACACACATACACACACACACACACACACACACACACACACACACAGCAAATAATGTTCATATAATGTTTAAAGAGCCTCATGAAAGTTCAAAGATGTTGCATGTTCAGCCTATGGATTTCATTATAACAGGTGTGTAGGAGAAAATGTCTATCTTGTTCCTGTTGTGTAAAAAGGGGAAAAGACAAGTGCAGAAGCTAAGAGATGGGCTGCAGTGATGGGTGCCTCCCCACTCTACCCTCCAACTTGCTGTTCGGTTAATTTCCTTGATGTGGCTTTCTCTTTTTTTTTCTAAAGAGATATATTTCCCCTTTATGGCTTTCTCTTAATAACATTTACTGAGCATCTATTATGTACAAAAATCCACTGCATTCCTATATACTATCACTAAAATTTCAGAAAAAGAAATTAAAAAATTCTTCTTGTAATGAAAACAAACAGATTAAACACAGAGGAGTAAACTTGACAAAGGATGTGAAGGACCTACTATATACTGAAAAGTACAAAACATTATTAAAAGAGTTTAAAAAAGACCCAATGAAATGGCAAGGCCTTTTCAAATGGGTGGGGTTCCACTGAAGGCTTAGAAAGCCTGGAGAATAGAAAGGAAGATTGGGAAAATAACAAGGGAAAGGGATTGAGTGGGTATTGGGAATAAAAAGCCTGGAGGAGTCAAAAGATGGGATGCGAACTTTGGGGACTAAGGCAAACGCATATGCACAGATTATTTGCTGCTTGAGGTCAGCTCTTGTGAAAATAGCGCTGCACTAAGGACAGTGGCCACTTCCTTAAGGTGGTGGGAGGGACCCCCAACCTCCCTTTGGTTTCCCCCATGGGGACTATAGCATACAGAGTGTGGGGTTAGTTTGTGCCTTTCACCTTCTGATACCCATCAGTAGTTCTCAAGTACGACTGGGATTCCTTTCCCTTCCCCACATTTCTAAATCACTGAATGCCAAAAAATACAGATTCATAGGCCCACCCACTGCAAAACCACACAGAAAAATAAGGTTAAGCTTTTGGGGGCAGGGACCTCACAATCTGTATTTTGAGGAACACAGGAGATTCTAACACATTAAAATTTGAGAACTACTGGTGTCAATTCTTTTTTTCTTTTCTTTTTCTTTTTTTTGGGGGGGCATCCTGTGTGATTCATGCCACGATTTGAATCTCACCCTTGTGTAAGTATCAGATGAGACAATCAATGTGTAAGAAAAGGTTTTTTTTAGATGGTAACATCCAATAAAATATTAGGTATAACTGCCGTTAGCTATTTGATGTAATTTTGTAATTGAATCATTAGGTGTTAGCCATTCAAGGCAAAAGATCCTTATAAATACCAAAACATCATTAGGTTGATAGTAATATAATTGTTCTAATTTGTATATCTTTAAAGATGATTTCAGTGTACTTGTTTGAAAGTTCTTTGCATTGTTCTTTCTGACTCATGTTGCTAAAGGTAATCTTGTGATTTTTGCTGATAATATTAATTTCTTTCCTGATTTCCTTTGGATGGACTGCATTATCAAACCAATCTGAGCTTATTCCCTACCTCTGCGACCTGCAAACCGTGGGAGTTATCCATGGAATTTTCCTCTCCACCCTTTGATTTCTCATCTGTCACATGGAAAATGAAAAGCCTACTGTGTAAGGCTGTTGGGAGAATTAAGAGTTCAGTTGACATAGTTGCACACGGCACTCAACAAATGGTTATTGTTAACCTGTCTTTAAATGAGATCTTTCCCCTAAATTTGATAACTTCGTATCGCATTACTCTTTTATAATCTTGTCACAGTTCTGCCATGCAAAGCCCCCTGATCTCAGCTTCACTAATTTGCCATGTGTAATGACTCTGATGAAACAAATTGTAATTACAGTGGAAGATCACTCAGAACATTAGCACTGCCGCTGTGGCTTATTCCTGAGCTGTCTCACTTGCATGCTAATCTTCAGCACCTCCTTTGGTGACCAAGCCAAATGCTTAGGACCACGTTTACTAGTCTGGCAATGACTAACACGAGCCGGAGACAGAAGAGTAGGTGACTGTCTAACCTAAAATAAGTTATTTCTTCACCAATTTTCCCCACTCTTTTAATGTTGTGATTGATTCTTAGTCCAGTGGGAAAATGTATATAGTAGCCATGTATCACATATACATAAGCATGTCCTTGGCCAAGAACAGGCAATTTACATTATTCATTTTTTATGATGGGAGTTTATAAAATTTCTTCAGTTTATGGGAATTGTTATAAAATCTAGAGAATTAGAAGGAAAACTGGAGGAGACTTCTTCTATTTAGTGTTGGTAAAATAGCAGTTAAAGTGTACTTCTGGGTAAATGAGTAATAAAAGTTGTCAAATCTAAAGTTGATTGACCGGAATTTATTCTAAGTTTTACAACAGATCTTAATCAAAAGGTTATAGCTGTGAGGGCTTTCCTGACAAAATATGTATATATTTAAGTTTCATTGGTTACAGAATTACATTAGATCTAACTGATGTAAATGGAAATTTATTCAGTGGAAAAAAATCCCACCACCATAATGCATTCATTTGCATGTGCAACGCCAGTTCAATCTTTCTCAGTTTTTTGTTTTTTTTTTTTCTTTAACTCTCTCCTTCCAAATGCTGTCATTCAGGATAAAAATTGATAGCAGCAAAAACATTCTAATTAAGATTTTAAGCTACATAAAATATATAATTCTAGGCTTTGAATTGATTTCCTTATAAAAATGTCAACATCCATGGTGTACATCTGATAGGAGAAACTTATCAGAGTGGCACTTAAATCCTTTCTCTTTGACTAATGGGAGGATGGGTGTCCCCATGTTATCAGATCCTCAGTTTTATTCTAATTGCAGTAGTTGCTTTGAGGTTTGCCTTTTGTTTCTTTTTCTCCTATCCATCCCATGGCACGTCCATTTTCTGGAAAATGCAAAGAATTATTTCGAAAAAAATTTGAGTCCTTAGATTTTTTTAAAAGAACAATGACCTTAAAGCTGGTAGCCCGGGTTTCTCCTTGGCTGTGATTTCACGAGGCAGTACTGGAACCAAGACCAGATGTCCCTGGAACTCCATAAATAGAGGGTGCTGTGTGTGTCTGCAGGTGCCACATTGCTGTGCAGATCATGGACATTTCAGTGGAATTGGGGGATTGGTGGCCCCTTTTACAGCACGGGGGTGGCATGACGGGATTGTAGACTTGAGATTGAGAATTCTGGAAATGTCTTGGTGGTGATAAATCCTGCACTTCACAGGGGAAAGAGCTGCTCCTATCTGCCTATATACTTATTGATCTATCCTTGCCACAGGGCACGCTTTTGGGGGATCTGCAGGATAGGGTCTATTTTGGTCAGATCACAGTGGTCCTGGATCAAGTAAAGCACCACATTCAAACACATCTCCTACCATCCTTTCTGCGTGACCTCAGCTTCCGGTGGCTGCCTGGCCCCTGGCTGGGAATCTTCTGGTCATTCCTGCTTGACAGATGCATGCTCCAGAGTTAAAACGAGTGCTCCACCCTTTGGACACAGCTGGTTCAATTCATTCTCTCCAGTGATAGGACTTCCTGTGTTAGTGGATAGGATCTCTGTGTTAGTGGTCAAAGTCTTAAGGACATTGACAAAGTAAGGAAGAATGTAAACTTGTGATTGTCTGCCCAAGTTTGATGTAATATGTTAAAGTAAAAACATCTCTTCCCCCAAAGAATTTCTCAGTTCTAGAATGGGTTTCAGGAGTTAACCCACCCCCTAACTTAGGCACATTTTGAATGTCATATACCTACAATTATTTCTTGGTGGCTGACTCTGGTTTTGGTTGCTTCCTGTTCAGCATTTCTCAAGAGTTTTGTGCAGTGAAAGATGGCACAAACAGCGTCCAAGCCTGGGTTAATGCCTTTATTTTGGTACCTCATCTCACCTGTGCTATCATCATATTGTCACACTATCTGGAAATTTCCCTTTGCTTCTAATTCTTATCCGATAGATTGCCCACTCCTCAATAAGAAGGTGTTGCTTATTTTCCTGGGAGTATTTCTGTCCTTAGCCATGCCTGGAATTAGGAAGTGTTCCCAAACTGATGAATGAGTGAATGATTAACTACACCAGGCACTGTAATAATTATTAGCATTTTTAACTGGTAGGCATTCAGGGTGGTGTTTGGTACTTAAAAACCACTTCCTTTTTGGACACACTTAGGAAGTTATTTACATAAGGTAGTGGCTTTTATTAGAATCAAGGAAAACCTGAATTCGACTGTCATAACTACCATCTCCAGTACAGTAGGATTGGACTCCCCAATAAAGGTTCCTGTTCCACCCTCCTACTCAACCATACATCACACAGAGCAAATTCCAGGTCCACGTAGCCAACCAATGGTTGGTCAGGGATCTAGAGCCGATAGCTAGGAGGAAGGCTGGGCCTGCAGGGTAGCCCTGCCTGGGGTGCAATGCCCGAGGGCACAGGGGGCAGGGGATGTGCCCTTGGGTGCAAGCACAGGGAGGGGGCTGGACTCTGCGATGGAGGAAAGAGGTTGGCCTTGGGCGGCCTGAGAAATGTGTCAGTGTGGGAAGGGAGTGCCCTCATCCACGTGGTTGGGCACCACCTTTCTCTGTCATGACCTTGCCCGCCACTGACATGTGGCCCAATGAATGTCAGTGTAGCAGCTATGCTGGTGGGGAGGAGCTAAGAAAAGGTTGATAGAGAAGCTGGAGGGAGATAATTGCCTTCCTCTATGTGCTGAGGCAGAAAAGGGGAAGACACAGGGAAGGCGTTCCCTCCCTTTTGCAGATAAAACCCAGCGTGACAGATCTCTGTGGCCTTTAGGGGTGACTCCATCTGACTGGAAGGGTCAGCGCCTCAACCATGAATACCATATGTCCTCATTTCGAAGACAGCTTAAACGATATGGCAGGCTAATAATAGCTCCCGAGGAAACAAAGAAACACTTTCATGGAAAATGTTCTTAATAGAACTTCCTTGCTGACTGATCGATTGCACTGCCGGGCTGCCCCTTCCCTAGGAGAAATGGTAAATTTGGCAAAGTAAGCTCTGCCGAAGGAAACTCGGTAACACACCGGGGAGATGCATGGGCTGAGGAATCTCCGCAGAGGCCGGCCTCATCCTACTTTGTGCAGCAGCGAAATTGACAAGGTGCTCAGGCATCAGAAAAGCTGCACATTACAGCACTTGTCCTTCAGTGTATCCTCTCTCCTTATTTACATATTTCCCATAAAAGGTACATCTTCAGAGTTCAGCTCCTAAAAGCGAACATGCTAATTTTCCCACAGATCTATTATGTATGAATGAGAAGAGTCTATTCCTTCCTCGGTGTGTGGAGGATTTGTGCGTGTAACCCCCCATTAGTGTTAATGGCAGATCTATGCATAATTTCCCTGACTCCCAGAATCCAGGCCGCCTGACTAAGCCACACGCAATTACTTACACACACAATGACAGGGAGCTGAGACGGGCCCAGGAAGCTGGGTTTGAAGGCGGGATTTCAAGTTCTCACACTTTAGGGGTCTGTGTTCAAAAAAGAAGGATGCAAAGGATAGAAGAGATTTGCTTATCTCAAAACACCTATAGAACGTTTCATGGCTTCTGTGTGTTAAGATAGCTCTCTGGCCCTAACCTGTTTAGCTCAGTGGATAGAGGGTCGGCCTGCAGACTCAAAGGTCCCAGGTTCGATTCCATCAAGGGCATGTGCCTTGGTTGCGGGCACATCCCCAGTAGGAGGTGTACAGGAGGCAGCTGATCGAGGTTTCTCTCATTGATGTTTCTAACTCTCTATCCCTCTCCCTTCCTGTCTGTAAAAAATCTATCTATCTATCTATCTATCTATCTATCTATCTATCTATCTATCTATATGATAGCTCCCTGTCCCACAAGCCTGAACTGGTGGCAGTCAGGGATTGCATGGCTCTGTAGGTGCCTGGCTCAGAGAAAGTGCATAATCCTTTTTTTGTGTGATTGAACAAATGAACAATATAAGTCTTTTCTTAATAGGTTTGGTGATTCACTGGATTTTGGCGTTTGATTTGCGTCTGGTGTCCTCAGATTTGGGATTGGAAGCCATTTACTTGCTATTATGTAACACATGTTTCCTAGATGGCAGGAACTTTACCTTCATTGTTACAATGAATTCTCCTAACAACCTTATTACAGATGTCCCCCCTTATCTGTTGGAGACATTCCAAGATCCCCAGAAGGTGCCTGATACTGGGGCTAGTACTGAACCCTATGTATACTATGTGTTTTCTATATAGTACAAACGTACCTTTTCACTTAAAGGAAGCACTTTATGGCTTCTCTTTGCCATATTCTAATTGCCAGCATCACTACTCTTTCACTTTGGGACCATTATTAAGTAAAATATGGGTTATTTGAACACAAGCACTATGCCACCTCCACAGTTGACCTGATAACTAAGTGACTAATGGAGAGTATACAGGGTGGACACACTGGACAAAGCTTCACTTGCCAGGCAGAATGGAGCAGACTGGTGCAAGATTTCATCACAATACTTAGAATGGCCTGCAGTTTAGGACTTACGAATTACTTTTTTGTGGAACTTTCCATTTAATATTTTCAGTTCATGGTTGACTGTAGGTAACTGAAGCCACGAAAAGCAAATTGTGGATACGAGGGGGACTACTATATTTCAATTTGGAGATGAGTGAACTAAAATTTGGAGAGCATAAGTTACTTGTCTAAGGTCTTACAGTCAATAAGAATTTGAACTAGAGCTTGAACTTGGGTCTTTTGATGATAACATTCATGTTCTTTTACAATAGGGTCTGCCTCTCTGTTATATTACTCCATTCCCTTTTTCTTGATCTAGATTTCCCCAACTTATTCCTAGTTCCCTGAATGACACAAAAAATGTGATTTCTGTTATAAGAGTAAGAAAATGTCATTGTGGATAGAGTAAAAAACAAAACAAAACAGGTGACTTAAGAGCCATTGTTTCTCCTTGTTGGGCATAAGTTATAGCTCTCTGGCGCAGTAAAAGTACATTCCCCCATTCTCTGAGTGGACTTTTAGTTCCATAGACACGGATATATCACATTCCTCTGTGGCATAATTGTTACCTTATTTTTTTACTTGGCCAAAATGGGTGTTTATCTTATGACTTCAAGATACAATTTGAATAACTATCTGTGCATTAGCTTTGCCTAACAGTTTGCCATTTCCATGGTTTGCATGATATAATTCTATAATAAATCAATGTAAATACAATCTATAGTGAATAACTAATAATTAGTATAGTTAATATACATTAACATTTGGTTTGTTCTGATTGACAAATTATAACTCAGTACCCTTGGAACTTCCTGAACATATGGCATCCTGTATCATAAAAGCCTAATATGCTAAGTATCTGGTCATCTGGTTGGCCATTCAACCAATCAAAGCATAATATGCTAATGGCATGCTAAGGCCACTCAACTGCTCACTGTGACATGCATGACCACCAGGGGCAGATAGTTGACCAGTCCATCAGTTGCTATGATATGCACTGATCACCAGGGTGCAGATACTCCAACTGGTAGGTTAGCTTGCTGCTGAGGTCCGGCCATTTGGGAGTGAGCAAGATGGGCTGGACAAGCCCTGGAGCCCTCCTGCAGTCCCTCCCCAGCTGGCCAACCTTCCACGTCCCTTCCTGGCCCTGATTGAGCACTGGTGGGGTCCCTTAGCCTGGCCTGCACCCTCTCGCAATCCAGGACCCCTTGGGGGATGTTGGAGAGCTAGTTTCTGCCCAATCCCGCAGGCCAGGCTGAGGGACCCCATTGGTGCATGAATTCATGCACCAGGCCTCTAGTACAGTTATAAGGATATGGCCCATTGAACAAGATCTGCTGCTCTATGATAATTCACTGGGGTTGCATTGCCAGGAATTCATATCTCCCACGCTTTTCCCACTCTGCAAATGGATTTTGTTCCACATAGTGCCAAAGCTTAAATCTTTAGCCTGGACTAAGATGAAGTACTTGAAAACACTTGGTAAATTATGTAATATTCAAATAATAGAAATAACCATAGTTCCATTTTTAATTTTTCAGGCATCTCCACAGTATTTGCTATAGTGATTGCACCAATCTGCATTTCCACCAATAGTGCATGAGGGTTCCTTTTTCTCCACAACCTCACCAACCTTTGTTGTTGGTTAATTTATTGATAACCATTCTGACAGGTGTGAAGTGATATGTCATTGTGGTTTTAATTTGCATTTTTCTCATGATTAGTGATGTTGAGCATCTTTTTCTATGTCTAATAGCCAACTGTGGGTCCTCTTTGGAAAACTGTCTATTCAGGTCCTTTGCCCATTTTTGATTGGATTGTATGGGTTTTTTATTTTTATTTTTTTGGTGTTGAAGTTGTATAAGTTCTTTTATAAATTTTGGATATTAACCCCTCATCAGAATATCTTCTCCAATTCAGTGGGCTGTCTTTTCATTTTGTTGATGGTTTCCTTTGCTGTGCAAAAACTTTTTATTTTATTTTATTTTTTGTGCAAAAGCTTTTCAGTTTTATGTAGTACCATTTGTTGACTTTTTCTTTTGTTTCTCTTGCCAGAGCAGATATATAAAAAAATATTGCTAAGAGAAATGTCTGAGATTTTACTGCCTATGTTTCCCTTTAGGAGTTTTATAGTTTCAAGTCTTTATTTCATTTTGAATTTAATTCTTATATATGGTGTAAGGAGGTGATCTAGTTTCTTTCTTTCTTTCTTTCTTTCTTTCTTTCTTTCTTTCTTTCTTTCTTTTTTGGCATATATCAGTCCAATTTTCACAACACCATTTATTGAATAGATTGTGTTTACCCCCAATATATCCTTTATCAAATATTAATTAACCATACAGGTGTGGGATTATTTATGGGCTTTCTATTCTGTTCCATTGATCTATGTATCTGTTTTATGCTGGTACCATTCTGTTTTCATTTTTAGAAGTTAGTTTCACCAGGTATAAAATTCTATGCTGACAAATTTTTTCTTTTAGTACTTTAAAGATATCAATCCATTTGTCTTCTATCTTAAATAATGTCAGGAAAAGAATCTAACATTATTTTCATCTTTCTTCCTATGTTTGTTATATACCTATTTTTTCCCTCTGGATATTTGTAAAATGTTTTCTTCATTACTGGTTTTAGGCAATATTATTATGTTGTATGTCAGTGTGCTTTTATTTATGGTTATTCATCTTGAAATTGAATTGCATTTTTGGATCTGTGGGTTTAAAGTTATTATACAATTTGGAAGAAAATTGGCCATTATAACCCCAAATATTTTTTGCCCACCCTACTCCATTTCTGATATCCCAATAACATATCCGTTAGAAAACTTGATATTGTTTTACAGGGCATTGGTACACTGTTCACTTTTAAAGTTGTTTTTTTTTCTGTCTGTGTTTCATTTGGAATTATTTCTATTGCAATGCCTTTAAGCTTACTGATTATTTTTTCTTTCACAGTGTCTACTCTGTCTGCTATTAATCTCATACAATGTATTTACTTTATATTTTATTACTAAAAGTTCCAAGTTGGTCTTTTAAAAAATATTTTCCTTATGTGTCCTCATCATACCTATGTTTTCCTCTATATTATTCAACTTATAAGAACATATTTATAATGCCTGTTTCAATGTCCCTATCTGCTTATTTTATCACCTATTGTTACTATGTCTAAATGTAGTAATTGATTTTTCCCCCTCCTGATTGGATGTGGTATGTTCCCGATTATTTGCTTGTCTGGTAAATTTTGGCTAGATGCCAGAAATTGTAAATTTTATGTTGTTGAGTGTCGACTTTGGTTGTATTCCTTTAAATCGCATTAGATTTGTTCTGGTATGTTTCCAGTTACTTGAAGTCAGTTGGATCCTTTTGGAGTTTGCTTTAAGCTTGTTAGGGCAGATCTAGGATAGCCTTTATTTCATGGGTAGTTTAATTAGGCTACTAAAGTCATACCCTTCTGGTGATTCTGCCTGATGCCTGTGTATTATGAGGTTTGTTCACTCTGTCTGGTGGGAACATAAAAAGAGCTTTGGGAATTGTTTGATCTTTCACTTTTCCAGAGGATTTCTCCTGGGTTTGGGGGAATTTACTCTCAATCATGTGTAGATCAATCCTCAGCCAAAGACTTGAGGAGTCCCCCCAACTAACTGCAGCTCCTACCTCTCTGATTTTCTATTTCACAGGCTATAGCTGTTTTGCCTTCTTTAAGTTCCTTATCTATCTCTTTACCTAAGTGAAACTTTTGGGCTCTGTTTAGGCACCTTTCCCTGTGTTGTAGCCCAGAAGCTTCCTCTAAGCAGTAGGCTGCAGAATTGTAGGGATTAATTACCTTGTTTGTTTCCCTTTTCTCAGGGAGTTAGCCCTATACTGCCTATTTTTCAATGTCAAAAACTTTGTATCATATATTTTGTAAAATTTTCTAGTCATTTAAGGCAAGAGTCTCTAGTACTTAATTTTGGACATAACTTGTGGCTCTAGTGAACAAATCATACATATTAAGTAAAGTAATCATACATATAGTTAATGCTTAAAATATGTAAACTGTTTCTAATTTTCCCTGTTATTTCAGAAAGCAGGTCTAGAATCAAAGGACAAAAGTGGTAGTTTGAAAGATTTTCTACTCTACCTTTCCAAAATTGGAATTAGGAAGGAAATAGTAGGTCTTGTTTGCTTTTAACCACAGGAAGTAATTATATAGGCTATAGAAGAAGAGGCTTCCTTCTAAGGTAATTCCTTATTGCATAAATGATCTCTATATTTTCTCCCAAATTTCAAATTTTATGGTATTTTTTTGCATAATGTCTCATAACTAAATAGTGCTAGAGTTGAAGTAGAGGCTGATTCCCGTGAATCTCAGGTTAGTGAGATTTCTATAAGAAATCTTCAGAATTACCTCTTTAATTTTAGCTAAACTATCCATAAAAATGACTATGGGAGAGATTTAAATTTATAAGGTTTAGTGAGAGAATATTTTGTAAATGTAATACTTCCAAAGATTTTGTTGTAAGTGTGTCTACTTAGACACTATTTTTGTCTTTGTATCAATACCCTAGCCATGATAAAAGATCAATGAGTTTGCCTGGCTTGTGTGGCTCAGTGGTTGAGTGTCAACCCATGAACCAGGACGGTGAAGTTAGGGTCCTGGTTAGAGCACATGCCCAGATTGGGGACTCAATTTCCAGTGGGGGGCATGCAGGAAGAGGCCGATCAATGGTTCTCTCTCACCATTGATGTTTCTATCTCTCCCTCTCCCTTCCTCTCTGAAATCAATAAAAATATATATTTAAAAAAATCAATGATGTTACTCAAAGGGTGGAAAAAGCCTAACTGGCCTAAAGATTTTTCCCAAGCAGTGTTCTTACAATACTTCAAGGAGTTACTGGGACATAGAGTAACTGAGTTCCTGAAAAACACACCAATTCCTAAAGGTGAATTTTCTTTTAAAAATTATATAGAGTTGAGTGAAGAAGATAAAAAAAATAAGATGGGGGTGGGATGTTTTGTATAATATTGTCTGGACCTATTGGAATCTCTAGATTGCTTGAGTTATGTGAGAAGATCGCCTTGGACTACATCGACGGATCGCCAAAGTTGTCCATTTAAGGAAATGGCTCACAAGAAAGTTCCAAAGGCCATTTGAGAGCCAGGAGCTTATTCTTTAACCTTTGTCTTTACTTTGTCTGAGAAACACTTTGGGAACTGTGGTAGGAGAGGTGGCAACTTCACAAGCTCCCATTCTGATTCTTAGCCCCCATCTTTTTCAGCCTTTTAGTATTACAAACTAGGAAACTGAGGCCCTGTGAGATGATGCGAGTTGATCAGATCACCAGCTAGTTCTGGGTAGAGCTAGGACTACTGTCACATTTAACAAATGTTTACGAAGCACCTAGTGTGTGCGTTGCATCCAGTTCAGTGCTTGTTACACCCCTGTGAGCTATCCTTCATGAATTATAATAACATGGAAAGAGCTTGTCAGGATTTATAATTTTTTTTCTCTATCTTAAAAAAAGAAGCCTCTCTGAACTTATCACTGAGATGTTCAAGGAAATTCAGTAGCTGTAATGACAGGGAAGCGTCCTAGTCAGAATCAGCAGTGAGCAGTTGTATGCCAGTGTGTGACGTGTTGCCACTGAGAGGGAGATTTCCATGCGAAAGTGGGACCAGAGGTCAGGGATCAAATACAATGGTCAAATGTAAAGTAAGAACAATTAATGTGTCTGGACACAAATTAATTGAGTTCTTACCAGATAAATAGTCAGGTCATACTGACACTTGAATTCAACATTGCAATAGCCGGGAAAGAGAGGGCACTGAATTAGTTATATCTTTATTCCAAAGAGAAGGGATGCTGGTGTTGTCAAGTACAAACTCTTGTCAGATGCCTTTACCTGCTCAGATCTCCAGTTACTGTTCAAAGTTCAACTTTCGCTAGATGTGAATTGCACAATTATGCCAGCTTGTCAGGTTCAATCCAGACAACATCTGAGAAAAAGGAACCATGTTCAGTAGAAATAAGCAAAAGCTGTTTGCACTTCTGGAGTGTAGGAGAAACAAGGCATGTCGAAGTGGGACAAGACAAGAGATACTACCTAGAAAAACTGCCTTCTGATATGCCGATATCAAGAAATTTGCTCTCCTCTTACAACTAAAAATTTTCAAAAATTCTAAGCCAGAGAGACAGCAGTTTAAGGTACTCTACTAAAGTTTTCAGTGTTGTTTCTAGAAGAAAAAAAGTCCAACCTTTGTCAATCAGAGTCATTCTGTCTGGACATAAAACAGGGACTTCTTTTGTACATATAACACCTTTGGGCAAATTAGGAAAAAGTGTCTTACATAAAAGGTGTCTCCTTTGAGTGGACGAATTGGAGCCCAGCACTGGGGCTCAGGTTTTGGGATCAGAGAAAGAGCTGGATCTCAATCCAAACGTGGTCTTTTGTCTCTGTACTTTGTGCAGGGCATGGTTTTACCTAGAGGTTCTCCCTTGAAACTATGATTTTCTGAACTTCTCTCCTGGTCACTATAAGCTGTCTTGGACCTTTTGTCAGACCTGGGGGTTACTGCAAGGTGTGAATTAGCAGTTGCCCAAGGCATCAGAGTATGGAGTAGGGGGAGGGTGACAGGGAATCCAAAAAGACAATGTCTATGGACAAAGAAGAAGCGGAGGACCAGGGGGTCCAGGTGAAGGCAGAATCCAAAGGAACTGGGCAGAAAGGCAAAATTTAACCAGATAAATCAGGTCAGAAAGGCAGGTTCTGAAGGGAAGATCTCAGGTGGGCTGGATGATTCTTAAAGGGTAGATCCTGTCAGCTTGCTGAGCTGGATTAGAGGCATCAGTAATATTTATCAGCAGGTTTTGGGGGAGGAAACCAACTATAAGTACTAGCTAGCTCTGGAGCAGCACCGCCTGGGGTCTAATTCTAATAGGGCTCTGGCTAAAAACTCACTTATTCTTCACTTTTTTTTCCACTCAGATCCCACATTCAATCCACTAGAAAAACCTGTTGTCTCTACTTTCAAAATATATCCAGACTGTGACCACTTTTCACTGCTACTACTTTTGTCCAAGCCATCAAGACAATATTCTAGCCCATCTCTGCTTTTGCCCTTGCTTGTTTCGTGCCATGAGTTTATTCTTATCACAGGGGCGTTCTAAAGGACCTTGCACTCCTCACTCAGAGCGAAACCCTGAGTCGTTACAATGTCTTACAAGACCTATGTGATCTGAACCCCTGTCCCCTTAGACCTCATCTCTTAACATACACCACTGGACTGTCGCTTGAGCCACACTGGCCTGTTTGCTTCTGCTTGAGGAAGACTTTTGCCTCAAAGTCTGTCTTTGCACATTCTGATTCCTCTGTCTCAGGGAACACCCTTCCCTCCATTAATCATTTCTTTCAAGTTTCTTCTACAAATGCCATCCAGAAGGGGACTTCAGATCATCCCATGTAAAATAGAAACCCACTACCTGCTGCATTCTCCATTTCCTCTCTGATTTATTTTTTTTCTAAATAATTCTCACCTTCTGCTGTAATAAATATTTTAACTTCATTGAGGTACAATTTACATGCAGTTAGGTGTACAAATTTTAAGTGCATTAAGAGTTTGTTTCATTGCAGAGTAATAACTGTGTAAACATGTGACATTGTGTTTATTCATATTTGATAAGTAATTTGGTTATTTCCAGTTTAGGACTATCATAAATAAAGGCATTATGAACATTCTTTCATAGTCTTTTTATGGAATTTGAATTTATCTTTAATAAATAATTATTAATGGGTCATTTTTTTTCTTTTAAATTAAATCTTTATTGTTCAGATTATTACAGTTGTTCCTTTTTCCCCCCCATAGCTCCCCTCCACCGGTTCCCACCCCACCTCCGCCCTCACCGCCCCCACCACTGTCCTCATCCATAGGTGTACGATTTTTGTCCAGTCTCTTCCCGCATCCCCCACGCCCCTTTCCCCCCAAGAATACTCAGTCCACTCCCTTTCTATGCCCCTGATTCTATTATAATCACCAGTTTATTCTGTTCATCAGATTATATATTCACTTGATTTTTAGATTCACTTGATAGATGTGTATTTGTTGTTCATAATTTGTATCTTTACCTTTTTCTTCTTCTTCCTCTTCTTAAAGGATACCTTTCAGCATTTCATATAATACTGGTTTGGTGGTGATGAACTCCTTTAGCTTTTCCTTATCTGTGAAGCTCTTTATCTGACCTTCAATTCTGAATGATAGCTTTGCTGAGTAAACTAATCTTGGTTGTAGGTTCTTGCTATTCATCACTTTGAATATTTCTTGCCTCTCCCTTCTGGCCTGCAAAGTTTCTGTTCAGAAATCAGTTCACAGTCGTATGTGTACTCCCTTGTACGTAACTGACTGTCTTTCTCTTGCTGCTTTTAAGATTCTCTCTTTGTCTTTTGCTCTTGGCATTTTAATTATGATGTGTCTTGGTGTGGTCCTCTTTGGATTCCTTCTGTTTGGGGTTCTCTATGCTTCCTGGACTTGTAAGTCTATTTGTTTCACCAGATAGGGGAAGTTTTCTGTCATTATTTCTTCAAATAGGTTTCCAATATCTTGCTCTCTCTCTTCTTCTGGCACCCCTATAATTCGGATGTTGGTGCGCTTGAAGCTGTCCCAGAGGCTCCTTACACTATCTTCGTATTTTTGGATTCTTTTTTCATTTTGCTTTTCTGGTTGGGTGTTTTTTGCTTCTTTGTATTTCAAATCTTTGACTTGATTCTTGCGATCCTCTAGTCTGTTGTTAGAACTCTGCATAATATCCTTTATTTCAGTCAGTGTATGCTTAATTTCTAGTTGGTCCTTTTTCATAACCTCGAGGGTCTCACTAGATTTCTTGAGGGTCTCACTACATTTATCGGCGGTCTCACCAGACTTTTTGAGGGTCTTACTAAATTTATTAGCGGTTTCTAGAAAGTTCTTGAAAAACCTTAAAAGTGTGGTTTTGAACTCTATATCCAGTAGTTTGCTGTCCTCCATTTCTGTCATTTGTGTCCTGTTTCTTTGTCTCTGCATTTTTTATGCTTCCCTGTGTTGGTAGAGTGGCTTTGTGTGCTAGGTGTCCTATAGGCCCCAGTGGCTCAGCCTCCCCAATTACCTGAGGTGGACACTCTTGGTGCATCCCTTTGTGAGCTTTGTGCGCAGTCTTGTTGTAGTTAAGCCTTGATTGTTGTAGGTATCACTGGGAGGAATTGACCTCCAGGAAATTGTCTGTGAGAATCAGCTGTGTCTATGGTGGGAGAACTTCTGTACTGGAGACACCCTTCTGGGGCAAGACTTGGTTCAGTGGGGCTTTGGTGCTCACTGAGTCTGCTCCCTGAGTATGTCCCTTATGGATCTGAGAAGTTGTAATCTGGATGGTCCCACTCTGACCACTGGGTACACTGGCTCTTTGGTCTAAGGAGGTGCTAATTTAGCCTCTTCCTGAGGCTACCCAGCAAGAGCTAAGAAGAGATCTGCAGATTCCCCTTCCTTGTTTGGGTTTTGGAGGTGCCCAAATGAGGCCCAGCTTTGAAGCAATGCAAGCTGCTGTGGGGTCTTGGGCCTTCTCTTGGAAGTTCTGGGTCTGTCTGGCCCAGCTTCAGTTTGTTAGGTAATTTTTAGATTGCAAAGGGCCCGGGCATTCATATGCAAAAGCCTGTGTTGCAGCTTGGGTGAGGCGGGGTCTCAGGGGATCAACAGGGCGGAGCAAGCAGCTATGGCTGATCCTCAGCCCTGCCCTAAGAGGCCCCGGGTCTCAGTGTCCTGGTAACTGCTGCAAGCACCTCCAAGAGAAAGCCGCCCTCGAGTTCTGAGTTCTGCCTGCTGCCAGACTGTCCAGTCTCTCCCCGCATGAGTCCAGGTCCCCAGAGACTTCCCGGAACTGGAGTTCAGAGCAGTCGGGGGCTTGTGACTCCCTCCCGATTCAAAAAGACAGCCTCGTCCTCAGTCGACAGCCCATGCCGCGTGCGCCTCCGTACCTCTGCATTCCACCTCCGCAGTTCCTTTGAGTCTCAGTGTGCTTTTCTCTTTCCTTCTAGTTGTAGAATTTCCACTCAGCCAGCCTTCCTGTAGTTCTGGAGGATGTCCGTTTTGTCTTTTAGTTGTATTTTTGAATTTCTTGTGGGAGGCAGCAATTTCTGGTGTTTACCTATGCCGCCATCTTGGTTTTTCCTCAATGGGTCATTTTCTTAGGTCTCTTTACTAGGCTTATATATGGCTGCCTTCTCATGTCCTGACATAGTCACCTCTGGGTTGGTGTGCTGTCTGTGTCCAGATTTCTCCTTTTTATAAAGACACCTATTGTATTATATTATGGCCCACCCATATGACTTTATTTTACCTAATTACCTCTTTATTTTTTATTTTTAGAAAAAAATATTTTATTGATTTTTTACAGAGAGAAAGGGAGAGGGACAGAGAGTTAGAAACATTGATGAGAGAGAAACATCAATTTAGCTGCCTCCTGCACACTCCCCACTGGGGATGTGCCCACAACCAAGGTATATGCCCTTGACCTGAATCAAACCCGGGACCCTTCAGTCTGCAGGCCAACGCTCCATCCACTGAGCCAAACCAGCTCGCCCACCTAATTACCTCTTTAAATGCTCTATCTCCAAATAGGGTCACATTCTGAGGTATAGGGGGTTAGGACTTCATATATATATACATAATATATGAACATAACATCTTACCATTAAAACGTTCAATTCTTGAACATGATATATATTTTTCCATTTATTTGTTATCTTTAATTTCTTTCAATATTTTGTAATTTTCAATGTTCAGGTCTTGCACATATTTGGTAATCTAAATGTAAATATTTGCATTTAATATCATGGGTACTATTATTAAGAGCATTCTTTTCCAGTTTAATTTTTAATTTCTAGTATATAGAAATTCAATACATTTTTGCATGCTGACCTTTTACTAGTAAACATAATTGCTAAACTCAGTTATGCTTGTAGTCTTTTTTGATATGTGGATTCCTTAAGATTTTCTACAAATAATCATGTTGTTTGTGAATAAATACTGGCTTATGTCCTTGTTTACAATCTGATGTTTTCATTTATTTTTCTTGCCTGGCTGCACTTGCTCGTACCTCCTATACAATGCGGAACAGTAGTGGTGAGAACATTCTTGTCTTGTTCTGATCTGAGAGGGAAAGTATTCAGTTTTTCACCATTAAATAGCTCTATTTTTTTTTCCTTTAAGGTGTGCACTTTATTGAACTGGTCTCGTCAGTGTACAGGTAAGCCCTGATTGGCCGCCTCCACACCTCAACCCACTCCCCGGGGGACCAAAAGCCTTCATACATCTCAAGTTGGGGACAAAAAGGGGGGCCACGATGGCTGGCCATTCAAAATAAAACAAAAGAAACAGGTATTAAGGCGAAGATTAAAAAATTTGGGTTACAAAATTTACACAAAAGCAGTGCTATCACCCTCCCGGTGTGGACTCGGGCGAGGACTAGCCCTTCTTAGGGAGAAGTGGGCGGCCCTGGGGCAGGCAAGGGACTTCCTGTAACAATGCATCTCGTATTTGGAATGACTATTAAAAAAAGAAAAATGTACAACCAAAGTCCTCGGCCACATTGTAGAACTTTGGGGATGCTCGCTTCAACAGACTGCTGTCACCTTCACCGTTCCAGTTTTTAAATCCTGAGTCAAGCGCCCCCCAAAAAAGATAAAAAAAAAAACAAAAACAAAAAAAACAAAGCCATGCCAATCTCATCTTGTTTTCTGTGCAAGTTAGGTTTTGTCAAGAAAGGGTGTAACCAACTAAGTAACAGTCCGCCTAGAAGCATTTGTGGTGGATGATGGAGGGGCCGGACTCCTCATACTCCTGCTTGCTGATACACATCTGCTGGAAGGTGGACAGCGAGACCAGGATGGAGCCGCCGATCCACACAGAGTACTTGCGCTCAGGGGGCGCGATGATCTTGATCTTCATCGTGCTGGGAGCCAAAGCAGTGATCTCCTTCTGCATCCTGTCGGCGATGCCTGGGTACATGGTGGTTCCACCAGACAGCACCGTGTTGGCGTACAGGTCCTTACGGATGTCGACGTCACACTTCATGATGGAGTTAAAGGTAGTTTCATGGATGCCACAGGATTCCATGCCCAGGAAGGAGGGCTGGAAGAGGGCCTCTGGGCAGGGGAAGCGCTCGTTGCCGATGGTGATGACCTGCCCGTCGGGCAGCTCGTAGCTCTTCTCCAGGGAGGAGCTGGAGGCTGCGGTGGCCATCTCTTGCTCGAAGTCCAGGGCGACGTAGCACAGCTTCTCCTTGATGTCACGCACGATTTCCCGCTCGGCTGTGGTGGTGAAGCTGTACCCACGCTCGGTGAGGATCTTCATGAGGTAGTTTGTCAGGTCCCGGCCAGCCAGGTCCAGACGCAGGATGGCGTGGGGGAGGGCGTAGCCCTCGTAGATGGGCACCGTGTGGGTGATCCCGTCTCTGGAGTCCATCACGATGCCAGTGGTACGGCCAGAAGCGTATAGAGACAGCACGGCCTGGATGGCCACGTACATGGCGGGGGTGTTGAAGGTCTCGAACATGATCTGGGTCATCTTCTCACGGTTGGCCTTAGGGTTCAGAGGGGCCTCGGTGAGCAGGACAGGGTGCTCCTCGGGGGCCACACGCAGCTCGTTGTAGAAAGTGTGATGCCAGATGTTCTCTATGTTGTCCCAGTTGGTGATGATGCCGTGCTCAAAGGGGTACTTCAGGGTCAGGGTGCCTCTCTTGCTCTGGGCCTCATCACCCACATAGGAGTCCTGGCCCATGCCCACCATCACACCCTGGTGCCGGGGGCGCCCCACGATGGAGGGGAAGACTGCCCTGAGGGCATCGTCCCCAGCGAAGCCGGCTTTGCACATGCCGGAGCCGTTGTCGACCACTAGCGCAGCAATATCGTCATCCATGGCGAGCAGGAGGCGGTGTGGGTTGGCGAAGGCGGACGAGCGGCGAAGTCTAGTGGCCTGTGCGGGCGGCGGACGGTCTCAGCAGTCTCTATTTTTTTTTTTTTTTTTAATATAGATGACCTCTATCAGCTTGAGAAATCTCTATTGCTGCTTTAATGAGTTGAATTGTGTTTGCTGCTGTTGAATTATGTCAAGTTAATTTTTTTGTAACTATTGAGATGATCATTTGGTTTTTCTCCTTTATTTTCTTACTGTGATTAATTGAGTTGATTGGTTTTTGAGTGTTAAACCAACTTTACATTCCTGGGTACAAATTCCATATGATCAAATGTTACTGGATATTATTATTTATTTATTTATTTATTTATTTATTTATTTATTTATTTTTTTTGCTAAAAGTATTACAAAGGGTATTACATAGGTGTCCTCCCCGCCCCCCCCCCCCCCTGGCAATCTCCTGCCCTCCCTTACCCCCCCAGTGTCTTATGTCCATTAGTTATGCTTATATGCATGCATACAAGTCCTTCGGTTGATCTCTTACCCCCCTCCCTCATGCCCCCCAACCCTCCCTGGCCTTCCCACTACAGTTTGACAATCAGTTTGAGGCAGCTCTGCCTCTGTATCTATTATTGTTCAAAAGTTTGTAATGGTCTTAATTATCCATGAGTGAGTGAGATCATGTGGTATTTTTCCTTCATTGACTGGCTTATTTCACTTAGCATAATGCTCTCCAGTTCCATCCATGCTGTTGCAAATGGTAAGAGTTCCTTCTTTTTTCCAGCAGCATAGTATTCCATCATGTAGATGTACCACAGTTTTCTAATCCATTCATCTACTGATGGGCACTTAGGCTGTTTCCAGATCTTAGCTATGGTGAATTGTGCTGCTATGAACATATGGGTGCACATATCCTTTCTGATTGGTGTTTCTGGTTTCTTGGGATATATTCCTAGAAGTGGGATCACAGGGTCAAATGGGAGTTCCATTTTTTGTTTTTTGAGGAAACTCCATACTGTCTTCCATAGTGGCTGCACCAGTCTGCATTCCCACCAGCAGTGCACGAGTGTTCCTTTTTCTCCACGTCCTCTCCAGCACTTGTCGTTTGTTGATTTGTTGATGATAGCCATTCTGACAGGTGTGAGATGGTACCTCATTGTTGTTTTGATTTGCATCTCTCGGATGATTAGTGACTTTGAGCATGTTTTCATATGTCTCTTGGCTTTCTGAATGTCCTCTTTTGAAAGGTGTCTATTTAGATCCTTTGCCCATTTATTGATTGGATTGTTTATCTTCTTTTTGTTAAGTTGTATGAGTTCCCTATAAATTTTGGAGATTAGGCCCTTATCAGATATGACGTTGGCAAATATGTTTTCCCACGCAGTGGGTTTTCTTGTTGTTTTGTTGATGGTTTCTTTTGCTGTGCAGAAGCTTTTTATTTTGATGTAGTCCCATTTGTTCATTTTCTCTTTAGTTTCAAGTGCCCTAGGAGCTGTATCAGTGAAGAAATTGCTTTGGCATATGTCTGAGATTTTGTTGCCTTTGGATTCTTCTAGAATTTTTATGGTTTCCTGTCGTACATTTAAGTCCTTTAATACTGGATATTATTTACTAATATTTTCTTCAAATTTTTGGCCAGTAATTTTTTTTCTTGTAATGCCTTTTTTCATCTTATAAATTCAGAGTTATGCAACCATATTAAAGAAGCTGAAAAGTGTTCTTTCACTTTCTATTTTTGGAAATATTTTCTGTAATATTGGTAATGTTTATTTAAAAAAGATTTGATAGAATATATAAAGCCATCTGGGAAGGCTTTGAATTATAGATCCCAGTTCCTTAACTGATACAGGGCTATTTATAGTTTCCATTTCTTCTTGTTTTAGCTCCAGTAATTTGTATCTTTTAAGGAATTTGCCCATTTTATGTATGCTGTCAATTTTAGTGGCATAAAGTTTTCATACTATTCCCTTATTATTTTAAATATGTATAAAACTTGTAATCATATTTCTTCTTTTTCTCATGATATTAGTAATTTGTGTTTTATCTTTACTGTTTAAAAATAGACTTTATTTTTTTATTGATTTCAGAGAGTAAGGGAGAGGGAGAGAGAGCTAGAAACATCAATGATGATAGAGAATCATTGATTATTTGCCTCCTGCACACCTCCTACTGGGGATGGAGCCTGCAATCTGGGTATGTGCCCTTGACAGGAATTGAACCTGGGACCTTTCAGTTCACAGGCCAACACTCTATCCATTGAGCCAAACCTGCTAGGACTAGACTTTATTTTTGAGAAGTTTTAGGTTTAATAAAAAATTAGTGTTAAGTAAAGAGTTCCTATATACTCCTTCCAGTTTCCCACAAGTATTAACAGCTTGCAGGAACGTCATTCCCCTGTTAACAATGATGAGCTAATATTGATACATTATTATTGACTAAAGTTCACAGTTTACATTAGGGCTCACTCTATGTATTGTACTTTCTATGGTTTTGACAAATGTGTAATGATCCATATCCACCCTGAAGGTACCATACAGTGTAGTTTCACTGCCCTAAAATTTTCCTGTGTTCCACCTATTCATCTCCTTTCCTTCCTCTAAACACCTGGCAATCACTGACCTTTCTACTACCTCTATTGTTTTGCTTTTTCCAGGATGTCATATATTTGGAGTCATTAAGTATGTAGTCTTTTCAGATTGGTTTATTTCACTTAGCAATATGCATTTAAGGTTCTTCCATGTTTTTTTTGTAGCTTGATAGCACATTTCTTTTTTAAAAATTTGTCTTTCCACAGGCTTACCAATTAATATTTTCAAAGAAAAAATTGTGGTGTTATTTCTTTGCTTTATATTTCACTACGATGAGAAAGCATATTGTGTATAATTTTGTTTCTTTGAAACAAAAGTACAAAGACTTGATATAGTTTGTATGATTCACATTGATGAATGTCCTATATGTATTGGAAAAGAATGTATATTCTCTGCTCTGGTTGGGTGACATATTCTACTAATGTCACATAGGTCAAAGTGATTGATAGAGCTATTTCAGTTTTCCATATCCTTACTGCTTTCCTGTCTACTTCTCCAACTATAATCATGTGTTTCTCCATTTTTCCTTCTATTTGGATCAGGTTTGACTCCATATATTTGAAGCTCTGTTGTTGGGTACATACTTGTTAAATTTTGCTATGTCTTTTTATGAATTGACAAATTTATCATTATCAAATATCTTTTTCTAATTTCCTGTAATATCCTTGCTTTAAATTTCATTTTGTCTGATACTAATATAGCCAAACAAGCTTTTGCATGTTTACATTTGCATGGTGTATGTTCTTTAGTCCTTTCCCCTTCCACTACCTGTATCTTTATATTTAACTCTGTCTTTTTGCTGGGGTCCAACCCCAGCAGGTCCAGGGGTCCCCAAAGGTGTGGACGGAGTCGGCGAAGAAGGAATGACACGGAGACAGCCTTAAGTTGATCAGCAGCCTAGCCAGGATCTCTAGCCAAGTTCTGGTCAGGATCTCCAGGCAGGTTCTGTGTCCATGTTCTCTTTCTAGGTTCTCCAGCCAGGTTCTGTAGCCATGTTCCCTCGCTAGATTCTCCAGCCAGGTTCTGTCCAGGTTCTCTAGCCAGGTTCAGTCACCAGGTTCTAGTCAGGTTCTCTTGCCAGGTTCTATCCAGGTTCTTTCGCCATGTTGTCTAGGTTCTCCAGCCAAGTTCTGTAGACAGGTTCTGTCCAGGATCTTTTGCCATGTTCTCTCACTAGGTTCTGTTTTCTAGGTTCTGTCTTCTGTTGTCTTGTTACATCTGTATTTATACCAGTTGATTTTAATCCTATCAATTTCTATTCCAAAGGTTAGGGCATTTCTTATCTCCATTCCAGGGAGTAAAGATTATATAGCTTAAGCGTGATTGTTCTTAGTTAAAGTGATTAACTACCCACCTGGCACTTAGTTAACGGGTTTTATTCCCTCCCTAACTTAAGGGGAAAATCCGTACCTGGGGAAACAACCTTTCTTGGAGAGGTGACCTTGGTTAAAACACATAGCACCAAGAAGGGGAGCAAACATATTAAGAACAGTATGCCATATACGCCCTTGAAACATATGCTGTGCAGATGTTTCTTCTCTGCAGCGACTGTGTCAAGCAGCAAGGATGGACCAGCTCCCGGCATCTTTTATAGTTCTATTTCCCCTTTTATCCAGTTTGAAAGTCCATGTTTTTTAATTATTATATGTACACATTTATATTTAATGCAATTATTCATATTGCAGAGTTTAAATCTACCATTTTGCGATTTATTTTCTATTTGTTTTCAATGTTCTTTGTTCCTATGTTTCTAGCCTATTTTAGAATAATCAGTATTTTTATTGTCCTATTTTGTTTTCTCTACTTTTGTTAGCCCGTTTGTTTTTTATTTTTTTATTTTTAATAACAGCTTTATTGAGATATAATTCACATACTATAAAACCCACCATTTTAAAATGTACAGTTCAGTGGTTTTTATTACATTCAGAGTTGTACAATCTAACATTTTCCACTATCTAATTTTAGGCTCTTTCTTTTTTCTTTCTTTCTTGTTAAGAAGACATGCTCAACCCTAGCTGGTTTGGCTCAGTGGATAGAGCCTGGACCTGCAGATGGAAAGATCTAAGGTAGCGGTTCTCAACCTGTGGGTCATGACCCCTGTGGGTGGGGGTGGGGATCGAACGACCCTTTCACAGGTTGAGACCATGGGAAAACACATATATAATTACATATTGTTTTTGTGATTAATCACTATGCTTTAATTATGTTCAATTTGTAACAATGAAATTGGGGGTCACCACAAAATCAGGAACTGTATTAAAGGGTCTTGGCATTAGGAAGGTTGAGACCACTGGTCTAAGGTTTATTTCTACCTCATTTGCTGGCTCCTACCCAGCCTGGCCCTGGTCTGGGCTTGGGCAGGAGGCAACCAACTGATGTGTTTCTCTCACATCAATATTCCTGTCTTTCCTTCTCTCCCCCACTCTCTCTACATATCAATGGGAAAATATCCCCGGGTGAGGATTAAAAAAACAAACCAAGGTGGGTATCCTGGTCAGAAGGTCAAATCTTCAAAGTGCATGCAAGCTGCTTCTCCCAGGGGGTCGGTACTGAATGTTCTTGAGCATCTCCAGGAAGGCCTGCGGGGATGGTGCCTCCACATTCTGGAAGGTGTTCTGGACTCTGCGGTACAGGATGAAGTAATTCACCTCAGACCAGATGAACCCGAAGTGGTTCTCATCGAACAGGATGAAGACTCCAGGGTAGCGCCTGGTGTCGGTGAAGCCATATAAGTTAACAGTAAAAGTAGCAGTGTCCACGCCATAGAAACACATCCTGCAGGTTCCGGGGTAGTTGTGGTCTCTTGAGTGCACGCCCACAGGCAGAACAAAAGGAACAGGCTGCTCCTCCGAAGCTGCAACCCCGGACTCTCTGACACTTTGCTGGGCAGAGCTCTGCCAGCCATGGCCCTCGCTGTCCTCAGTCCCGTCTTCTTGCTGCTGCTGCTGCTCCCGGATTACCTGTTCGTCAATCTCCTGGACCACGCGGGAGAGCTCGTTGAAGTTGCGGAAGAACTCACCATTTGGCAGCTGGATGCGGCGCATGAGGTGGATCTCTAACGCTAATATCTTGGTTATTCCCGTGACCTTCGTGACCCTGGCATACTTCCCATGGAAGCTGAGCATGGCAATCGATAGGCCATAGGGATTGCAGTTGGCTTGGAAGAGGCCTGGCCTGATGAGGTCATCTGGGTGGCTCGGCGGGAGGTAGAGGCGGCGGTAGGCCAGGCAGTCATACTGCTGTCTGTCCTCCTGCACCAGCACCCGCCCCCATTGGTCCCTAAGCTGCCTTGGTAAATCCTTTAGGTGGTCTGTCTTGCTGCACTGGGTGGTGAACCTGTCCTTCTGAATCTGCATGTGGCGGTTGTGGGGCCTGCTGTGGCAGCCTTCCATGCACTCCACCGTGGCTGATTTCCTCTCCGTCAGGCGAATTCTGAACGCAGGCTCGAATTGTATTGGGCCATCCACATAGGTGTTAAGCCAAGGCCCGTATGTCCAACCAGTAATGCATAAGCCGTCCACCACGACATTCAGCAGTGTTCTATAGTCCTCAGTATCTAGCTGCCACAGTCCCAAAATGTGTCTGTATGGGTGGAACAGCTTCGCATAGACTTCTCGATAAGACAAACCTATCATCTCCAGATTCTGCAAGTTTTCACAAATGCCAAACTCCTCGCGGCAGCGCCATCTCCAGATGCTGTCGATGTGCAGGATGTTGTGGAATTTGGTGCAGGTCAGGGCCAGGCTGGGCAGATCTGTGCCGGGGAGCGAGGCGAAGATCTCCACCAGCATCTCCACTGGCAGGTCCTGCAGTGAGCAGTGCGGGGGCTGCATGGGTCTCTCGATTCCTCCACTCCCCGCACAGCACACGGCTGACGCGTCCACCTCCATGTGCTTTTCTGTGGGGGCCGGGTCCCGCTTGCCCTCTGCTGCTGCCTTCTCAGCTCGGCCCTGGCACTCCTGACGACACCGCTTGCCATTGGGCGCTGCCATCTCAGCTGGGCGCTGGCGCTTCTGACGACACCGACATCCCCGTGAAGAGCCCATGACACAGAGGCAAGAGCACTCCTCCATGCCTCCAGGAGTAACAGCCACCACAGCCGGGGGCCCTGAGCCTCCACCGGGCTTTAAGCTGGCTCATCCAGCCCTGAGCGTCACGCCTCCCAGGGCCTAGCCACGCCCCCTCAGAGAGGAGCCAATTGTAGGACTTTAAACCCACACCCAGTAACAGTTGCCTCCCTTTCCCAGTGCCCCCTCCCTGTACTCCCACCCTAGCCTCAGGCAATCACTAATCTGCATTCTGTATGGATATGCCTCCAGGGATATGCCTACCGGGAGTGGGGGAGGGACATTTCACATAAATGCAGTTATAATATCTGGTCTTTTGTGACTGGCTTCTTTCACTTAGCATAACATTTTAAAGTTTTATGTATGCTATATTCTAGTATATGGGTATACCACATTTTGTTTACCCATTCATCAGTTGATGAATATTTGGGTTGTTTCTAGTTTGAGGCTCTTTTGAATAACGCCGCTATGAACATTGTGTACAAGTTTTTGTGTGAATATGTTTCCATTTCTTTGGGTATGTACCTAGAAGTGGAACTTCTGGGTCATCTGGTAACTCTATGCTTAGCATGTTGAGGAACTGCCAAAAACGTTTTCCAACATGGTCTTGCTATGTTACATTTCCACCAGCAATGTACGAGGGGTCCAATTTTTAAACATTTTTATAAATGCTTTTGTAAAAAATATGATATAGCCATCCTTTGGAGTGTTGAGCGGTATTTTATTATAGTTTAGAGCAGTTATTGACTGTAGGTTGACTTGACCTTGAACTCCATAAGGGAAATCTCTTCTATGCTCAGCCTTTACCCAGCCTCTGCCAAATCTCTCAGGCCCCTGGTAGGAATGGGCTCCTACATGTGAGCAAGGATGGACTCAAGTTCTTCACTTTCAGTTAACCTCAGTTCTTCACTTTCAAGTGACTAACCTTGCTAGTTCCTTGGATGAATGGATGCCCTAAAAAAAAAAAAATAAGTTCACAGGATCTGCCCACTATGAACATAATTTTCCTATGGGCTGAGACTGGCCCTGCCCATTCAGACAGCCTTCCATTCACATGTTGAGAGCAGCTAGATCCCTACTCTCCACTTTTCTGGATTCCTACCCGAGAAACTCTCTCACCTTGGGAGGGTCCTCTTAGTGCCCTGGGAGGAATTTGATTTGCCGTTTGTCAGGAATAGATATTTAGGGTGGTTTATTTGATAGAGGGGTGTAAATTCCATCTGCCACAGACACCGACTTCAATCATTTAAACACTAAAATGTCCCAATCCCTCCTTTGAAGAATAGCCCTATATTATTATTATTTTTTTTCAATATATTTTATTGATTTTTCACAGAGAGGAAGGGAGAGAGACAGAGAGCTAGAAACATCGATGAGAGAGAAACATCGATCAGCTGCCTCCTGCACATCTCCCACTGGGGATGTGCCTGCAACCCAGGTACATGCCCTTGACCGGAATCGAACCCGGGACCCTTCAGTCCGCAGGCCGACGCTCTATCCACTGAGCCAAACCGGTTTTGGCAACCCTATATTATTATTGGTATGTAACCGGGTAATGGATGTAAAGACTCTTCTTTTAAGATCCTGTATTGATGGGGTTTTGAAGGACGGTCTCCAAGGGTACATGTGTGTCTGGTGGGTCAAGGAGAACCTAGGAATGTAAGTGCAGCTGGTGTATGGCGCTAGGAGGGCTTCATCGGCTAGTGAAGAGATCCAATTATCTTTTCTCTCCCAGGATTGAGAGAGCCAGGGACACCACTGCCCTAGGAAGAAATCTGTGTAGGAAGGTCAAAGGCAGGTCAATAGATCAAAGGAGAGACAGAGGCTGCTGCTATGGTTAGGGGAAGGGGAGAATAGAATATTGGGGGATTAGTTATGGTTATGGGAAATATTAATTGTGCTCTGTTTACCATGATGGCTTTGTATTGGTTCAAGAAAGGACATTCTGACCTGGCTAAGAGTTGTATGTCCCTGGACCTGGGAGTCAGTTTTGGACCAGGGAGTTAGCCTTGGAATGTGATCTATTCTCATTCAAGAACAGCCTATTATCATGGAAAGATTAACAACTTTGTTGCCCAAACAATGGAGTCCCACCCCAGCCTCCTACTTCTCCATGCCTGTAATCCCTACTTCCCCAGGTAATCTTTGTTTTACCACAGATAAGCAGCTGGCTTATAGGGGCTGCAAAGCAGATTTTTGTGGATGACCTGTTGCTCTCCCATACTGCTGGCATTATAGGAATGAACACTCATATATGATTCAACCCTGTCTCTGCTAAAGTGGCTCAAGTAGTGACAGGCAGCCCAGATGCTTTGGTTGCCCTGTTACACTATCTCCCAGCCTTTTCCCATGCTGTTCTATCTGTTTACACAGCTCTCCCACTCCACTCACTGCCCAAACCTCTACCATTGTTTTGGGTCTCACCTACTAATGGCCCATGATCTTGGTCAGGAAGCATCCTGTGAAGCCCCAGGACTTGCCAAGTGCCTGTTCCTGGTATTTACAAAGCACCTTGGCCTTAAGTGCCCGTCAGTAGATGAGTGGCTAAAAAAGCTGTGGTACATTTATACCATGGAATACTGTGCAGCAGTAAAAAAGAACAATCTCTTACCCTTTGAGATAGCATGGAGGGACTTGGAGAGTATCAGGCTAAGTGAAATAAGCCAGCCCATTTGTTTTATTCATTTATTTTTTAGTAGTTGCCCAAGGCCTTACAATATGTGTTCTAACCTCTCACAGTCTATTGTAACCTGATATCATACTAGTTCATCTTTAGTGTGAGAGCCTTAAAATAGTATATGTTCATTTATTTCCCTCCTTCCTCTGTACAACTTTTGTTAAATATTTGGTGTATATTGCTACATTACTGACCCCCATAATACCTTATTATTTTTCTATTTTAAAGACATTAAAGAAAAAAAGTAGTCCATTATATTTCCCCACAATTTTACCATTCCTTATGTTCTTCATTTATTCCTGTAGATGTGTCTTTCCCTCTGGTATGATTTCTCTTCAGTCTGAAGAACTTCCTTTACTGTTTCATGTAGTGTGAATTTGCTGGCTATGAATTTTCTCCACTTTTGTTTATCTGAATATGTCTTTATTTTGTCTTCAGTTTTTAAGTATATTTTTACTAAATAAAAAACTTTTAGGTGAGAGTGTGTTGTTTTTTTCTCTCTCAGCAATTTAAAGATATTATTCATAGTCTTTGGCCTGGATTTTTTTCTGCTCAGAAGTCAGAAATTTTTCTTATGTTTGTTTCCCTGTAATGAGTATTTTTTCCTCTGGATTCTTTAAAAATTTTATTTTTATCTTTGATTTCCCTACAATTTGACTATGATGTATTTGGTATAGTTTTCTTTGTATGTTCCTGTTTCAGCTTTGTTGAGGTTCTTTTTGCATCAGTGGGTGAGGATTTTCATTAAACTTCAAAAAATGTAGCCATCATTTTTTAAAAGTAGTTTTTCTGCCCCTTCTCTCTCTCTTCTTATTTTTACACTCAAATCACACATATGTCTTTCTTTTTTTTCAGAATTGTTAACTTTATTTTTTTAAAATTTCTTTATTGGTTAAGGTATTACGAATGTGTCCTCATCCCCCTTTTAACCCCCCCTTCCCTCCCTCCCCCCCTCATGCTCTCATCCCCCTGTTGTCCGTGTCCATTGGGTTTGGCTTATATGCATGCATACAAATACTTTGGTTGATCTCTTCCCCTTACCCCCACCCTCCCCTACTTTCCCTCTGGGGATTGATAGTCTGATCGCTGTTTCTCTGTCTTTGGAAGTGTCCCTGTTCATCAGTCTATGTTGTTCTCTATATTCCACAAATGAGTGAGATCATGTGGTATTCATCTTTCTCTGACTAGCTTATTTCACTTAGCATAATACTCTCCAGTTCCATCCATGCTGTTGCAAATGGCAAGAATTCCTCCTTTTTTACTGCAGTGTAGTATTCCATTGTGTAGATGTACCACTGTTTTTTAATCCACTCATCTGCTGATGGGCACTTAGGCTGTTTCCAAATCTTAGCAATGGTGAATTGTGCTGCTATGAACATAGGGATGCATATATCCTTTCTGATTGGTGTTTCTAGTTTCTTGGGATATATTCCAAGAAGTGAGATCACTGGGTCAAATGGGAGTTCCATTTTTAGTTTTTTGAGGAAACTCCATACTGTTCTCCACAGTGACTGCACCAGTCTGCATTCCCACCAGCAGTGCAGAAGGGTTCCCTCTTCTCCACATCCTCTCCAGCACTTGTTGTTTGTTGATGATAGCCATTCTGACAGGGGTGAGATGATACTGCATTGTGGTTTTGATTTGTATCTCTCGTGTAGTTAGTGACTTTGAGCATGTTTTCATATGTCTTTCGGCCTTCTGTATGTCCTCTTTTAAAAAGTGTCTATTTAGGTCCTTTGCCCATTTTTTGATTGGATTGTTTATCTTCCTTTTGTTAAGTTGTATGAGCTCCCTGTAAATGTTGGAGATTATACGCTTATCAGTGATATCATTGGCAAATATGTTCTCCCTTGCAGTGGGCTTTCTTGTTGTTTTGTTGATGGTTTCCTTTGCTGTGCAAAAGCTTTTTATTTTGATGTAGTTCCATTTGTTTATTTTCTCTTTAGTTTCCATTGCCCTAGGAGCAGTATCAGAGAAGAAATTCTTTTGGAATATGTTTGCGATTTCGCTGCCTGGGGATTCCTCTAGTATTTTTATGGTTTCCCGTCTTACGCTTAAGTCCTTTATCCATTTTGAGTTTATTTTTGTGTATGGTGTGAGTTGGTAGTCTAGTTTCATCTTTGCATGTATCTGTCCAATTTTCCCAACACCATTTATTAAAGAGACTGTCTTGACTCCATTGTATGCTCTTGCATCCTTTGTCGAATATTAATTGGGCATAGTGGTTTGGGTCGATTTCTGGGTTCTCTATTCTATTCCATTGATCTATATGTCTGTTCTTGTGCCAGTACCAAGCAGTTTTGAGAACAGTGGCTTTGTAATACAGCTTGATATCTGGTACTGAGATCCCTCCTACTTTGCTCTTCTTTCTCAAGATTGTTGCAGCTTTTTTTTTAATTCCAGTTGAAATTTTGCAGAGTTCGTTCTAGGACTGTGAAATATGCCGTTGGTATTTTAATGGGGAGTGCATTGAATCTATAGATTGCTTTGGGTAATATGGACATTTTGATGATGTTGATTCTACCAATCCATGAACACGCTATGTTCTTCCATCTGTTTATGTCTTCCTCTATCTCTTTTTTCAGAGTCCTGTAGTTTTTTGCATATAAGTCTTTTACCTCCTTAGTTAAGTTTATTCCTAGGTATCTTAATTTTTTTTGGTGCGATGGTAAATGGGATTGCTTTCTTAGTCTCCTTTTCTTTAGTTCACTATTGTGTAAAGAAATGCCTTAGATTTCTTGGCAATAATTTTGTATCCTGCTACATTGCCGAAGGACAGTTTTACTTCTTCTATTCCAATTTGGATGCCTTTAATTTCTTCTTGTCTGATCACAATGGTTAGTACTTCCAGTACTATGTTGAACAGGAGTGGTGAGAGGGGGCATCCCTGTCTTGTTCCTGTTCTCAGGGGAAATGGTTTTAGTTTTTGCCCATTGATTATGATGTTGGCTGTGGGTTTGTCATATATGGCTTTTATTATGTTGAAATATGATCCTTCTATTCCTACCTTGCTGAGAGTTTTTATCAAGAAAGGGTGTTGAATTTTGTCAAATGCTTTTTCTGCATCAATTGATATGACCATGTGGTTTTTTTCTTTCAATTTGTTTATGTGATGTATCACGTTTATTGATTTGCGGATATTGTACCATCCTTGCATCCCCGGGATAAATCCTACTTGGTCATGGTGTATAATCTTTCTGATGTATTGGTGGATCCAATTTGCTAGAATTTTGTTGAGTATTTTGGCATCTGTGTTCATAAGGGATATTGGCCTATAATTCTCTTTCATTGTGTTGTCTTTATCTGCTTTTGGTATTAGGGTGATGATGGCTTCATAGAATGAGCTGGGAAGTGTTCCTTCCTCTTGAATTTTTTGGAATATTCTGAGGAGGATAGATTTTAGTTCTTCCTTGAATGTTTGGTAAAACTCCCCTGTGAAGCCGTCTGGCCCGGGGCTTTTTTTTGCTGGGAGCTTTTTGATGACTGCTTCAATTTCTTCCATAGTTATTGGCCTATTGAAATTTTTAGAATCTTCCAGATTGAGTTTTGGAAGATTGTATTTTTCTAGGAATGTGTTCATTTGCTCCAGGTTGTCTAGTTTGTTAGAGTAGAGTTGTTCATAGTATTTTTAACAATTCTTTGAATTTCTGTGGGGTCTGTTGTTATTTCGCCTCTTTCATTTCTGATTTTGTTTATTTGAGTCTTCTCTCTTTGCTTCTTGGTGAGCCTGGCTAGAGGTTCTTTGAAAGGTTTATCCTTTCAAAGAACCAGCTCTTGGTTTCATTGATCTTTTGTATTTTTTTTTTTTTGGTCTTTATGTCATTTATTTCTGCTCTAATCTTTATTATCTCCTTCCTTCTGCCCACTCTGGGCTTTTCTTGTTGCTCTCTTTCTAATTCTTTGAGTTGTAGAGTTAGATGATTTACTATCATTTTTTTTTTTTGAGGTACGCCTGTAGTGCTATAAACTTCCCTCTCAGGACTACTTTAATTGTGTCCCATAGATTTAGGATTGTTGTGCTTTTGTTGTCATTAGTTTCCAGGGTGTTTTTAATGTCTTCTTTGATCTCACTGGTAACCCAATCATTATTTAGTAGCATGCTATTCAGCTTCCAAGTGTTTGAGTTTTTTGGATTGTTTTTATTGTAGTTTATTTCTAATATTATGCCATTGTGGTCTGAAAAGATGCTTGGTATGATTTCAATCTTCTTGAATTTGGGGAGACTTTGCTTGTGACCCACTATATGGTCTATTTTTGAAAATGGCCCATGTGCACTTGAGAAGAACTTATATTCTGTGGCTTTGGGGTGAAATGTTCTGAAGATGTCAATTAAGTCCATCTGATCTAGTGAGTCATTTAGGATTGCTGTTTCTTTGCTGATTTTTTTTTCTAGAGGATTTATCCAGTGATGTCAGTGGTGTGTTTGAGTTCCCTACTATGATTGTATTGTTGTTGATCTCTCCCTTGTTGTCTTCCAGGAGGTTTTTTTTATGTATTTGGGTGCTCCTGCATTGGATGCATATATGTTTATCAGGGTTATATCCTCTTGTTGTATTGATCTCTTTAGTATTATGAAGTGGCCTTCTTTATCTCTTGTTATGGCCTTCACTTTGAGGTTGTTTTGTCAGATATAAGTATTGCTACCCCAGCTTTTTTTTTCATTTCCATTTTCCTGAAAGATATTTTTCCATCCCTTCACGTTCAGTCTGTGTGAGTCCCTTGTTCTGAGGTGGGTCTCTTGTAGACAGCATATATATGGGTCATGTCTTTTTATCCATTCAGCCACTCGATGTCTTTTGATTGGAGCATTTAGTCCGTTTACATTTAAAGTTATTATTGAAAGGTACTTGCTTGTTGTCATTTCTATTATTGTGCCTGTGTTCTTTCTTACCTTTATATTTCTTCTTTTCACAGCATTCCCTTTAACATTTCTTGCATTGCTGGATTGGTTGTGATAAACTCCCCTAGCCTTTTTTTGTCTGCAAAGCTCCTGATTTCCCCTTCAATTTTGATTGATAGTCTCGCTGGATAAAGTATTCTTGGATTCAGTCCTTTGCTTTGCAACACTTTGTATACCTCCTTCCATTCCCTTCTAGCTTGATGTGCTTCTGTGGAGAAATCATTTGATAATCTGATGGGGGATCCTTTGTAGGTAACTGTCTGTCTCTCTCTTGCTGCCTTTAAGATTCTCTCTTTGTCATGTACATATGCCATCATTATTATGACATGTCTTGGTGTGGGTCTTTTGGGGTTCATCTTGCTTGGGACTCTCTGTACTTGTGTAACTTTTTTCTTCCCCATATCTGGGAAGTTTTTTGCCATTATTTCTTCAAATAGATTTTCTAATCCTTGCTGTTCTTCTTGTCCTTCTGGCAGCCCTATTATGCGTATGTTACTTTGTTTCATATTGTCCCAAAGCTCCCTGAGGCTCTCCTCCTGCTTTTTAATATTTTTCTCCAGTTGCTGTTCAGATTGAGCTTGTTTCTCTACCTTATCTTCTAACTCACTAATTCGGTCCTCTGCTTCTTCTAGTCTACTGTTGAAACTTTCCATGGTGTTTTTGATTGTAGCTATATCACTTTTCATTTCTTCCTGATTCCTGCATAAGTTGTTGATTTTCTTATCCACCCGGTGAATGAATTGTACAACCATTACTCTGAATTCTTTTTCTGTCATGTTGCATGCTTCAATTTCATTAATTTCCTTTCTTGGCGACTTCTCATTTTCTTCCCTCTGGGGGTTGTGTCATCTCCCCATTCTGACTATCTCCAGATGGTTCAAACGTCGAGTTGCGTGGGCCTGGGCTGTGTGCAGTGGGAGCTTTGCACCACCCTAGTGTCACTGAAGAGCTCTGACACTAAGATGTGTGGTTGTGGTGGGTTGGTGGGAACCAGGCTCACTCAGAGTCAGTGTTACCAGTGCGCAATGTAGCCTCGTGTGTGCAGTTAGAATCAAGGACCCCGCCTGCACTTGCTGAAACAGAGACCCCCCTGGAGTGTGTTGAAAATCAGAGCCCTCTAGTGTGTGCCAGGAGTCAGAGTTCCCCAAGAATCCAGTATCAGTGTCTGTTGCTTCGCAGGGCCTCACATTGAGAATCAGGTTCCCTGTTTGCACATGCACCAAGAATTGGAGTCACTGGCTCTTAGTGTGAATGCACAGGGAATCAGGGATCCCAGGCACAGGTGATAAGAAACACAGTCAGGTCACTGGTGCTTGGTGCTGCCTCCTGCCTGGAGAATCAGGGTCCCGGGGCCCATGCTGCCGGGAACAAGTTCCTGGTGTTCGCGCGCATGCTGCCGGGAACAAGTTCCTGTAGCCCATGCTGCGGGGGACCAGGCTAAGGTTCCTGTAGCCCATGCTGCGGGGGACCAGTTCCCAGTTTTTGTGCGTTAGCTCCCAGGCTAAGGGTTCTGTAGCCCGTGCTGCGCGGGACAAGTTCCCCGTATTCCTGCGCTTTTAGGCTAAGTTTTCTGTATCAGCACTGAGGCCCAGGTAAGGGGTGGGTCTATCAGTTACTATGGCGCTGCCTGTGAGCCTGCGGGGAGGGGGATGGGCTCTGTTACTCACAGAGATCTGCCGCAGGGATGTCTGGATTCTTGGTGTCCGTGAGTCTGTAGCTGTGGTCGCAGGTCTCTGTCCCCAGTGGCTGCAGGGTCCTGGTTTGCATCTGAGACCAGAATGGGTGGTGCTGAGGCCAGGATCCTAGTCTCAAGCAGCTCTGTTTCTCAAGATGGCGTGGTCTCTGTGCCTGTGCTGGCCACCCAGGAACGTCCACGCTGGGAGCAGGGCTCCGCAGTTTAAGACTGCCCAGTTTAGCAGCCCCTTAGAAGACCTGCAGAATCTAACTGTCCCTAGCTCATACACACATACACCACACATGTCCACACATTCTTCTATCACTCCCTCGTGCTCTCACACTCTCTCCCTCCCTACCTTCCTTCTGGTTGCCATCTTCAAGAATTCCCCCATATGCCTTTCTTGACACATTTGATTATGCATTGTGGAGAATAGGTATTTATTTTTGGCTAAAGTAGGAGCTTTTGGAAAGGTCAGTGTCTTGTCTTATTTTTCTATATTCTCATAATATCACATAACATATACATGGAAAAGGCTCAAAACATGTTTGAGGAGTTAATTAAACCAGTGGTGTAATAACTATTTAGTTACTCCTTACCATGTACACCTAGTCTTTTAGGTACTTTCATGTGAATTACTCATTCCTACCTCACAACAATCTTGAGAGAAAGAGAATATATACCCTACTTATATGGAGGAGTTAAGCTCTAGCTCAATGTTCAACAAGACTGCTCAAGTTTACAGTTTACAGGCTTTACACAACCGGGCAGCTGGCATTAAACCAGCACGGAAGCTGCTTCTTTGTGATTAATGGAGAAAGTGCACAGCATTGTCCTATAGTACTCGATTCTGCCTCTCATCCTGTATCAACATTCATTAATGAGAGGAAAATAAATTGTGGGTAACACCAGGAATTGAGGAAGCAGATGGCAAAATGGCCTTATCTGAATGGAAGGGGGCATGCCCAGCAGGGGTGTGCTCCAACTGAGATTGGCAGAGAGAGGGCGAGGCTGGGGGCAGGTGCCCCATTTGCACCTACTCATGCAGTTTAAGAGGATGGCAACAACCAGCTATCCCAGTGATACTAGGAAGCTTGTTAGCTGCTGTTTCTTATCTATTTTGGTCTCTGCAAAATTGATCAATTTTAGCCTCCACCGGGAGTGACTTGTAAGGGCTTAGAAAGAAAGAACATTGCATATGAATTCTCAGGGAAAGCATTTCCGGGCACACCATCAAGGTAAACAGGAGCAGAATTTTGAGTGTATTTTCTATTCTGTGCTTCTTGTGATCCTGGTAATTTTTGCTGGGGAAAGAGGTTACCTTTTGCCTTAAGAAGAAAATGATGATTAACTAATTATTTCTGTCTATTTCATGCTACTATTGATCTGTCTAAAATCTATCTTTATTTATATCCGAGTACCTTCTGTTTATTTATTGATCTATTTATCTATCTGACATCTATCTCTCTTTACTGCTTTTAAATTTTCTTCTGCTTTGTCAAAAGCCTTTACTATCCCCTTTCCAATTTATGGCATTTAAAAAATATATCTTGTTAGTGCATATTTTGGACAGTGTTAACGTAATTTCAGGTATTGAGGGAAAGTGAGGAATCTGCTTAAGTACTTAGGAGAAGCTAAAAAGACTATTAACAACCCAAGTCCATAAAAGATATCTGTTCCAGTCATGCTGGTGATTTTTTATTAGTCCTTCAAATCTGTAACAAAGATCTCTAGAGCAAGACAAATGTTCTAGTAGAGTGCAATTTCCAATTTCTTAGCTAACCTGGTTTTGTTGGTTCATACATATTCATGATTCAGTGCTGTTTCTGAATACAAGGGGAAAAAAGGAGTAAGAAAAATTCTTTGGGGCTCTACTTCCTTTTCATATTATTTATATTCCTTGAAATGCCCTTGAAATTACATTTGCTAAGGGAAGCTAAACAAATAATTGCATACTAAAAGGGAAATGAGACCAGCAAGCTAGATAATTTGTAACATCAAATATTCTTTTTCCACAGTTAACATTTTCTCTGAGAGGAATCAGGAGGAGTAAACAGACCAATGTATCTTAAATGCAATAACTGGTAGCAATGCCAAATGCATGAAGTGAAAATACCCCAGGATACACTTTCACAGCTCTGCCTCATCAGAGCTGAATGCAATATGCTGTCCCAGTAATGGGAGTCACGCCTGTCATATTCCCCCTGATCTCTAAAGCAGGATGCCAATGCGACACTAATGCAACTTGCTTCTCTCTCTGGCCATCAACATTCTGGTGTTGGTTTTTTTGTTGTGTGTGTGTGTGTGTGTGTGTGTGTGTGTGTGTGTTTTGGTTATCAGGGCCTATTGCATACTTTGAAAAGTTTCCTCTGAAAACAAACTCGACAGTACTCTGAGGCCAGTGAAATGAGACTGGCACCATCACTTAGATGGAAATCAATCATGACCACAAGTGGAAAGAATAGTAACGTTTCAGACATTATTTGGAATTTGCAGCATCATTCTCTGTGGGAAGGAAGGAGGACAGTGTGGGGCTGACACTTAACTTCTCCGATGTGACACTCAGTGTTTCCAACTCCAACATCAAGAGAGTTTGCATGTGAAACACAGGTCTCATTGACTCCGCACTGAGAAGTATCTTAAAAATGGAGTATCATCATTTAAATGAGCAAATTTTAATTTGGGAAGAGCTCGATACCCAATCTCACTGAGGTCAATGGACTTTATGTTTCTGTTTCTAAATAGATTTCTCCGTTTATGTAAGAAGTAGCTATATGTTAACACTCTAACTTCATGGTATGGTGAGGGTTCTGAGGGCTAAAAGAACATTAAGGAAGGAGTTAGTCTACTTATAGGAATTGAGCATCTGGTCCTAGATTCCTACCCTGATCACCCAAATAGAAGAGAGTTAAAGGTGAGAGAGAGATGGAAGGAACTGGGTGGAGAGAGGAGAGGTGTGAGAGTAAAGACTGTTAGGCTACTTGGTTTTCAGGCCCAAGTCATTTTTAATAAGGTTTGGGAACTCACCTGCTTTATCCTCCTTTAGTTACTTCCATCACCCACTGTGTGTATTGTATACACTTTCTTCCCCACAACACACCTCTGGTTGATCATTCTCATACTCACCTCCACAAACCCATTACCCATTATCCTTTCATGTTGTCAGAGACAAGCTCACATACTCCCTACATTTTAAGGGCTCTACTGGAGTTTTCTGCTGTAAATCATGGGTGTAGCGTGGCTATAATAGAGGTAGGAGCCCAAGAGGGATTTAAAGGACCAAGGGGCAAGGGAAACAGAGGAAGAGGATTTATAGAAAAGAGGTAAGACCTTTAGGGAAATTAGCTCCCACCACCCCTGCTGAGCTGGAAAGGTTCCTTCTATGGAACCACAGGAAAGTTGAGAGATTTGCATAAGAGCACTTTGTGAAGACATCTGAATGAATGAGCGCAGGGTTGGTCCAGCATACACAGAAACTGAGCTCTCATCACTGAGAGGCACACTTCTCCAAGTTCGTCATGTGTGTGAGGTGAATAGGTTTGCAGAGTAATCTCTCCCAGGAATTCTCACAATAAGCACCCTATGCAACTGGTGTGAACGTCTGTCAATAAAGTTCTTGGTAAATCCTTGTAATAAGGGTGAAGTCAGTAGTGAAGAGCTTGGACTCCAGCCACACTGCCTGCATTTGAACCTGGCTCTGCCATAGGATACCTGTGACCATAGTACACGTGTCCTCATTTAAAAATCAGACTAACGGTGGTATGCAGGCTTAAATGAATGTATCTGTCACTTAAAGGGAACACCACACAGGCATTTGCTGCTATTATCACTCTTAAAGCTGTTGCCTAGTTTCTGGGGAAGGGATGGTTGTCTCCACTTGAACTTAGTTCTTTTCCTTTTATATGCAGGTCAGGCCAGCTACAGTGGCAGGACTTTTGCCATGATCCTGGCTTGGGTTTCAAAATGTTCTTGGTTACCCCAATCTATGTCGCGTTTTCTTTTCTTTCTTTTTGTTTTTGTTTTATTTTCTTCAGTGATTTATTTGGATGTTTCCAGCAGGCTCTGGTAGAGCCTAAGTGTATAAGACAATTTGCACAAATGAGGTGGTAATGAAAGGGTGAAAGGGGAGCAAAAGGCTGCAGATCCCTTACAGGCTCTTACAATGGTCGACCTTGGTCTGTGGTTCCTGCCTCCGTCCAAGACACTGATTGGAAGCCCCAGGGAGCTGCTGCTCGCCACTTTTACTCTGGGGAGTAGAGTGCATGAGCCCCCTATACCCATATAACACAGGCTGTGGGAAAGGCTGGTGAGACTGTCTCTTCATTCAGGCCCCTCTTCCTGCTGTGGATCTTAAAGGCCATTGAGGCAGAGCAGTCTCGATGGGTATCCCATTGGCACTCTGCCTCTGGCAGGAGAGCTTGCTGTGAGAATATGCCACAGAAATGCTGGGAGAATTGGTTAATTATTTAAAGGAAAAAGTAAAATAACTGGCATAGTGCCTGATACAAAATATAGCGCCTAGTAAATGATCATTCTTTCAGGCATTGTGTTACACAGGAAAAGGATCATTTTGGGGCATTGTCTCAAAAGACTAATGAGACTGTAGCACATGTAAATGATCAAACAGTGTCTCTCACTTGGTAGGCAGTCAATATTTACCTGTTCAAATATGCCTCTTCCTCTGCCCAAAATTAAATGACTATGTCAGGGCAGAGCTGGGTAGCTGGGTCTCTAGGTATCCAATTAAGTGATCTTTACACATGTTGTTTCCTTTCTAGAAACTTAAATTTCAGGATTTCAAAATCACTTGTGAAAAAATAACTACTTTTAAGCTGGAGAGAGATTTTTAAAGAAAGAGTATATATTTTGTTCAAATGTATTAGAAATCAGAGAGGCATTGATTAGATTTAACTGTGTTCACCAGATATGTGATGATTGCATGTAAATTATTTGTGGGAAACCAAAACTACATTTCAGTCCCTGCTTTCAAAGAATTTACAATCTATTTGGGGAATTAATGCCTATCTAAAAAATCCCATGGGTTTATTGTCAGAATAATGTGATTTTATAAGTAAATGTGCTTTGTAAATGCAAAATCAAAAGCAAAGTATTTATACATGCAATATTAAATCAATTTATAAAATGTATACTCATAGATATTTCTAAATAATATTAACCAAAGTTAATTTAGTAATTATTTCTTCAAATATATCTAATCTGCTTTTTAAAAAAGCTTAGCACGTTTATTTAATGAAAGCACTATTGACCACACCATGCTTTTCTTTTAAAAAATTGCCACAACAAGCATGTCTATGATACTTGTTGTTGTTTTTTGTTTTTTGTTTGTTTTTGCTTCTCTTAATTTGATTCCTCATAATAAATTCCAAACCTCTTAGGAGTTAAATGGAACTATGTGACTAATTCTGCCAATGGGATGTGAGCAGGAGAGATGGTTACCATTGTCTGCCCAGGTCTTTAAGACAATGGGAGTGCTTTATTCATACTCTTCTCTCTGCTTACTAGCTGGAGATAAAGATGTGGCTCAGGTCCTGCTCCAACCATACAAGAAATATCAGTGTTTTAGAAGATGGCAGAGCAAGGAATTGGAAAGAACCTGGGTGAACCTGAATGGCACACCTTGGACTCTTAGGTGAGAGCACATAAAATACATATATATATATATATATATATATATATATATATATATATATATATATATTTCAGAGAAGAAGGGAGAGGGAGGGAGAGAGAGAGAGAGAGAGAGAGAGAGAGAGAGAGAGAGAGAGAGAGAGAAACATGATGAGAGAGAGAATCATTGATCAGTTGCCTCTTGCATGCCCCCTCCTGGCGGTTGAGGCTGCAAACCAGGCATATGCCCTTGACTGGAATCAAGCTCAGGACCCTTCAGTCCACAGGCAGCCACTTTATCCACTGAGCCAAACCAGTTAGGGCAAATGCTTTGTTTTTTAAGTTGTGATGTTGTCGAATCTGTTACAGCAGTCTACTGTTACTCTGTCTTTTGTTGTAGAGAAGACACTATTTTAAATTAACAAACCATTTATGACTTTCCTCATTGCTTTTATGTAGAAATTTCGTTCTCAATCCAAGATCTTATAAGTATTAATTATTTTTTCTAGCTTATTATGGTATAATTGAAAAAAGTGTAGTCCTTGAATCCATTTGGAATTGGTTTTGATGCAACATGAGGTAAAATTGAACACAGTTAAAAAAAAATCATGCACTTGTTTCAGCACCAATGATTAAATGATCTCTCTTTTCTCCACTGTCTCATGGTTTCATTTTACTACGTGCTTATACAGATTGCTATTTTTGAAATATCTATTCTAGTTCACGTATTCCTTTTTTTAAAAAATTAAATCTTTATTGTTCAGATTATTACAGTTGTTCCTCTTTCCCCCCCCCCCCATAGCTCCTCTCCACCCGGTTCCCACCCCACCCTATGCCCTTACCCCCGCCCCACTGTCCTCATCCATAGGTGTATGATTTTTGTCCAGTCTCTTCCTGTACCCCCCACACCACTTTTCCCCCAAGAATTGTCAGTCCACTCCCTTTTTATTCCCCTGATTTTATTATATTCACCAGTTTATTCTGTTCATCACATTATTTATTCACTTGATTTTTAGATTCACTTTTGACATGTATTTGTTGTTCATAATTTTTATCTTTACCTTTTTCTTCTTCTTCCTCTTCTTAAAGGATACCTTTCAACATTTCATATAATATTGGTTTGGTGGTGATGAACTCCTTTAGTTTTTTCAGAATCCTTTAAAAAGTCCTTTCCCTCTCCACTCTACACCAAACAAACATCTGATTAGGATTTTGATTATTACTGCAGTTAAACTTCCACATTATTTGATTTTTTTTTTTTTACAATATTGAGTTTTCCTATTCACTAAAATAACATGTCATTCCACTTATTGGTTACAAGTAAATAAACTTTATAGTTTTTAATACAATCCCATAAATCAATTTGTTGCAGTTGAAATGTAAACAAATTGTAATATAAACACATATATTAAGTAACAAATATAATTATTGTTTTTAATATAAATTGCCCTTATTCCTATTATATTTTCTAAATAACTATGCTGATATATTAGAAAGCGTTGCTTATTGAATATTTGTCTTGTGTGTGGTGTGGCCTGTATAGAAACCTCACTTAGGTCTCAGCTGGTTTTAAGCAGATTCTGGCATATATTTCCTCTGTGCTATCATTCAGCTCCTCAAGTTAATTCTTTACAACCACCAACTTGGTTTTATTCAGTGACAATTCTGCTCTTTACTGCTTCTAATGCAGACCTTAATTCTTTTATTTCATTTTTAGTTTCTTTGTAATCTTTACTTATTCCAGCCAGATATTTTTCATCTCAGTCTATTAAGGTTATCATTATATCTTTATCAGCTCCTTTGTTGAAAGCATTGCTTTGGAGTTTTTAATAGAAGTGTAAAAAGACAGACGACTGTACAACATTTTAAATAGTCTTTCTTGTAATACAGTGATGGAAATCATAGGATTCTTAAGTATAGGAAGCCCATATTATTGATATAATTTATTGTTATAATTTAATGCTTTCTTATATATGTTAAGTCTAACAAGACCTTTTTTTGTCAGCTTATGTTTATTTTTATTTAATGTGCTTAATAAATAGCACATTATTTGATTTTTACCTTCTGGGTACACTAAATTTCATTCTGCCAAGTATGTCAATAAAGGTCCCAGTGAGAAACAAATGGTAGACTCTTAATTGGGTAGTTTGAAAAGAGTCTAATAAAGAGACTATTTATGAGGATGTGGGTAAGGAGCAGGAAAGACTCAGAAGGAATAGTGCTAAACTCCAGAGCTAGTGAATCAAGAATGATCAAGAGGAGGCATGGTTATCAGAATGCAGAAGGAGTACTGTGTGGACAGGGTCTCCTGGCTGAGGCTGTGCCTTCCATTGAGGGCCACTCCTAGAAAGTAGGAAGCAAGTTTAGAGAATAAATGACCTGCCTTACTCCTATCTCTGGATCTCCTTCTGATGCTCTCCACTGGCCCAACTCAACTGGAAGCCAGAAGGGAGGGAGTCAGCCCCCAGGTGCCTAGACAGGAGTGGATAAAGCTGGAAAGGCAGGTAAATAATATCAAGTGTATATCAAAGTGTCCTTATGTTTTCATTGGCTCAAACAGGATTCTCCATTCACTGGTCAAGCCTCCATTTGGATGGAAACCATACAATGTCAAGAGTACATTTCATGAGGAAAGAGGGGAAAGATAGCCTAGAAGGACAATTCACAGGAAGTAGGGACCAAATATCATTGGAGGCTGCAGAAGAGATAGTTAGATAGCTCAAATACGTATAGAGCTACTCTCTGGCATGCTTAGAAAGCTTCTGCCATGTCTTATAGTTAAAGAATTATGGTGCCCATAAAAACTCAAATCTTCTCTTGTATATCTCAGTCATTTAAGGAGGTTCAAGTACATAGATGGAAGCAAAGCATGGTAACATCACTTATTATCTTCCATTGTTGTTTCCCTGAGGAAACTTGTAGGAATTTTTCACTCAATCCAGAAAAGTACTGGACTAAAAGTCCTACATTTGTCTTTTTCACTTCTCTTCTCCAGGCTCCCCTCCTGTACAATGTACCACATTGTCCTCATTTCACAGCCCCTTGGGCAGCAGGTTTTCTTTTATTCTTGTTGATTTTCTCTGTAGAACCTTCCAGTATGACTTTTGTCCTTCCCTTTTCAGATCACTGAGGAACGGAGAGCAGGTTAACAGGAAAGAGCCCAAACCTCTGAGTCGGGCAGAGGGACGGGGGAAGGGGTGGACAGGTGAACAACTTTCTCACATCCCCTCTTCTCTTTTCTGTCTTCCTCTTTTTCCCTTACTAAGAAGGGAGAGGAAGGACTTAGGAAAAGGCTGCCGGAATCTGCCTACTAATCTGAATTACTGGGCCAGATTTGCCCCATGGTGGGTACAGCACTTACAAATTCCACAGAGGAAAGGGCATGTGCAGGAAACCGACGTTACTATTACATTTGCATGGTGGAGCTTGATATCTCCAGAGAATAAGGGTACAAAGGTGTGTGAGCTTTTCCCACAGAAGGTTCTTTAAGCCCACTTTTTCCTTTTGAGTGAGGGGTGTACATCTGGAGATTTTCTTTGTCCGGAGAAATGAGCTGATGGTGGGAGGGCTACGGTCGGGCTGGGAGTGGGTAGGTGTGTACCTGCACCTGTGATGCCTGAGTCCCCAGGAGCCCCACATTGGGGTGTTCCTGTGTTGCTGTGAGTATGCCATTTCCTGGGGTTTTTCAAGGGATATGTGTGGCGGCAGCATGATGTCTTTCTTGACCTGCCAACCCGATTTCACGGAGTTTTTGAAGAACAGTCCCCTCAGGGAAGTCCGTGGTTGTCTTGACATTTGGGATAGAAAACATTTGCCATGTAACCTTTACATGAAGGACTCATAGCCAGGGAGAAAGCCAGCAGATATATTTGCCTCAAGGTGAGCATTTGGGATGATGCTTAAAGGGAATCGTTTAAATGAAGAAAGGACAAGTAGAAATGCAGGGGGAAAGAGAAGTTAAAAATGAGAATGTGCCCATCAAGAGTTCCATCTGATAATTCAGATTTTTCTCTTTGAATTTGAGGCCTGGACAATATTTATTAAACACAAGGATATGAATTGTCATTGGCCTAGAGAAAGTTCATCCTTCAAGTTTTCTGCTGAGGCCAAGGAGTTGAGAAGGGAGGTTTGAGTTGGAACGTGGTTGGATTGTAGGGGCAATGCCTACCTGCTCACCATTTAGGTGTGCTTTCTTTGACCATCCTCATGCAAAAACTCCATGAGATAAGTGGTTTTTGATATTGAAGAGATGAGGTTGGGGAATGATAGGAGACCCTCTCAGCTCTGAAGGACTTACAAGATGAGACAGAGCCTTTGAAAGGGCATGTGTTCAATAATAAAGATTTAAAAAAAAGAAAGGACATGTGATGTGACAACTACTCTGCTAGCAGCTTCCCCATTAGCTCAGTGAGTGTAGAAACAATTTTGTTGATTTCTGTATCCCCCACACAATCATTTTAGGAAGAAAGTTCTCAAGGAACCTTTGTTAAGTGAGAGAATGTGCAAAAGAAACATGCTAAGTCATGGTAGGAAATAAGACAATTCCCTCACAGCTCCTGTTCGCTCCACATTGTGGCAGAAGGACCCAGAAAAGGTATTGAGACCAGAGTCCTTACCTCTGACCTCTCCCTCTTTAGCCAGGGCTTTATTCTGCCTGTGTTCTCTCTGAGTTCATCTGGGTTTGATGGGAGGGGGACCTCTGACTTATCTCCCCCTCATTTATGTGGAGTGATTCCACTTAAAATTTTTAAAATAGTTTTTCCTAGTATGTAAAAGCAACAACTCTCCCCTCATTTCCCTGGGGCTTCTGTTTAGAGCTGGCAGATTGACCACATGTATTTCTCTCCTCTTTGACTTGAATTTTCTATTAAAATAATATTCAAAATTATATAAACCCATAGGGAGAAAAATGCAGGAAAGGAAAGGAGACAACAGCAGACAAGAGAGGTTGTGTCATTTTTGGAAGACAGGAAGTAGACAGTGAGTGGTGAATGATTGAGCAGAGCAGAGGAAGTTGAAATACAAGTCCTTTCAGAGAATAATACCAATTAGAAATGAGCAGATTCACCCAACAAAACCCTAGCGTGAAAAAATTAGGGTTGGAGACCAGGTACCACATAATATGGTGAGAATCAGGAAACAGAATGGAAATCAGGAGAATTAATGGAAAGTTTGAATATGGAGTGTTTGGACTCCCAGGCTGATTGCCCAGTCCAGAACAGCGAGTTTACTCCTTGCCTCTACTTCCCACAAACCACTTCACAATGAATGTCTTCATTGCTATGGACATCCAAAACCAGCTAGTATGTCCCATGGGCATTCAGGTTTGTCTCAACTCCCCAAATGTGTGATTGTCTAAGCGCACCACACTTTGAGTAGCTTATTGTTTCCCATAAACATTACTAACATTATCTTCTTTAATCATCATGGCAACTAAGTGTCATATTCCTATTCCACAGAGAGATTGTGACAGGCCTGGTGTTGCCCAGGTGGCCAATGGCAGAACTGAGACACTCAAGTCTTCAAGGTCTGTTCTAGGTCCAAAACAACACTTCTGCCCTTGTTCTGAGATTTAAGTAGGCAAATCTCCTGCTTCCCTAATAGATTGTTAATACCTCGAGAATGAGAGCCATATATTATGCTTTAAGAATCCAGTGATTGGTACAGATTCAATGCCTTGCACACCGTAGGCACTTTAAAGGTGTTAGCTCATTTGATTGGGGTAATAATAATAGGGAATATTTATTGTGCCAGGTCTTTATCGGATTATCTCATTTAATCATGATAGGAAGTATATGAATTGGTACAATTGTCATTCTTATTTAAAAATTAATAACCAAGCTTGAAAAATAACGGGACATGCACAGGGTCCTACAGCCTGTCAGGGTGGAACTGTGTCTGAAACCAGAACTGTCAGAGTCCAGAGTTCAGAACTTTCTTGCCTCATCTCTTCTCCATATGAAATCACTAAGAACAACTCTCAGTATGAAGGTTTCTCAATCCAGATTTATGATCATCATTCTTTAGATTTCACTAAGATGCAATTGAGAGGGAAGGCAGGAGAAAGTGTTACTAATCTGGTGGATGGTATTCACCACAGTGGGCTCAGAGGACTATCTGAACCAAGATCCACCCAAATTAACAAACCCATGGGTCAACTTTGTCTGGAAGTCCATTCCTGCTTCCTAAGAACAGCTCAAATTCAAGAAAAGCTAATGTATTTTTCAAGTGGAACTTTAAATCTCGTGAAAAGAAAGAAAACAATAGCCTGCAAACAACATTCCTACCTTGGCCACCAAGTTTTAGAAAATAAACACCACACACACACACACACACACACACACACACACACACACCTTTTGTCACGTGGCAGTGGCTGTGAAGTAAATATATCCCAGTGCACTGATCTTACATCTTGTCACATTAATGTTTCAGAGCACTCAATATAAATATTAAAACTAATAGCTTCACTCTTCAGCTATTACTCCTCCATCCCCTGAAATCATCATAAAACTTTCAAAGCCTTTTAGAACATTTACACACTTGAATCTGATGGTGGGGAAAGGAGATTCACACAACGCAGGCCATAAGCTTAAATAATAGTGGAGAGCTGTTTATAGAATACGCTTTATTTATTCATCATTTCAAGTAAAGTTTCCGTTTTGAAGGAGGGGGGAAATCAAAGTATACCTGTCAAGGGAGAAGGCTGAAGTATTGCTTATCTATACTGAGGACTGGCAAAAAACGAAGTCCATGAGAATCTCAGTCCAAGGTCAATCAATGCTAAGACTGTGGGTACGTAAACAGCTAATGGATTGTAAAGACACATACCAGTGTTATGAATTTTTAAAGAGCAGCTCTTCAGCACAGAACCCCATAAATCAATGATGACTTATTGGCTGGATCAATTATGCAAACTTTTAAAGCATTTAATGACAGGTAATGAACGGGCCTCTGGAGGACACCAGTCAACAATAGTGTTTTTGTGGTTGTAGTTACATCTGCTTAAGTGAATCGGGGAGAGGTCATCATTTCCAAGAAGTAATTAAACGTTAAATCTAGGAGTCTGCCTGAAGTGAAAGAAAAGGATTACTTTAGTCTTCGTACAGATCTGAAATAGCTAGGGAAATGGGTTGCCCCTAATGTAGTCATAGGCAGTCCAGGTTGGTTTTAGACTGGGGGTGCTGTTCTTAGAGAGCTTCTATTTCTAAGCATTTGTTTGGAGGTTTTCTGGCAAAGCAATCTGAGCAGAAAGGAGAAAGATAATGTTTAAAAGAGGAAAAATTATAGCAATTATAGCATGGGTGATGCCATAGATAGGTTCTTATAATTATTTATTTTGAAATTAACTTTTAAAAATCCATTGGAAGAACCGACAGACAAGCAGAGATGGGATAATAGTGTGGGATTCCTCTCCATCTAGAAGCAAAGGAGAGAAAGCTACATGTGATTAATCCCATGGAAAGTCTCACATCATCACTCGTGGCATTACAGTGCTTTAATCACAAATTAAAACAGTGACCCGGTGAAAGACGAAGGACTTTGGGGGAAATAGTCCTTTAGAGTTTAAACATTGATTTTTCTTATTGTATAACTTCAGATAAGTCTTTAGCTTATGAGAAAGACAAAAGTTAAACATGTCATTCAATCCTAAGCATGGTTCTTTAAATCTAAGCCACCGACATTGATGCTGAATTTCTGTGTTAACATAGTTAAAGAATCACTCAGATCAGATAAAGCCTTTTGACTGAATCTGAAAATAAAAAAAATTCTGACATTCCTACATACCTTTTACTCATTTTATTGCTCAGCAGGAGGATCATAAAAATGAAAAGAATGAAGTAAGTTGGTTGTAAAGTGCCCGAGTTTAAGTAACTCTGGCCTGGGATTGTTTTCTTTTCCTGTGTCCTTAGAATTGTTGCTGGGTTTTCAAAAATGCTTTCAGTTAAGTGGAAAGAAAGGATATATCTTAAACACATTACTGATTTTTGGATATTTCATTTTCTCAAGAGGCTAACTACCAGACTCACGTAAGGAGTTTGAATACTTTGTGTGTGTTTGGTAGAGATAGACTTCCCTGGTAATGAAGATCACAGGAGAATTTGGCTCAATTTCTACCCCAAAACTGTGATATGTATTTGCTGTCATATTCATGGCTAAGTAAAATGAGTCGAATACTCTCATATCTGGAAATATGTACATCCTACTTTGTGTTGATAAATAAACAAGAGCTCAGGGTTGAGATGTAAAGAGATCTGTGAGTTCAAGTTCTGGATATGACATTTACTGGCTGTACAACTTTTGGCAAGTTTCCTAACCTCTCTTATCTAAATACTAGAGACCTGGTGCATGAAATCTGTGCACGGGTAGGGTCCTTAGGCCTGGCTGGCGATCAGGGCCAATCAGGGCCTTCTGGCTGCTGGCTGGGGCCTTCCTTCATTCCATGCCGCCCCCTGGTGGTCAGCACATGTCATAGCGATTGATCGAACTCCCGGTCTCCTGGTCGAACTCCCAAGGGGACACTTTGAATATTAGCCTTTTAATATCTAGATATAAAAGCCAAGTAACCAGAACAACAGAACGACTGGAATGACCAGTCACTATTATGTGCACTGCAGTGGCCAACTGGCCCGATTGGCCCCCATTGTGGTGGGCGGCCAGACCTCACCTATGCACGAATTCGTGCACCAGGCGTCTAGTTTTATATAATTATCTGTAAAATGGGTAGCATAATTTCTATCTTGACAAAAACCCCTAGCATGTAGGTACTCATTAATGGCAGTGGTTATATTTTGCCAGATCTGAAACATCACTGCGAGCAATAATTATAGAATAACATCAGGGCAAAGGTTGTTGTTAAATTCAAGAAAATAAACATCTTTCCACCAAAGAAAGTTGCCTTTTGGAATAATAATAGCTGTTAACACCAAGGTATTTATTATGCATTAGGTGCTTTACCTGCACTAGCTCATCCAAGTCTGTCAACCCTTTGACACAGCACTATTATTACTATTTTACAGATGAGGTCATTGTATCTCAGAGAAATTAAACTTGCCCAAAGTCACTCAGGCATAAAATGATATTCAAAAGTAGATGAAACTGTGTTGGCCAGAGTCTACTGTGTCACAATGCTGAACTTGTAATCAGCTTTAGCGAAAACAAGGGGCTGAAAATACTATACCGAAATTTTTCTTATTGATATGCATGGCTCTTGTAGAAATAAAAAGGGACAAGTTTCACTATAGTGGATTTCTCCCACTTGTCTGGGAAAGCAAATAAGGCTAGAAAGAGTAGTAATGAGGTTGACATTTACCCTAGGTTTAAAGAAACAGGAGGCAAGGGAGGGCTGCTCAGTGCGCAGTCTAGTGTCCATGACTTATGGAGCTATTCTATCAGACAGCAGTCGCGTTGTGAGTAATAAGTGCTCTGTTTCTCTGACCCAGGAGTCTTGTGTCTCTGTCAGTTTATTTATATAAAACTCTGGCAGGCTAACTTGTTAGCTCCCAAGTAGGGTCAAATTTCAGGCCCTTCAAAGTTTCAGACTGAACACTGTGGAGGAGTGGTCAAAACTGTCATACCTCCACAAGGAAGAAAACATCAGAAGTGTCGCCTAGTACATAAGTTCTCAGGATTTTCCAACAGAGTGAGGCATGGAGAGTGGGATGGTGGAGATAAAACTTTCAGAATATCTTATGTTTTGGTGTATATTCTCATAAACATAAGAACTGGAGAGATAGATACAAATAAAAACCCAGTCAAATGTTACTTCACATATATCAGAATGGCCAATGTGAAAATATTGTACATACTAAGTGATGACAGAAGGTAGGGCAGTTGGGACTATACACTACTGGTGGGACTGTGAATTGGGGCAATTTACACTTCAGAGAGTAACTTGGTAATACTAATAAAGTTGAAGATACCAACTCAGTGTTCTATAAATGCTACTCCTAGGTGTATACCCCAGAGAAACTTGCACAAGTCAGATGTATAAGAGTATTTACTGTAGCACTGTTTTTACCAGCGAAAATTAGAAAGAAATCTTAATATTCATAAAGAAGAGAATGAATAAATAAAGGTAAATTCATAGTATCCAGTTGCTTAAGTGAGTAATATCAATATGAATCAATCTCAAACACATAATCCTATCTAATAATAGACAAAGATTGAAATTGACCGTACCTTCGCTACACCTCCCATTGGCTAATCATCGAGATATGCAAATTAACCGCCAACAAAGATGGTGGTTAATTTGCATACGTAGGCGCCCAGCGGAGATCGGAGCCTGTAATCAGAGCTGAGGGGTCCCCTGCCCAGGCCTAAAACCTCGGTCAGAAGTGTTAGGTCTGGGCAGCAGCAGAGCCAGCGATGGCGGGGAGCAGGGGGTCCCCTTCGCAGGCCTACATCTCCATCAGAAGCATTAGGCCTGGGCAGGGGTGGAGCTGGTGATGGCAGGGAGCAGGGAGGGAGCCAGTGATGGCGGGGAGCAGGGGCAGAGCCAGCAATCATGTGGAGCAGGGGCAGAGCTGGCGATGACACAGAGCTGGAGGTCCCCTGCCCTGGCTTAAGGACTCGGTCACACGCATTAGGCCTGGTCAGGGGCAGAGCCAATAATCACTGGGAGAGCCAATAATCACTGGGAGCTGGCGGTCCCCTGCCCAGGCCTAATGCCTCTGCCACAGACGTTAGGCCTGGGCAGGGGCAGAGCGGGCCATTGTGGGAGCTGGGGGTCCCCTGCCCAGGCCTAATGACTCAGCCAGAGGCATTAGGCCTGTGCAGGGGCCCAGCTGGCAATTGGTGTGAACTACAGAGGAAACACCTTTTCTGACTGCTCATTGGCTAAGCTCCCTGTATGCCACTGGTAATATTCTTAGTAACTTGGGTAATAAGAATCCAATAAGGTGATCTAGGGTTTTTACCACACTCCTGGAGAAAAAAAAAGGAAAGTCCGCTGCTGGAGGGCTAAGAAATGTCATATCCTGCCCTAGCTGGTTTGACTCAGTGGATAATGCCTCGGCCTGCCCACCGCAGGGTCTGGGTTCAATTCTGACTAAGGGCATGTACCTAGGTTGCAGGCTCCTCCCTGGCCCGGGCCCAGGTCAGGGCTCATGCAGGAGGCAACCAATCAAAGTGTTCCTCTCACTTTGATGTTTCTCTCTGTCTTTCCCTTTCTCTTCTACATTCTCTAAAAATCAATGGAAACATATCCTCAGGTGAGGGTAAAAAAAGAAAGAAAGAAAGAAATGTCATATCCTATGAAAGACACATCTTGAAAATGCCTAAAGAAAGTTGTCATTTTTTCATGGTGAAGGGACTGGAGTCCGTGTTGATGAAAACACCTTGGTGGATGCGGTGACTGGCAGTAGCTGGAACAGCGGGCTGATGGGGCTGGTGCCTTCCCCTGATCAGCCCGGTCGTCTCCCACAAAGGGAGGCCAGACTGTGGCTTAGGCCCGCTCCCCAAGGGGAGCAGGGAGTGGGTCTAAGCCGTCAGTAGGACATTCCTTGAGTGCTCCCAGTATGTGATAGGGGGCAGGCTGGGCTGAGGGACGCCCCCCCCTTCAGTGCACAAATTTTTGTGCACCGGGCCTCTAGTAAACTAATAAAAGTAAATTGGTGACACATACTTAGAGTATGATGTCATTTGCATAAAGTTGTAGAACACAGAAACAGCAGTATATATTTTGGGGATACATTCACATGTCAGAAGGGTATAAACACATGCACAGATGAGCATTTGATGGTATGGAGAAGGAAAGAAATGAAATAAGAAAGGGTACACAGAGGTTCCTAAATTGTAGTTGTGATGTGTTATTTTTTTTAAGCCTAGTGGCAAGTGCTGAAGAATTTGTTACATTTCCTTCTTTATCTTTTGTGTCTGAAATATTTCATAAAAATAACTTTTAAAGATTATTTATCATTTATATTGAAAAAGGACAGATAAGTTTTTGGGGAACATACCAGAATAACTTAATTAATGGTACAGTGATTCCTACTTTAGAAGATTTAGAATTTTTGTAATGTCAAAATGGATTGATTTGATCATCCATCAGTTGGACAATGCATTTCTGAAATCATCAGTCATTTTTATAGTATTAAATGCAATTCTAGAAAGTTTCTCCCTAGGATCTGTTTCTTTTTTGAGTTATTTGTGAAGTTGTTCATTTTTCAGACATTACATTATTAATTTATAATAGTATATTAACAATGTAATTAATAATCAATTAACAAAACATACATTGATTAATAATTACTTAATGTACATGCTCTACAAAGAGAGGAGTGTCTAGACCAGTGATTGGCAAACTCATTAGTCAATAGAGCCAAATATCAACAGTACAATGATTGAAATTTCTTTTGAGAGCCAAATTTTTTAAACTTAAACTATATAGGTAGGTACATTGTTATTAACTTGATTAGGGTACTCCTAAGGCTTAGGAAGAGCCACACTCAAGGGGTCAAAGAGCCTCATGTGGCTCTCGAGCTGCAGTTTGCTGACCATGGGTCTAGAGTAGACCCTTCCAGGTCTCAAGCTTCATTGATAGAACAGCACCAATTCAGAAGAACACCTGCTACTTAAAATTGAAGTGGCTAAGCCACCAACTTGCTGGAACTAATCTGACTTCCAAAATACTGATCACTTATAGGAAGACAGTCATTAGTGTTACTAGACAAACTAAGCACACCAATTAATACCTGGCAGACAATACAATTTACAAAATAAAATTAAAATGTCTGCCAAGACTCCTTTCTGACAATATTCACAGATTGTTAGAGTTGAGAAGTGCTCTATAAATCAACCCCCTTTCCTTCTATTTTACAATAGAGGAAAGGGAGGCTCAGAAAAAGTTGTGCTACCTGCCTAAAGCCACAAGAAGGAAGACTAAAACTAGAGTCTTTGGACAAGTGGTTCTTCTTCTACCATATTCAATTCTGAGGCTAATAATATAGATTACTTATCAGGTGTATTACTACAGTGATGGTTCCAGAAGTGGTTCCACAGTATGAGAAATAAAAGAAGATATGTTGAACATGGAAAGAACTAAGGAAGTTCCATTTGATTAAATGATTGAGGTAGGATATATGCTATATGAGTTTTAAACATGAAGGGAGTTACTTTGGAGAAGAAAAGAGAGAGGAGAGAAAGAGTTTTTATAAGAATGTTTGACTTGCTCTCCTTTTCCATGAAGGATAGACTTTTTCCACAGAAAATGTAGCAAAAAGTATGTTATTTGAATGTAAAGAACTTTTGAATAGTATATTAAACACTGTTAAAGATTTTGACAAATATCTTGGTCTTAAAGGTTTTTGAAATAAAAGTGGCAACAAATTCTCAGTTGTATGATCTAGTTAGGCCTATTTGGCTGTTTAACTTTGCTCTTCAACTTCAGAAATTCGAGACTTAATATTATTCTAATTTAAAGGGACACTGAGTGACTTTGCTAGAGAGAAAGAGTTCCTATTAGAGTTCTTATTAGATGTAAAGAAAATCAGGTTTCTCCTGACCAGCCTGAACCTTTGCTATGTCTCCACTGTGTGAGGGGCTTGTGACTGACTCAACCAAGGCCTTCTTTAACTAAAATAAACACAGATGACTGATACTGGATGGGATGGTCTCTGAGTCATGAATGGTATGGATTTTGTTAGGCGTTTTATGTTTTGTACACTTAAATTCAATAAACATTCATTGAAGGTCCCACCATGTGCCAAATGCAGAGCTAAAAGTGCCAGGAATGTGTTGCAAAAAGTGCCAGGCAACTGGAAAACACACAACGGGTACTCAGAAGATTCAGGAAGAACCCTTTACTTGCAGATGCAGGAGTGCGGTGACTCAGGGGACTCAGTCTCCAAAGTCTGAGTGTTGAATATGGAGGAAGCTTTCCCGTTTATCCCCTTAGTTTCTTTGTCTCCCAAATATGGACCAGGCGTCTGGACTTTTCTCGGGCTTTGCAGCCCCCATGGGTTGGGATGGGGGTAGTGAGATTACACCCAAAGGCCTGGCCTGACTGGTGCCAGCGCTGCCAATCCCCTCTGGGGTTGTGTATGGTTCATGGTTTATGGCCTCTGTAAAATGGAAGTATTTCAGGAAACAGGTTCTGCAGGGCTGGACAAGCATCACAGATAAGAATGGGGCTTAATTATATACCAGCAAGAATGTGTGTCAGAATACTGGTTACTGGCACAGATGCAGATTGCTAGCCCCCAGTTGTCTTATATTCCCCCTTAATATGCTTTAAAATGAGATAGACAATCATCACCATCACAGAGCTTCAGTCTAGTGAAACAGACAGACATTAAGAAGATAATCTCAAATGAGATGAATATCATTAAAGGAGAACTAGATGCAGAGGAACCCCTAGGCAAAGTCACTGTGGATTTCACGTTAGCCTGGAGAAGGCTATTCCTGTCTCATGGGATAAAGTAACATTTTAAGTCCATTGCTCCTTGGGAAATAACTATTCATTCACTTTATAGGTAAGTACTTAGGAAAACATATTTCATTGCCCTATTTCTTTGTATCCATCCATAGGAAGACTATACATCACTAAAGGATAGCTAAAATTTGTGAAACGGTTAATTTTGTGCACTTAATTATAAAATCCGTTACCCATTTAGTGTATTTTATTAGGATGGGGACTAAGGCATTACATACCTTCATTTTACTTGTCATTATGATCAATCCTAAACCTAGTCAAAATACTCATGTAAAATAGGTATTATGGATGGTTTAGTCATATCATGGCTTGTGCTTTGCCCAAGTTCCCCCAAAGAGCAGGCCATGTGACACAGGCTTCCGTGAGAGTAGTTTCTTCTGAGAAGTACCTTAGTGCCAGAGACAAAAGTGGGGAACCCAGGAGAGTGAAGCAGGGAAGGAATACCAGTCTGGGGTGTGTTATTCAGCTGCTACTACATAGGAATCTAGAGCTCCTTCCTCTTGGGGGCAGCCTCTGAAACCTTGTGAGTGTGCCTTCCAGTGCTCAGCGAGCTGCGTTCATTCACAGGTTCTCTGCACATCACTTACTGGTCAAGAATTGCCTGGGAGTATCAACTTCCTCAGCATGCCCTGAACAGCTGAGCTGCTGCAGCGAGTGTCCACATCTCTGGTGGCAGAGAAGTCCAGGACAGAAAGCAAGATTACATGTAACATCTGAGACAAGTTGCTGTCAGGCTCTACCTGATTGTGGCAATGTTCAGAACAAGGGGGAGGGATGGGACATCAAGCATCCCTCACTAAGAACTATTAAAGATAGTTCCTTCCTTTCTATGGTTGAAGGGTGGGTGTCACAGCATCTATAACATAAGACCATTCGATTGGAAATGCAGAATTTTTTCAGAGATCTCATCAGAAGCTGTCCTTGGACAGAATTATGTGAATTCGGGGTACAAAATGGGTCCAGATGTTGCTTAGGAATTTAATGAGTATTTGTCAGCCAGAGCTTTAGAGAATGAGGAAGGAATGCCTTCAAAATGCTGATCTGTGGACTGACCTAACACCAATTTTTTTCACCTCCTACCAAACCAACGTTCTCAAGCCTTTTCTATGTGCCACGCTATGCTAGATGCTGGGAATAGGCATGGTTCCTTGCTTCAAAGAGGGCTCAGCCAATGGTGGAGAAAAGTAAACTGGTAAGTAACACCAACAATAAATTCCGAGTCATATCACAGATTTGAAGAGAGGGAGAAGAGCACAACCAACTCTTCCTGGGGTGTTGGGAAGAATTCACAGAGAAGAGGTTTGGGGGACCAGGATTACTGCCACCCTTTACAGAATCTATATGCTTTATTCCCCCCTCTGCATACTTGTCATTTGTTGTGTTGTGAATAAACACAAGAATTAATAGCCTAATGATTTTGTATTATGATGTGGTGCTAATTTATGTGAAGTCAGTCCTGTCTTCAAACAGTTCGCATTTCAATTTTCTTAACAGAAGGGATAGATTCCATCAAGCGTCTTCTTAGTTGCTAAGAACTTCATAAATTCTTCTTTGTAATTGACTTGCTTTCAGACAATAATTGTTAACTGATAAATAGGAGCATTGTCAGGTGTGGAATCAGTGGTGAGAGAAGGTATTTTCTCTGTTGCACGTACAAAGAATCGCCGATAAGACCTCTGATCCCATTAAGGATATAAACTCTTCAGATGAAGTTGATGACAGCCCCATGGGCTGCCTGAGTCTTCACCAGCCTGGCTGTTCTCAGCACATGTTCAGCCAAAGGGGGATGAAATCAATGCGAGAATTTCATGGCCTCTAAGAAAATTACTGCAGAGAGATGACCCAGTTCTTTGATGGTGTCACCAGAAGACAGGCCTCCTTGAGAAATGAATGTAATGACATCCTCCAGCTGCTTAAATTCTTTCTATGATATGCATTTGCTTGCAAATGGCCTTAGCATTTTAGCAAAAACGACCACTTGCTTTCCTCCCAGATTTGGGCTCTCAGCATTTTTAAGCAGCAGGCAGAGGCAGGCCTGGCAAAATCAGCGTGCCCCTCTGCATCTCACAGGACGGATGAAGGCATTTTTGCTTGGATCCCAGAATGACTAACAGCTAAGAAAGCAACATGAGTGGATTAGTAATTCCAAACTGAATTGCCCCCTCTCCTTCGCTGCATCCTCATTCATGAGGATCAAAGTCAGTGGTGTGCGCCTGAATCCTGGGACCCTGAGCTCTGCATTGCTACCAGTCCTTCCCTGGCCCACACTAGTTTTTGTGATTGTGCGTTCTGGCTTTACCCATTTTCATGTCTGTATTGACTTCTGAAATCTCTTCAGAGGATCCTGTGTTGTCCCTATGGAAGATCCAGGTGTATGTGAAGAGAGAAAGTGGGTGATGGGAGTTGAAAGGTAAAACAGAAACCTAGATCAGAGGTTACAGAAACCTTTGCAAATGAATACAATTCCATGGGATTCGTTGTTGTTCTGTCTCCAGTGTAATACCGGGAAGCCTTCTCCCTATTTTCCTCTACACCCAACACCATTATTTCTATCACCTCCTCACCTCCCCCTCACCAGGATACAGGGAAAGATGGTGGAGAAGATAGTGCAAAGATATAATAACAATAACAGCAACAGCAACTGTTTACTGAGCACTTACTATGTGCCAAGCACTGTTCTAAGCACTTTTCACATATTAGCTCATTTAATACTCAAAACAGCCCAAGGCTCCCTTTTAGGTGAGGGACTGAGGCACAGAGAGCTAAAATAACTTGCATAAGGTAAAAAACTAAGCATATCCCTTTCTTAGTCACCACTCTTCTGTTTGGGATAATTGTAAAGGATTAAATAAGAAACTTATATAAGGAATTAATATTCATTCCCATTATTTCTTTGCCAAATGGAAAAGCAGGTATTGAAAATGGTTGGAGGGGGAATATCTTATGCCCCTTCCAAGGGAAAGAAATTATGACCTTTAGACTCTTTGCCCTGAAAACATCCCTTCAGAACATGTGAGATCCTGATCCATCCCTGGGGAGTCCCGTGTTCAGACAGGTCATACTAAATAGTTTGCCATCCCAACATAAATGCATGGCCAGGTGAATACTATGAACAATGTCTTTAAGACAATTGTGAATAGCAAGCTCCCACCACACACCTTCTTCCCAGGACCTACATCTGGCCATACTCATTCACGTGCACTGGTGTGTTACCAGTTGCTGCAGGCAGGAGGGTCAGATAGGGTGTAATTTGTAAATGGCACTGGGATCTCATTCTAATCCAAGGTATTTGGGACAGGGCAAGTTTGTGGCTTCCAGCATATCTTTGGCTCTGAGGACAAACTTTGGGAACTTAGCTATACTGGGTCCTTAACTTCCCACATGCCCACTTGCAGTTGTAGTCTCCATGGAGAGCCTGAATATAGTGTCATCTGGAAGAGCTTCCTTGAAAGAGCACTTTGGCCTTTATCATTCTTGACAGGCAGTCCTGGAGACCAGTGAGCAGATGTGGGCACAGATAGAACATTCCCCATTACTTAGTCTGACTCTGACTGTGGGCTTAGGTGGAGTTTGCCAAGTGGCTTACTTGTTTATAGTAGCCAACAGTGAGTGTAACATGGTAAAGAATGGGGTAACCTCCCTAAGAGGCACCCAATCAGTTTCCCCCCTCAGGTTTCTTTGGGGAACTTCATGGAGGGAATGGCTAAGCTTAGTAGGCTTGCATTGGGTGGTTGGTGGTGAGGACTGAGCATTGGTGCTTGCTGACCAGCAGCATGAAGAGGAAATGGTGCGAGTTCAGGCCCTGTGCCTGTATGCCTCTGGTGTGTGCTTCTTGCATTTGGGGAGAGGCAGCTCTACACCATAAAAGCCCCCTGAAAGCCACTGAGGTACCTCTCTAAAACACATAATGGACTGCACTGAAAGCCTGGTTTTGACTGATGTGAGGTTTGGGACTCTACCCAAGTAAGAATCCATGCAGCAAGGAGTCCAGAGAAGCCAGATGACCTAGAGTAGGGCCAAACTGTTTACCAGCCGATGTGTTTTTGAAAATCTTCCTTAACGGGTCATGGCAGCGGAAAATATCCTGCTGTTAAACGCATCTGCAATCCGCTGCTCTCCCAGTCCACCTACAAAAGTTTTGACCTTTAAAGAAATGATGGAGAAGCTGCTGATTTTTTCTCTGGCATGGAAGCTCAGTCTATTTTAGGCTTCAAGGCAATTGCAGCCCCCTTTGCTCCCTATTTCACATCACTTTTAAGTCTTGTCCTGGCCACTGTGAACCCTTCAGCTCTTTTCCCTGTTCAATCACTTGAGTCAAGATCTGTGATTTGCAGATGACATGTACATTTCTTGGCTGATGGTTGCTGAAGCAATTTACCAACCCAAGGCGTTAAGGGGAAGAAGGTGGTGGTAGGAGCGCAAATTACAATAGAAAAACTGTAATGCTACCCTAAGTTTCTATTTTCATGCAAATGTATAACTGCTTTCTCATTACATTGATTGAAAGGAAGGTAGCTCAGTATCCCTGTTGGTGTGAATTACCATATTCATGTTTTTGATGACCAAACAATTGGCTGATTTCCATTGTTTGTCACTCCTATGACTGCGTAGTACTTTAGAAACCCAGGTAGGTGTTGTTAAAAATGCTATCTCCACCCCAAAATGTCCAAACACCAAGATAAAATCTTAGCTGCCTCTCATTATGACAATATGTTACAAGGATGCACCAAACCACAGCCAGCTTCCCGAGCTTTAGAACAATGATGGCTGCATTTTGGATCATCTTTCATTTGAATTATCTACAAAATATGTAAATTACTGAATCTATGAGAAAAGTTATTTCATTGTCACTTATTGAAATATTCACTCACTTTACAAATACCATTTTAATGAAAAACAAGCCTTATTTGATTGTTAAGCAGACACGATACATGTATAAATATAATGTGAACTGAAACACAAGATAATGAGATTTCCATCAAAAGGATTACTGGGGTCCTGTGTTCAGACACCGAGAAAAGCCAAATGGGTATATCAAGCCCTCATTTCTAATCTTCAAAAGCAAATTTATTGAAGTGTCTCAATTTTGCTACACCCTCCAACATCTGCATATGGGCCAAGATTCCTAATCCTGTCACACTGTGAGGCTGCAGATTAAGAGAATGTATAAACAATGGCTCTGTCGCTACAAATAAATATAGACTGCTAAATCAAGTGTGCGTTTTATAGCACAGAGATTCCTTGTCGTAAGCAGATTTTGTACTAAACATTGTTCAAGTCCTCAAAAAACAAACAAAAACAGTGATAGTATCTGATATTTTCTCCCTTTATCTAATCTAAAAGGAAGTTCTCCATAAGTAGAACCTATCATATAAATGTTTTGATAACAGATATGATGCAAAGTAAAGGGAATAATAGCACACAAAGAACACCCCACCATGTGTCACACATTGTGTTAGATGCTTAACATACATTATTCCAGTTAATAGGGAATCAATAAAATAAATATTCATTGAGATGTCACAACATTTCAGTGTTCTGTGCTGAAGTTATCTTATTTCTTTTCTATGTATTTGTCCCTTTACTGGTAACTTTACTACTTTTTTTTTTTAAAGCATTGTATTAGATAAGAGAATGTTTGTGAAGGAGTCCCTGAGACCTTTGCAAATCCCCAAATCCATAAATCTTCTTTAAGTAAACAAGTAGAGAATAAAGTCACGGTATCTAGTTAAAGGACTCACTCCTGCCTCCCAGGGCAGGTAGTTCAGATTCATGCCTCAGCAAAATTACAAATTACTACATGTTATGGGCTTTCAGGATCATTTAAGACCATTCAAAACCATGAATGTTAAACCCACAATTGCCAAAGGCTCATTGTACTATCCATGTCAGCATGGTACTCAATTGTTATTCTAGGTGACAATCATAATAGGTTCCCATTTAAATGATTCACCACAAGTTTTTATAGGATTTCAAATTTCTAACTACTTTATGCTTTGTTATGCCTTTTGAGTTCCGTCTGCTTAAATTCAATACAAAGTAAAGTCTAGATGTTATGATGGCTCCTCAGAGAAATTGGAGGAAAATCATTAGAGACAACAACATTCACAAAGTATTGGGACAAGGTTGAGTAATGTCTCCCTGCAAGTTTCCAAACAAGAAAAATGTAGAACTGCAGGAAATATGATTGCATTTCTGATGTGTATAAATCAGTCATTTAAATTATGAAATCTAAGTCAGCTGTATTGATTTTGTTAATGGGTGAAAAATCACAAACTTCCCATCAACATAGACAATAAAAGCAAAGAAAACTATGATGGCTTTGGGCTTCCTCTACCACTGATATCATATCTACCTGGGTCATGTTTGCTTTCCTGCAGGAACTTGTATGTTTATGTCAATATTTGTTAAATTTAGAATCCCTTAGAGCACTGATTCTTAAAATTCTAAATTCCTAAGTCTATAATTGTGTTCTATTTTTGGTAATTCAAACATCTTATCTAATAAAGAGGGGGTATGCAAATTGACCATCACACGGTAACAGTCAAGATGGCTGCGCCCACAACGGAGGCAGGGATTCTGTAACACAAGATAGCTGTGCCCACAGCAAAGGCTGAGTTCCCATAATGAGCCTTAACAAGCAATCAGTAGGGACCTGAGGCTGCGCCCCCAACCAGGTGGGGCTTGATGGGGGACCTCAGGCTGTACCCCCTGCCCCAGCGCCAGGCTGAGGGACTTCAGGCCATGCCCCCTGCCTGGAGGGGCTTGACAGGGACCTCAGGTGTGCCCCTCACCCCAGTGCCGGGCTGTGGGATCTGAGGCCATGCCCCCTGCTGGTGGAGTGGGGCCAGCCAGGTCTGGATCTAGCCCAATGGGGGTGGAGCCGGCTGGGTCTGGGTCTCGCGCGATTTTGAGGCACCGCAGTTAGGAAGGGACTTGACTCTGGGTCCTGCAGCACACCCCAGACTCTGACAGGAGGAAGATTTTCATATACATTTTACTAATTCTTTTTTAAAAAATATATATTTTTATTGATTTCAGAGAGGAAGGGAGAGGAAGAGAGAGATAGAAACATCAATGATGAGAGAGAATCATTGATTGGCTGCCTCCTGAACATCCCCCACTGGGGATCAAGCCCACAACCTGGGCATGTGCCCTGACCGGGAATCGACCCATACCTCCTGGTTCATAGGTCGATGCTCAACCACTGAGCCATGCCAATTAGGCTTTACTAATTCTTTCACCTCTGACACTTCTATTATAGAGAAAGGGCAAATAGCAATATTAAAATATTTCCCCTAATTAATCCCCATTTACTGTGCATGAATTTCATGCACTGGGCCACTAGTGTCAATATAAAAGCCTTTCTTTTGGTATCTTTGGAGATCAATTTCTTAGAAATATCTCTTCAACAGCCCTGTCTATATTTCCTTCTCTATATTCAACCCAATTCCTTTCCCTCCCTTACCCACGGCTTCACCTTTTCCTTCCGGTGGTTCTGAATTCCTAGGAGAATCCTGGAAGCAGTCCCAAATGTCTCAGGCCTAGGGAAACCAATCAAGCTCAAAGCTTTAGGACCAATGACAGAAACTCATGGGCTCTCACCAAATGCTGATATGTCAGTTGCTATATCAATGCTCATTGTCTTTTTATCCTGAAATTCAATAACATACCCATAATAGAATGCAAAAAGAGTACACGTTTCTTGTTTATAATGTCCAAAGTGGGGAAGCTCTGATATACGTCACTTCACCTGCTTTTATAACCAAGACAGGATTGGCTGGATAGTGGGTTGAGATGACCTGGAATGGTAGGATTGGAGGTAGAATGGTTTAAAATAGTAGAAATGCCCTCTGGGACAGAAACACCAACATCAGCTCTGAACACAGAGCTGATCCTGTGGCAAGATTCTCTCGGGTAGCAGTTACACCAATACAACAATTTACTTGTGCTTTCAGAAAGTTAAAATAAGCAGCTTCCAGTGGTGCTCAAAGTGCTCAACCAAGTGGCCTGGGCTTCCAGGAATTGGAGAGTTATCCTCTTCATGTGCTCTTATGTATATACTAGATGCCTGGTGCATGAAATTCATGCATGGGTAGAGTCCCTAGGCCTGGCCGGTGATCAGGGCCGATCAGGGCCTTTCCTTCATTCTGCACCACCCCCTGGTGGTCAGCACCCATCATAGTGACCGATCGAACTCCTGATCAAACTCCCAAGGGGACACTTTGCATATTAGCCTTTTATATATATAGATCATTTGCTATAAAAGTCAGAGTTCAAACTGGTCACTTTTACATGAATGAGTTCATGTGCCTAATTCCTAAATCCCACACGTCCTTCATGTCCCCCTCCCCCCCATGAGGGTAAACAGAAGCTCAGAGAAATGAAGAGGCTAACCCCAAGTGTAAAGGAGATGAAAGCTTGCAACCCCCAGGTACCTTGGTTTCCAAGGCCAGAGAAATAAGAACAGTCTTGTAGACAGAATATATTTGGCCTTTAGAAAAATAACTCTAGCAGGAAAACATGTGGTTGGTCTCCTCATAGGCAAGAAGGACTAAGTAAATTAACACCTGCTTATATCTTTGGTTGTCTAAATTCCTTTGAACATCAAGCTTGTGAGTATGGCTCATTTACATTACTCCTCTAACTAATTTATTTAGACTTAAGATCTACATGCCAAAAATTAGATCAGAAACGTTTCTGGTTTTAAACTACATTTTCCTCTGGAAATAACAAACCGCAGAAGAGTTTACACAAGTTAAATAAATGTAACCAAACATTCTTGTACTTCCTGGAACTGTAAATGATCTGGTGATACTGAAGAAGCAATTACAATCTTAATTGGCATCAAATAATAGGCAATTAGTTTCCTGGTAAATATGCATTCCCTCTGTTATCAAATCTATTGTTTGCATTAGAAATGTGACAGCCTTGTAGAAGAAACCCAATTTCATTTTTTTTTAAAGCATTTTAATTGAGGATTAAGGCCCAATTTTTCATGAAGATTATAGAGACAAATTTGGCTGTTTCATTCAGATAACACCAAAACAAATGCTAAGCATCATCAATCTTTAATGTTACAGTTCCCTGAATAAAAATTAGTCTCAGTTATTTAAGTGTCATTTGAGTGAGATTTTTAAAAAGCAGGTTTAGTGAAAAACTTGGTGCACTCTATTAAAGTATTTAGTTATCAATTACTGCATAAGTAACACCCTAAAACTTAGTCTCTTGAAATTACTTACTAGATCTTAGTTCTCATACTTCTGTGAGTTGATTGGGTTCAGCTGGGTGGTTTTCACTTGGAATTTCTCACAGGTTTGCAGTTAGGGCTGAAGTCATCTGAAGATCTGACTGAGTTGGATATCTAAGATAGAGTCTTCACCCCCACATGTCAGTTGGGATGGATTGAACAGCTAGAGGCTGGCTGGATCTCTCTCTCTCTCTCTCTCTCTCTCTCTCTCTCTCACACACACACACACACTAACTTGATTTTCCTCACAGCATGGATGTTTCAGAGCAGCCAGAGTCCTACAAGGAAGCTGGCTTCTCTAAGAGAATCAGGCAACAGTTGTGCTGTATCTTTTGACCTTGCCTTGCAGCATCACTTCAGCTGTATCCTTCCAGTCAAAGCAGTCACTGCTATCCCAGATTCAGCTAGGAGGAGGAACAAACTCCAACACCCGATGGGGGAGTGGCATGTACATTTACAGAGGGGAGAGATTGTTGGTGGTCATTTTGAAGACAAACTATCACAAAGAAGGGAAATCATATTCATATTTGTAATGTGTCTATCATCTTACTGTGGAGAATATTCCCACTTTGTTTCTCCATGCAGAACATGTGGCTATAGAAACATACAGATATATTAGTCAAGGCCAAGTGCTGGGGGAAACTTCAGTAGTCTGCAAGTTTTCACAGAGGACATGACATTTTTACACCTCTGTCCACGAGGGGAAAATAGGAAGGAACTCTTTCAATCTCTCACCACAAACATATTCAGTCCTCCCCTTGGGAAGAGGAGTGACTTAACCTGGGGAGTGTGTTTGGGAGAAGTAGTTGAGCTGGTGAAACTCAGCCTCTGCTGGCTTTGCTTTCAGAGTAGACTCTATCCAGGGTGCACAAGCTCATTCTCCCCGTTAGAAGCAGCCTGCAGTTCTGCTCAGCCAAGGACTGACAGGCAAGTCTGCCTAATTCTGACTGGGGTGTTGGGAAGTCCTTTGGGTCTCCACTTCTATGGCATGTTCTTTAGTCCAGAGACCAGCTGACTCTTCTATCTACTTTCTTCACAGGTTCACTTCTTGGAGGTTATTTGTAGTCCTCAGCTCCAAAAACTGTAGGATACTCAAGCATTCACCCCTTCTTAGAACAATCTCAGAAGGTAAAATTTTGGCTGAAGAGAACACTCTTTTTCTTCCTGCTGACATCTATGGGGTGTTTATTTTGTGTCGGGCGCTGTTCAGTATTTTGCCTTTCTTAGTTGGCTTAGTCTTCACTTCAACTCTGTGTAACGGATATTGTTTTCCCATTTCCTGGTTAGAAATCAGAGGCCCAGTGTCCCACAGTGGCCACGTGGTGACACCAGGTTTTGAGCGCAGTGGTTGACCTTCAAAATCTGTGCCCTTAATGACTATGCCACTTTGCATCATAAATCAGTTCCATACCTGCTTTCATTCATGTATATTTTTTAACTGATGATGTTCTCATGTGAATGATTTATCCCTGAAAGGTTTTCATAGCAAATAATGGTGGTAATAATGATACATATTGAATGCTTACTATGGGTCAGGCACTGCTGTACAGCTTTCCATGGATGAACTTATCTAATTGTCACAATACTCCCGTGAGTTAGATACTATTACTTTGTTTTCACAAGTAAGGAAAGTAGGCACTGCAGGTCCAAGGTCCTGCTGTAGGATGCTGGGTAGAATGGTTACTGGGACACTGAAAAGTTTTCTTGTACCCCAGTGTCTTCTCTACTTATTTATTGATGTTTGATATTCCTTCATCAGGCAACACAGCACTGAAGGAAAGTTAAATATTTTAATACACATTGAGAGGTAGAGCACTGACTTAACATCTCAAGGCAGGTGTCAGGAATGCAGTCTCAAGAGCAGGTTCTGATGGGGTGATAAGCAAGGGCTTCTGGGGCAGGGGATACCCGGAGAAAGAGGACATCACAAACAGAGGGGAGAAAGTAAGACATGAACGAGGAGATGCCGATTTCCTGCCACTCAAATCTTTCCAGGGAAGGCCCTTTTTCTATTGAATTTTTACCACGTAACTCATTCTTTCCCTAGAGTTCTTAAAAGCAGGAACTATTGAGAAAGTAGCCCATCTGAAAGCATATTTCCTGCTGTTCCTCTCCTTCCAGAACTGGCTGAAGTTTACTTTTTTGTACCCTAGAGACCTAGCTTCTTCTTGCCTTCTTCCAATGTGGTCTATTTAATCTCCTGTCGTGTGGGAAATTATGTTCAAAATCTCCGTGATCCTCTGTCCATAGTAAATTATGCATGTAGTGACAAGTACATGCCACAAGGTCTTGAGATTATATTTGCAATGTGTTGCTGCCGACTGTTGATCAAGATAGGCTGGAAGAAAAACATTATTTTCAGGTGTGAAAAACCGTTACCTTTATCAAATAATTTTTCCCCAAGATGTTGTAGCCTATTTAAACTTGGGAGGTTAAGTTTGTAGCATTCATTATGACTGAAAATTTAGTTCACACAATCATGATGCTCTCTTTATTAGGTGTTACCATTAAACAATATTAAAATAAACACAATGTGGCTGGTCTTTTGTAAGATCCATGGCATGTTTACTTCTCTGCCTGGTTTCTTAATTGCATTTATTCATCTTTCCAACTGCCAGTGCCATGGCCACCCGCAATATTTGCTATGTGGGGATATGTGGTTTACATTTTATATTGCCCAGTGACGGTACTTGATGAGGGGAATCTGACTTGAGTGATTTGAGGTGTGTTGTGGCTTGAATTCTTTTTTTTAAACAGCAATTTTTTATTTTTTTCTTAGTTATTTTTTATTTCAAGAAAAATAATTTTAAATATAATAATGTTACATGCAGTTAACCTTAATATTTCAAGAAAAATGATCTTATAAATATAATAATGTTACATGCAATAAACATTAACATCTTAAGAAAAACGATTTTAAATTTGATAATATTATATGCAATAAACACCAATTGTTCAAGAAAAATGATCTTACATATAACAATATTACATGCAATAAACATTAATATTTTAAGAATAAAAGGATTTTAAGTATAATAATATTACCCAAACTGTACTAACATAGTATATCACAAAAGTTGTAGGAAATATTAAAAATCTGCCAATAACAGGATTGCTTCTATTATATTCTAGAATATTTTTTCCCTTTGGCTCTATTTTTGTTCATCAGTTTATGTTGTTCATTATATTCCACAAATGAGTGCGATCATATGATATTTTTCTTTCTCCAACTGGCTTATTTCACTTAGCATAATGCTCTCCAGGTCCATCCATGCTGTTGCAAATGGTAAGAGTTCCTTCTTTTTTACTGCAGTGTAGTATTCCACTGTGTGGCTTGAATTCTTGACTGAAAGTTTTCCATAATTCAAGCTCTTGTCTTTGTTAAAGGATGATGGTGGTTCTTAAAAAACTCAATAAAAAAATCCCATGACATGAAGAAACAAGACTATGGAAACACCAAATCATATCCCTTAGCTTTTGTAAATAGTGCAGAGGATAATGAAAGAGTGAAAGCAACATGACCAAAACAAAAAAACCAACCATGTGATGAAAGACCTATGCCTGGCTTTTGTAAAACAATGAAAAAGGTAGCCTTCCTCACTCATCTTGTTCAAGAATTTAGAGCCGACTGAGTCATCCAGACCCAGCGTCAGGGGAATCACTAAACACTGATATAAGATAAATCGGTACCTTTAATATTTTTTTAAAATATGAAAGCAATATTTTCTACAAATTTAATGTAGGAAAATTACACATAACCCCATCATCCTAACAATTTTTGCATATATCAAATTCATCCCTCCATACATCTACAATTTCTTTCATAGTCACATTGTATAGTCTATTCTCTAAACTTTTATCCATTAAATTATAGGGGACCCTTTGTTCCATGTTTTTACATAACCATCTGTATGAAAAACTGGGTAATAAGTTTCATATTATTGTTTTTACAGGAAGAAGCATGGATATGTGCCTCCCTTGTTTTTTACTGTTGAATAATACCCTTAGAATATATTTTCACAGGTGAGCTTATTGCTTCAGAAAGGTATGAACATTTTAATGGTCCTTAATAACATGCCTTCCAAAGAGGTTGCCACTCCAACAGTGTCAAACTAGTCCTTTAATTTCAGTCTAACAGCGGTGCCACCATGGTTATTATATTTTTCATTGCAATGAAAACCTTTAAAAATTTAAACTAAACTAGATTGTCTTTCAGGAGCTGCTGCTGAATCAGCACCTCGGTATCTTTGTTCTTGGGGGGAAATGAGCTAAGGAGGAAGAGCCAGCTAAAATCACCACTAGACAATTTGTGCTCACTGGATCCACTGGGGGAGAGACTTTGCAGAGCGGCTTATGACATTTCCTGGCAACGGGGACACCATGCCAGTGCTACCTCGGGCTTCAGGCCGGGAAGACAGGTACAGCCTTGTCCGTGTCCAGGAAGAACATGGGTAGCAGGAGACCTAAGAGTGAATGAAAATTGAATTATCTTTACTTCTAGGACTTGTCTATTGAGAAACAGCAGTGCTGGCAACCATTTACTACCAACAAGAGGCAGTTCCAAGAGAAGAATATAAAATACGCTCTGCTCAACCCCACGAAGCTCGGAGTGTCTCACAATGGCCAATTTATTATTTCTACCCTGTCCAGTGACATGGAAGGATGCATCAGGGAGCTGCTAGCCTCTGTGATGAATAACTTAAGTCAGGCTGCAACATGTGAAATAATTCAGCTGACCGGGATTTATAACACTAGCTGGGATTTTTTTTTTTTTTTTGCTTTCTTTGGGGTTCATGAAGCACAGTGTTTCGAGATACCACAGGAGTCCCGTGATGAAGTTACATGTCTATTTCTCTTCCTTATTTTTATTTTTTGGTATTTTCATATTATTTTATTGCCTAGTTCAGATGTCTTTCTAAGCAGTGTCCAGTCTCCGAGGGGACTCATCTCTTCTGACTTTGAAAATTAGAACCACTGGAAGATCAGACCCCTAAACACTGTGTTTTTATACTCCCTTCTTCACATACCCAGTCCCAGATGGTTTGGACTGCCTGATGCTGTGTGGACTGTGCTGGGCTGCAATTTATTTTGCTCAATTATTTATGTGCACTTGCCCAAATAAGAGGGGTGGCAATGCAGCAGTGGGCTTACATCTCAACCCATCTCATTCCCCAGGTCATATGTCAGTTTGCAGGATGGCTGGCTAGATTTGCAAAAGGAGGTTCCATTGCTGCTGTTGGAAAACACAGCCTGCGGTAGCTACCTGTGGCAGGACACGTCTCTTTCCAGGTGAGCTACAGGCACAATTCCACGGCACGAAGGAGGGTCTGAATCTTTGAACTCCAGGTGCCTCTGAGGACCAGGACATTGGGCAACCACATATCCTAATCTCTGTACACTACATAGATGCTAGAGCTGGAAGGGACCTCAGAGATCAGCTGGTCACCTTCTCATCTTCATTTTGTAAAAGGCCAATGATTTCCAGAAGCCATCCTTTCCTAAGCTACTCTGTGGCCCTTCCAATTCCTGTTTGAACTTGGAAATTTTAATGAGATCCTTCCAGCAATTAGAAAAGAAGAAAAAAAACTTGCCAAAGTGGAATTTGGAGGGTAGTTATTTTTCCCCCTGTTTGACTCTGTAATATCACTGAGTGCCTCAGTGCCTCAGTGCCTCAAGAGGTTACTGCCTGACCACAGGTTAAATATTTTAATATTCACTGATCGGGGAAAGTACCATGAGCAATTAATGCAAGATCCTTGAGTGACTGAGGGCATTAGTAGCTCCATAAAATGTAAATGCATTCTTAATTATCTCAAGTCACTGCACGCCCAAGTACTTCTTTTACAAGAAAAACACAGCTTACTGATAATGAGCACAAAAATTACTAAGAGATTGGTGGGGCAAATCTCTTAAACCTCTTTTCCTGTTTTTTTTTTCCTTCTTCTCCAAATTTTGATGTGACTGCTAATTTGTCTGTGTTGCCCTTTATAGATTCTATAGATAAATGTATAGCATCACTAGGGATTTGGGGGATTGGAATTCTAGCAATTTCTATCCTAGGGGCTAGCTCTCAAGGTTATTATTATTATTAACATTATGACATATTTTATTGGATCCACGAAGCTTATGGGGTCTTAAGAAACCCTGGTTATACTAACAGTTGCAGAGTAATTTTGTTTTTAAATGTACATTTTGTCTGTACCCTCCTTCTATGGCCACGGCATCCCCATGAAGCTGATATTTTATCTTTCAATGGGAAAATGGCAGGACAAATGACTTACCTTTGGCCATTCAATAGCCCTCGCTCCCCTGGCCTTGAGCCCTGTGTTTTCTCTTTCACAAAGCCACCTGGTTTCTTTACGTGTAGCACTGGCAGTGACTTGAAAGCTGCATTCCCCAGCTATCGGAAAGTGGCTCACCAGAGGTGTTTCCTCGCCACTGTCATTCTTTACTGTCACCTGACACCAAAACCTCATTATGGGAAACATCGAATGTGGATTCGACTAGTCTGCTGACAACAACCTGCCATGTGTCAGAAAATTACTCAAGCTGATCCCTCTGATAGGGAGCACATGGCAAATGGGGCTTTCATGGAGGTCCCTTCCACCCCCAAGCACTGAGGCACGGCTGGTCCGTGATCCTCATCGGCACTTGGGGTGTGCACAGGATTAAGAGCATTCTCTGTGAGTGCTGGGACTTGAGAAGATGCACCAAGTGCCCAAGTGCAGTGCTTCTGGTCATCAACAGTGCTGTCTGTTCAAGGTTAGGTCACGCTGAGGTCATGCTGAGCCCAAGTGGCTGGGACTTCAGCAGAAGGGAACAGCAGTCCCCCACCTACTTCTTGACCATCTTCAACAGGGTGTGTGCTGAGCTTCCTGACACAAGCTGTTGTACAATGTGACACCCCCAGACTTTGCTGGGGTTTCAGAAACCCAGGACAGTCCCTTCATGACTGAGAGCTGGAGAGGAGATCGGGAAAGGGTCATCTTTGTATTGAGCCCCTCTGTCATCCTCTCCCTCACAGCTGCCACCAGCAGAACATGTGCTCCCTCCCTTTCCCTGAGTGACACACCTGATCCAGAGTGCGAAGCTGACACCTGGGCTGGCTTCCAAAGCGTGAGACCGGTGCAGTCAGAGAGGCCCTGAGCTCAAAAGGGCCTTGGATTATTGCTGTGGCATCTTGAAATTCTCAGTAACTTTTGAATAAGGGGCCTCACATTTCCTTTTTGCATTAGGTAGCCTGTCCTGCCAACACCATTGGGTTTCCTGGCTTCTGAGGTAGGACAGTTGGGAGGAAATTTAGAGGCCACTCTCTGGTTTGAGCATCAAAGTTTACAAAGAAAGACATGCAGAGTGGTCACTGGGGTGGCTGGCCTGAGGTTGCCCAGGAAGTTAGAGGCAGGCAGCAGCTGGGGCCCGCTCTCTTCACTGCTAGCTGGGTGCTCTTTAATATTTCAAAAGAGGAGATAGAAGTTGTCAAGAGCTCAGAGGCCAGCAGCTCTTTCTTCTTTTTCATTTTCTCTGTCCTGATTTTCTTAAAGATAGCAGAAAGGCTGAGGCACTGCCAGTGGGAGCTCCTTCTATCACCAGTGCTGGGCCAATGTGCTGTCATGCACTCTATCCTCCATCCTCCTCCTCATGAGAAGGGCTTCAGACTCCCTGGCTCCCCTCTTCTCTTCTTCTCCAGGCCATGAAAGATCTTTCTACAGCCTTGCCCCAGCCCCAGCAGCCAGAACAAGGGCTTGACTAGGCCTTTGACTAGGCCTTTGACTAAAAGTAAGAGAATTTGAATTAAACCATAAGGAACATCTATGATGTCACAGAAGTTCCAAGGCAGGGACATCCGGAGTTGGTTATTTAGTAGCCCAGTGGCATCATCAACACCATGGTCCTTCCACCTTTTAGTCCCGCCACCTTCTGTGTGTTCCCCCTTCCCCTTCAGACTATCTCCTCTGTGACCAGAGGTGGCTGCAGGACTTCCGGCATGGGATCCAGGCATTGAATCCAGGCATGATAATGTCCAGAGAAAGAGAAGGGGCCATTTTTTTCTGTTTTCTCTCTCTCTCTCTCTCTCTCTCTCTCTCTCTCTCTCTCTCTCTCTCTGTTGTTGTTGCTTGTTTTTTATCAATCACAGAGAAAAATGTTGACCAGCAATGCTCCCCTTAAGTCACAGGTTTATGTCAAACTGCCCATTGGTGAGAGAAACAAGACCACAATGTTAGAAATGTCTTTTTTATTGCTGTGATAATGATTGGAAAGGGTATTGGTCTTTACTGGGTGAGGTGCAGAGAGGCTAAACCAGTGTGAATATATGGAGTAGTCCCACACAACAAAGACTGTTCCCACCCAGATTTGGAATGGCTTAGACAAGTCATGATTCATCTCCTGGGGATAGGCATGGAGCAGGAACCGAATTCTCCTGAAGCATGTGGCCTTCTAGAGGAGGGTGACCTCCTTTACAAACTGGGGTATCTATTGTAAAGGAAGAGGGGAAATTATCCCTTCCTCTGAGACCCCAGCTGTACTCAGTGGGTACCTGCAGCCCTAGCAAGAAGTTAGAAGCTTGTAGAGAGAGTCACTAAGAGAGTGTGCACCTGGCTCCCCTATGTCCTATTCCTTAAACCGGAAAGAAGTGGACACCACCCAAACTCAGTCACATCCCCTTAACCTGAACTCAGGCAACCACAGTTGATATTTTGATATAATAAGAAATATATATTTTGGTCCTTGTCCTCAGTTCCTGGCCAGAACTACTAAAATCTTCATAATTTCCTAAGTGATAAAGGTGCTAAAAGCATTTTTTTGGTCCTAATATTTAGTGTTTGATCTTGGTTCCTGACACAGAGCCCCTAAATTTCTTGGAATTCCCTGGGTGACAGGAGTATCCTCTGTTCCAATGAGATGACTCTCAGTGTGATTTCTGATAGTTTCAGGACGGGTCCTGGTCACCAGAAAGACCAAACCTGATTAGAAGCTTGGAATTCAGTCTACTATCCCCAAACTGTGGGAGGGGGAGAGGGGCTGGAGATGGAGTTGATCAATTGATCATGACTGTGTGATGAAGCCTTCATAAAAATCTCTGAACTATGAGGTTCATAAAGTTTCCAGATTGGTGACTGTCCCTTGGATACAATGTCTCAGAAGGCTAAGATAGACAAAGCGTTGTCCAAATGAAGCTTACACAAGGCCACACTGCAAGTTATTTTCATGGAGTTGGGGATTCTAAGAAAAGAAACAAAAGCTTTGAAACGTCAAGAACTTCTTAGGATTCCTACTGCCATGTTAATGCTATTACTCAAGTTCTTTTTCCCCAAACATAGCTGAGTTTCTAAGCCATTTTTTAAAGTGACTGTAACTACATAAAACCAGTTATAGAGAACTGCAATCTGTTGATCTCTTCATGGTGGAGTCTACATATCATTTACACTTCACTTCTCTGTGGGTGGAAAAGCTTTTTTCATGCTTTATTTAGCAGGAAGTCATTTTGATCAGCAAGATGAGTAGTATTTTACAGCTGTTTGCAATTACTACCCCTGCTCTGCCAGGAGTTTTAACTATGACACAAACTGAAATACCAAATGAGTCGAAGCAAGATGGGGAAAAGAGAAATGCATATTTCATAGGTTCATTTATGCCACAAGAAATTATCCATCACTTTTTAAGAAGTTCTATGTTTCTAAATTCAAAGTCACATCTCAGGGTAATTTCTAATTATCTTTGGAATATAAAGCTTTTTGTTTTTTTATCAATTAAGGAAAGTACAACCTATAATATTAGGCTTCCTGTGACTATTGGGAGGTCACCATAGCTTAAATTCCATATGGACAAACCAGTTAGGTTAGGAAAAGGAATACAGGCTTTAATCTGCATATCTGTCTCTTCAAAATGTCCATTGTGAAAGTACAATGATCAAACTATTTCAATTATGGAGAATAAAATGACAAATATTTCCCCCTTCTTATCAACATAACTTAATGTAACAAATCCACATTGTGGGGAATTTAAGAGCCCTTTATGAACTGTCAATTAGATTGATGCAACCCATTGTGGAGAGTAAGAGTTGGGAGCTAGAGGAGGACAGACCTAGGTACAAATCCTGTCTCTAGCAATTCCTATCTGGGTGACTTTAGATGGGTTGCCTAATGTGCAAAATGTGAGTAATAATAACACACTCTACCTCATGGAGTAAGTATGAGAATTAAATGACATCATCCATATAAAGTGCTTAGCACAGTGCCTAGCACAGTGAAGTCCTCCATAAAAGAACAAAGATCTTTCTGGAACTAATTCTTCATGGCTTTAATGTCCAGGAATCATGCACTTAATGGAAAATATGCCTCCTTCTCAAATCTGTTAACCTGGACCCACATAAACTGTGTCCCACCTACTTCCCCCACCCCCAAACACACACGCATATTTACATGATAAAACAAGCCCAGAGGAAAAAGTCTTGGGATTAGTTCTAATTGATTCTGATTGGGTACATGCCATCCCTGAACCAGAGGGTGCTGCTCTCTGATTGGCTAGGCCTGGGTCATATATCCTGGGGGTAGAGGAGGAATCAACTTACTTTATTCACATCAGTTGAGCTCAGGTAGATCTCCCAGCAAAATATGGTTGATGTTTCCAGGAAAAAAAGAATGAACAAAAATATCAAATCATCGCTACAGGCTTTTCTCTTCCCTGGAAATTGACCAGAGGGTCCATGGGATAAACTGATCCAGATTACAATTATTTGTAGAAAAGTGCCATGCTTATTCAAATCACCCTATTCAAGCTGACTGCAATTTTTAAAACTTGACTATGGTTTTTGGATATAGCACTCCAGTGAAAGAGTAATGCAATATATTAGTAATACATGTTAATAATTAATAACTACTCTTAGGGATACCCTTCTCTTCGCTTAGCAGAAGATGTTAGATAATAGACAAGCAATTGATCAAAAGGTCAGAGGGTTGCATGCATTGTTGTGATGTAGCAAGCAGAGAACCGCTGTGAATATCCCAGAAATTTTCTGTAGGTATTGATAAAGCAAGATTTTGGTTTCCAAACATTGACCTGAGTTTTAGTTTGGTGAACTTTGTGTTTTCTATTCACATTTAGCTTCCAGTATTTTCAAATGGAGGTTAATGGAAGGAGATGACCCAAAGGATAAGGATGGGAAAGATAATTCTTTTTTACTGCACACCTTGTGATATACATGTAATATAAACACAGGGATAAAAAGAATGCTGATAAATGTATTAACTTATGACACTAAAGGAAAGGCATGTAAAGAGATTGGGATATGATTTAAGATTTAACTTGCTCTTCATGGATATCCCAGGGAATTAAAAAAATTCAGATTCAGACCTCAACAATATGAGTATCTGCTATAGGCCAATGCTTTCCCATGCGTGGTCTCATTTCATCCTCACGGATTTCCTGGGATATGTGTAACATACCCTTCTTCTAAAGATGAGGAAATTGAAGTCAGAAAGGTCAAGATCACAGAACTTCTTAGTGGCAGAGTTGAGAAATGGATCCAGGTCTTCTAACTCCAACTCTCTCCGCTATATCCCTCTCTTTCCGAGACAAAATATACCTTTGATTCAGCTGGAATCTTTCCCAATTATTATAGATAAGAGTACCTTTTTAAATTCTTGAATAACACAAGGATGGCTTTACTTAACAGGAGTAAAAATTCTGAGCACTGACCTTTCCCCTTCCCAAGAAGGTAGGCCACAAAAGCACAAAGATTTGAGAATCTGGAAAATGGAAACATCTCTAAAATTGAGGTCAATGATTAATGCTTGCTGCTCATAACTCAAGTGTTTTAACCATTGTTCAGTTCTCTAGGAGAGTAAATTTAGGGGTCAAGCTAGAAGGAACTTGTAAACAGCATAGATTTTGAGTCATAAGGACCTAGAGTTGAAGACAGGCATAAATAATTATAACTGATGTAAATTTGGATGTTACCCAAACTTATTGGGCCTCATTTGCAGAATGAAAATAATAAAAATCATACATACCACATAGGATTATTGTGAGAAGTAATTAAGATAATACACATAAAGCACTTAGCACAAGGCTTAGGCCATGATAAGAACATTATAAATAATAATAATTTTATTAGCAATACTAATGGTATTAAGACTATTGCTGTTCCTTCAGATTGATCAATGAGTGGTAAGTCCCTGTTGTTGATGGGGAAAATGTATTAATTTAATTCCTGTAAATATGAAGTGCTAAGTGAATTAATGGGAAGCAGTGGGTACAAAAATACAAGGAATGAGGAGTAGGCAGCAGGGTGTGGATCACTGGGACCACAAGAGTGAGGAGGGCCAAGGGCAGAGCTGGTATCCAAAAAAGGAGCAGCTCCAGATACATGGAGTGATGGGACTAGTGATTCTCCTACATCTGTAAAGTCTTAATGAGAAAAGCCTTTCATAAAAACACTAAACAGAAATTAAGGATGTAGGGTTAAGTCCAATTTAGAGGAGAGACTGGAGAAGAATCTGGTTTGTGCAGTGAATAAAGAATAAAATGACAAGGAGGACAGTCTTGAATTATTTTTAAAATTGGTATTTGCTCAGGCTGCCTCTGTATGGAGGAGCCCTGACTTGAGGTGGCTTTTGTTTATCAGTGGCCACTACTTTCACCAAGGAGGGCGAACCTCACCTAGAGGTTAGTGTAGGCAGAAGACCCACCGTTTGCATGAGTGCCTGGGTACCCAGCGTGGGTTCATTGAGTAATGTTCAGAGAAGGAACACACTACCCTGCTGACCGGGGAAGAAGGTCCTACAAGATTAGGGAGAGGTTTCAAGGTCTTTTCAGAAAACACTCATGTGCCTTTGGGGGGTGCTGACCCAGGGAGATAGGGAATTCCACGTCCTTAGAATGAGGGATGGTTCCTGGCATATCGCAGTACACATTACAGGGTCAGGAGAAAGTAAAGAAGGAAGGAAGGGAGGGAGGGAGGGAAAGACAGAGAAGCAAAGTTAGATCTTTGGCTTTAGCTTGATTATTTTTGCTGTGAAAAGAGCTGGTGTCACTGATCAAATTGGGGTGGGGTGGGGTGCATGTAGTTACCTGCTAAAGCTGAAGTGCCCTGGGTGTTTAGTAGGACACTGACCTAGGAGAAACAGACAGAGGGCAGCCTTCCAGGACAGTCTTTGCTCAGTGCAGGCAGGGACTGGGGCAACTTCATCACTGACCTTCAACAGTGCTCCCTGTGGAAGCTGAGGGACTGAGCATGGTACCTGGGCTCCTTCACCTGCTGCAGCTCATCCCTTCACAATTCCTTCCCGTGATTCCTTGGTAATAACTGGATTTGGAAGTCAGAAGACGTGGGTTTAGATGTGACATTATTACCGAGCAAGGGCTTGCTGCCCAACACAACTAGAAGCCAATACCATGATACCAGCTTTTGAGAAAAGAAAGGACTTTTATTTGTGAGTTTGGCTGGCAAGGAGACAGGAAGCCAAGCTCAGTTCTATCTCCCAATCCATGGTGGTGGGGTTTTAAGGAGTTTCAGCACTGGATCTTCCCAGAACATGGACCTTTCACTTCAGAAAGGGTTCTAGCTCTCAGGTTGCATCATGTCCTGGTCTTTTGGTTCCGTTGGGGGGAGCAGGTAAGTGTTCACAGTGTTACTCCTGAGTGATGTATCCAAGGTTTAAACTTTGGTTCTGGGTCTTATTTAGAAACAGAGGAGGACCAGTTTGAGCTGGTTTGTGCTTACAACATTGCTCTGTACTTTAGGGGCTTTACTTAACCCTCTGAGCTTCTGTTTCCTCACCTATGAAAGGAAGATAAGGCAGTTTTTATAAGGCAGTTGTTACGATTTAATGAAAATTCACATATGACACAGCTGTTTGGAAAATCTTAGTTATTAGGAGGCAGGGCATTGAGCGACACAAGGAGCTGAGGTTTTGGAGTTAGAGGCACTGGTTTTGAATTTAGGTTATTCTAATTCTGGCTTGTTATTTTGAGCAAGTCATCTAAAATCCCTGACCCTATATCCCATCATTAAAATCATTTACTTTAAAATCAAAGTAATAATATGTTCCACTGTTGTAGTGTAAATTATTGAGATACTATAAGTAGTAGTGATTGTTATCATTGGTTCGGCAGACATTCATCAGGCTTCTAATATATGCCAAAGCACTTGAAATTCAAAAAGTAAAATATAGTTTCTGACCTCAAGAAACTCACCATTTAATGGAAAAGACAAAGTTATATACAAAGAAATAGAACAAGGCTTGGAAGTGCTGGTAAAGGTAGGTACCAAGTGCCAGGAAGCATGGAAGATGCTACATTTGAGCATTGTTATGGGGACAAGTGGATGTCTCCAGGCTGACAGATGGGGAGATCATTCTAAGCAGTGGAGGACCTGGGGTGGTGCAGCAGCATGTCCCACTGGGTGGCGGGAGTGGGGGTGGGGGCTGGGGGAGGGCCAGCTGAGACTCAGAGTGAGAAGAGAGGTGACGAGGATCATGCTCCAGGGTCAGATCACAGTCACCTGTTAGCTAAAAAGTAAAATTCAACTGAGTACATTTTAAAGATATTATTGGCTTCATGAATCACACAGCATCCAATCTAACAGAGAGAAAGGAGTTCTGAGGAGCTGTACAAAATGAAAGACATTTATAGGAGAAGGGAGCAGGAACAAGGAAGTTCACCAGACATTCCCCGCCCCCCCTCAATGTGGATTGGTTTCTGCAGGGATTGGCAGGGGGTCAATCAGGCGGATTACCTCACTAACTGATGGAACTAGTGTAAGATTCCATTTATGTAATTCAGTCTCAAATTGATGATGTGGAATTTAGCATAAGCAACTGTTGTTTTGTTTTTAACACCTGCCAAGAAGTTCACATTTTTATTTTTTTGCAATTTTTCTCTTAGTTTGATCTCTCCCTGACATACCAAGATCAATTAGTTTGCAACGTGAGAACTTTGTGCTCCCCAACTGAATTTTCCTGGCAGGAAGACTTTCCAGATTTCTAAAGAATGGGAATTTGCTCATAGAGAAACTGGTCTCCCCTGTATTGTTAGCGTCCCTGACACAGAAACACACGAAGGCTAATGACATCTAGAATTTTCTGTGTAGGCTATTTATAGAACAAAGCCAGAGAGGATATAGGTGCCCTGTTAGTCACCCAGGATGACACCCCTATTCATTCATTCACTCATCCTGCAAAGGCTGCCTGGCCCTGCTTGGGCTGCTGGGGGCTGACATGTCCCCTCCCCCAGATGTCGAGCTGCTTCATAATCACCGAGCAATGGCACCTCACACTGTCCTATTAGAGAGGCGTGTGCAGCCCGCTTGTTGGGCATGTTGATGCAAGCTTGGGAAGGAAAACATAATTCACTTTTGCCAGTGACAGAAATGTTAACACTTACTTGAAATAGCTGATAATCTGACACTGGAGAGTTAAAGGATTACTGTATTTCATTTGGCTAATAAGAAAAGCTGTTTAAAAGCTACATTAAAAAGACTTAATGTATGGTGACTGAGCACTGCTTTAATGTATTCTGTGTCATCAACTATTAGAATGCCTTTCCCCTCTTATTATGCGACCACAGATTTCTGCCTTTTTTCTCCGGGAAGAGATAATAGGAAGCAACATCCATTCACAGAGATTGTCCGAAGAAACATTCGTCTAATAAACATTTTTTGAGCACCTACTGTGTGCTAGGCACCATGGCATGCAGTAAAGAATCAAGAACAAAAGAGACCCTGACTCTGTTCAGTGGCATGTTTTTGGAAAAAATTGATTGGAGAAGACAATAGACAAAGGGTTAGGGTTTTTTAAAAATCATGTTGGAAATTTAGTTGATATAAGAAATACTAATATTTAACTCTTATTGAACAGATGGGGAGACCGAGACCTAGAAAGGTAAGTGACTTGCTGAGGGCACCTAAGCTAATTAGTGGGAAGTCTGGGTCTGGATCCCTGATCATTCGATTCTCATTTTGACTCCGGAGCACTGTTTTCTGCAGCCCTTTCCCCTGTCGGGGAGGATAAGTGCTCTGAGCTTACCACCCTCCCTCAGGATAGCATATCGGTCCCTCCCTAAGAGCTTCATCTACATTAAGGGGAGAAAGATTGGCAATGATGACGAGGGCTGTGACCAGTGACCAGACATGACTTGTTTAACCATATTAAAAGAGCTACTGTATGTGATTGAACTTGTAACCCTAGACTTGTGGGGTGACTTCTGGCCTTGCTGACCAGGTCAGCCTGCGCCCTCTCAGCACAGGCCCTGAGCTGCAAAAGAACAGCCAGAACGTGGCCCCAGAGAGCCGCTCCCCACAGTGGTGTGGGACACCTGCGCTCACCAGGCTTCTCTGCCTTCCTTTCCCCTCCCCACACACCCTCCTGTCTGGGAACCACACTGCATTCACTTTGCAAGTCAACTCTGGGTATTTTTGTGCGACACAACAAATGCTGACATTTAGAAAGTGTATTTGGACTCTCCGCTAAGAAGCTTCTAAAGCTGTGCAGCTCTTTAATGGTTACATCACTCTAAACTCGCTAGAGGTGAGACCATTTTTTAGGTGGGGACGTCAGGACAGGTGCCGATAAGGCACAGATTTAGCCAGAGGTAAGGGTTATGGTGCAATCCAGGCACCTGGACTGCCAGCCTGTACTTTCTCACTAGGTTCTCATCCCAGATCCCAGACTCCCTGTGGTTGCTGATTTACTATGGTGATAAACTTGGGTTTGCAGAAGGGGTTCAGGCACACGAATAAGAAGGCTTTGTGATGGAAAATAACAGGAAGCTAAACTGCACTAATTTAGACCCAATAGGAAAAATGCCTCCTGAGTTAGAGGACATTAAAATACCAAGCATAGACATATTTCAAGTAAGAAAAATAGACTGCAAGGTCCAGTGGGGTAGAGACCATGCCTACTTTGTTCATTACCATATTCCCAGCCCCTAGCACATTCTTCATACATAGCCAATGCCGAATGCTTGTCAAATGAATGGAACAGTAAGTCAGTGAAAAGTAATAAGACAACTATTTCTCCTCTCAGATGAATATAGTCAGGGCTGGCTACATAAACCCTGGGGCTCAGTGCAAAATTAAAATGTGGAGACCCTGTTCAGGAGGAAAAATGTTGTTAAAGATACTAAAATATAAAGCTCTTTTTTTCTTTCTTGTGCAGTCTTTCTTAGTTTGTTTTGGTGCTTCTTTATTTGCTTTTTAATGTCATTCTAAGTAAAAGCAAAATTAAAATTGTGAGCATGAATTTTTCCACTCATCATTATATTGCACAACATGTTTTTAAAATGCAAATATATGAACATTTAACATGTTTGCAGAATCACTGGAACTACTCAATTTATATTTCATAGCTCATGCATACATATGTATTTTGTTCTTATAGGAACAGTGGAAACCGTGCACAAAATTAACTTTTTTTTTTACCTTTTGGGGAAAAAATCAAATTTTTTATATGTGCACATTCTACCTTGGCTTACTGATGAGTAAGAAAGAACTGAAAGGAAAAGGAATTATGGGTTGCCATCCTTTCCTTTCCCTCTGCCATCATTTTCAGCATAAGTAGTTGGCTAATACAGGGAAGTAAGAAAGGATAGGATAAGATTTCTGGTCGTATATATTTCTTAGAATGCTAGTACTTTATGTATTTGAAACAAGTTCTGTCAACTCAGTCATGGAGAGAACACATTTGCCTTGTACTCGCTTTGAGTCTCCGTGAACTCCCATACATCATTTGTCCACTGGAATTCTGTGTGCATGGGGCTCATACACGCTAACTGCAAATGGGTGATGTGGGAAGGAAGGCATGCATATTGCACATGGCTCCTCCACTCCTGCTCATGCTCCATTGTTCCATTGTTCCATTGACTGCTAAAACACAGAATCAAAGATAAAATTATTAAGAATTTTAATACAGGGGTAGTAGGCACTGAAATATGCACAGTGCAACTGCATAGCACACACATCTAGGAAGCCAACTCTTTAAGCTAATGGCCAGGGTCACCAGGGAGCATTCTGATCCAGCTCATTCTAATATACCAGAGGCCCAGTGCACGAAATTCGTGCACAGGTAGGGTCCCTAGGCCTGGCCGGCCATCAGGTTCGATCAGGGCCTTCCTTCCCCTGGCTGCTGGCTGTTGGCTGCTGGCCAGGGCCTTCCTTCCTTCCTTCATTCTGCACCACCCCCTGGTGGTCACTGCATATCATAGTGAGCGGTCAAACTCCTGGTCAGTTGAACTCTCAAAGGGGACAATTTGCATATTAGCCTTTTATTATATAGGGTGGCAGAAGCCCATCTGAAATTAGCAGTAGCCATTACCAAGTATCTAACAATAAAACAGGTGAAGCAACAATATACATTCGGTAAATATCTATTTATTGCCTCTGAAGGAACAGAATTGTGTCTTCTCCAGGCTTCTTTGTCATCCAAATTTATTTCCATTTTCTTAATTGCTTGGTTAGTACAAAAGTACATTTCGAAAAACTCATATAATTATTATAAACTAGAGGCCCGGTGCAAGGATTCATGCACTGGTGGGCCTGGCCTGCACCCTCTTGCAATCCAGGACCTCTTGGGGGATGTTGGAGAGCCAGTTTCTTCCCAATCCCCGCAGCCCAGGCTGAGGGACCCCACCAGTGCACAAATCCATGCATCAGGCCTCTAGTATGCATATGAGATCTTTGGTTAATCTCTTCCCACCCTTCCCGCTCCCCGCTTCCTTCTGAGATTCATCGGTCTGTTCCATATTGTCATGCCTGTGCATTGAGCGTCTGCCCCTTGGTGGTCATTGAGCATCATAGCTACCGGTCTAATGGTCAAATGATCGAATGGTTGGCCAGTCACTTAGGCTTATATATATATAGATTCCAAATGAGTAAAATCTGAATAAATGATATTTTCCCACTTATTAGAACTCCTTCAACTGTGGGTCTTCAGATTTGGGAAACCCTGCTGGTGAGGGAATTCACTTTTGAAGAAATGAAGACCTTAAAGAGAGTATAGAATAATGAACGCAAAAGTCAGAAATATTCCTATGAAAGCTCTTATAAATGCCTGTGTATTAACAATAATTAAACCATTAAAAAACCATAACTATAGTTAATCAATGACCCTTTCCACAAATTAGCAATAATGCATGGTATATTTATTTGCCTTTATCATATTTTGCTTAACTAAAACTTTTCAGGAACTCTCTTCCCAACTATTTCAATAATTTGGCTGTAATTTGTTTTGCTTCATTAAAGGTGATATGCATGCTAACAAGCCTTTGTATGTGCTCCACATCCTCCAGCCAAATATCTCAGGCCTTTCTCAACCTGTAGCTGGGAGTTCTCTTTTCTGATGTCCCCTCCAGTCCCTACAATGCAGTCAAAGTAACCCGGCCGCAGTAGGCAGAAAAGGCATTGAAGAGTCTCGATTGTGCTCTGCCGAAGAGATAGTCAGCACTCTTCCTTCTCTGAAAGGCCTTGGGATTCTATTGCTTAGGTCTGCGCATGTTAACATCTCTCCTAGGCTCAGCGCTGCTGGTCTCCCCTCCTCCCTCCTGAGAGAGAGGTATGATTTCCCTTCATCTTCCCTTATCTTTCCCAAGGCTGCAGTGCAAAATCTCCCCCTTTTTCTTTGCCATCTGTTTCACCTCCCCTTTCTATTCCCAAACCCCACTTCTCTCCTTTTAAAATGACTCCCAAAAGGACTGCCTTCTGATTCATGTGTACTGGAACTGAGTGGCTAAAAGGGTTTATAGAAGTAAATTTGTGTACAATTGAATTTTTCTTAAGGGGGATTTGCAATTACTAGGGATAATTCTCTGTTTCTTATTTGTGTGGAAAGAGTGTGTGCTCGGATTAGATAGATTAAGTTTAAAATGTTAGCTCTGCTCTCTTAGTAGCAAAATGACTGACCTTGGGAAAATGCACACAACCTCTCTGAGCCTTGGGTTTCTCAACTTCCCCAAAATGGAAATAATATTTGCCTTGCAGGCACCAGATGTGTTGTTGAATTTAAGAGGCAGATTGCAAAATGCATAAGCAGTATGATGCCAGTAATGTAAATGTGTGTGTTTATAGAGAGGAGGGCATTGAAGAATTTTCAACAAAATGTTGATGGTAGCTGGATTTAGGAGACATTTGATTATACCCCCTTTTCTTCCTGTAACACTTAAATTTTTTACTATTGCTCTTTTGGCCAAGGAAATCGGAAAATGTTTCAACCTTTAATAGCAAGATGGTTGTTGCCTTAATATGTATATACATTATATATATACACATATATATGTATATATGCTTATATGCATATAATTGTGTGTATGTTTATATACACACATATAGATCACTCCTATAAATAGGTACAATTTATTAAATTTCTACTAAATGGCAGGCATTGTGCTTTCATGTTTGTGCCCATTGTTTAATTTGATCCTTACAACATCTTATAAGATGATGTTACCCTTATCCTAGCATGATGCCTCATTCATAGCAGGTACCTGGGAAACGCTGGTTTTCCTTCTTTCTTCTATGCTATGTGATTGCTTGGATTTTTTTCTTATTGTATTCATATCATCAGAAACAGCAGCAATAGCTGATATGTTTTCAGGGCTTTGGGGCACTGAATACACATTAAACATTTGGGGGGATGATAAAGCATTCTAGGTAAATATTTCACATATAATTTTTTGTGGAAAAAGGCTTTTCCACTTTAACACACACTTTAATTCGATATCTCCCTATAATTATTTAGTTAGCTTTCTATTTTTTTAATGACTGCTCTAAGTAGCTTTGTAAAGGACAAAAGAAGAGATTTGCTCAAAACTGACACACATTACTCTTTATCTTTTGATACATAAATATTAACTAGGGTGTTTTCTATTTAGAAGGAACACAGTGGCAAGTATTTATAACCTGACAGAATGGGTTGGAAACAAATAATTTACGTTCTTTATTTTATTTTTTTAAATTAAATCTTTATTGTTCAGATTAATACAGTTGTTCCTCTTTTTCCCCCCCATAGCTCCCTTCCACCCAGTTCCCACCCCACCCTCTGCCCTTATCCCCCCCACCCACTGTCCTCATCCATAGGTGTATGATTTTTGTCCAGTCTCTTCCCACAACCCCCACACCCCTTTCCCCGCCGAGAATAGTCAGTCCACTCCCTTTCTATGCCCATGATTCTATTATATTCACCAGTTTATTCTGTTCATCAGATTATTTATTCACTTGAATTTTAGATTCACTTGTTGATAGATGTATTTTTGTTGTTCATAATTTGTATCTTTACCTTTTTCTTCTTCTTCCTCTTCTTAAAGGATACCTTTCAGCATTTCATATAATACTGGTTTGGTGGTGATGAACTCCTTTAGCTTTTTCTTACCTGTGAAGCTCTTTATCTGACTTTCAATTCTGAATGATAGCTTTGCTGGGTAAAGTAATCTTGGTTGCAGTTTCTTGCTATTCATCACTTTGAATATTTCTTGCCACTCCCTTGGCCTGCATGGTTTCTGTTGAGAAATCAGCTGACAGTCGTATGGGTACTCCCTTGTAGGTAACTAACTGTTTTTCTCTTGCTGCTTTTAAGATTCTCTCTTTGTCTTTTGCCCTGGGCATTTTAATTATGATGTGTCTTGGTGTGGTCCTCTTTGGATTCTTTTTGTTTGGAGTGCTCTGCACTTCCTGGACTTGTAAGTCTATTTGTTTCACCAGGTAGGGGAAGTTTTCTGTCATTATTTCTTCAAATAGGTTTTCAATATCTTGCTCTCTCTCTTCTGGCACCCCTATAATTTGGATGTTGGTACGCTTGAAGTTGTCCCAGAGGCTCCTTACACTATCTTCATATTTTTGGATTCTTTTTGCTTTTCTGATTGGGTGTTTTTTTGCTTCTTTGTATTTCAAATCTTTGACTTGATTCTTGTGATCCTCTAGTCTGCTGTTGGATCTCTGTATATTATTTTTTATTTCAGTCAGTGTATGCTTAATTTCTAGTTGGTCCTTTTTCATATCCTCGAGAGTCTCACTAGATTTATCAAGGGTCTTACTAAATTTATCAGCAGTTTCTAGAAAATTCTTGAAAAACCTTATAACCATGGTTTTGAACTCTATATCCAGTAGTTTGTTTTCCTCCATTTCTGTCATTTGTGAACTGTTTCTTTGTCTCCACATTTTGGCTGCTTCCCTGTGTTGATAGAGTGGCTTTCTGTGCTAGGTGTCCTATAGGGCCCAGTGGCTCAGCCTCCCCAATTACCTGAGGTAGATACTCTTGGTGCACCCCTTTGTGGGCTTTGTGCACAGTCTTGTTGTAGTTAAGCCTTGATTGTTGTTAGTATCGCTGGGAGGAATTTACCTCCAGGCAATTGGCTGTGAGAATCAGCTGTGTCTACAGTGGGAGAACTTCTGTGCTGGAGACACCCTTAGGGGCAAGACTTGCTTCAGTGGGGCTTTGGTGCTCACTGAGTCTGCCCCCTGAATGTGTCCCTTATGGATCTGAGGAGTTGTAATCTGGATGGTCCCACTCTGACCACTGGGTACACTGGTTCTTGGATCGCTAAGGAGGTGCTAATTTAGCCTCTACCTGAGGCTACCCAGCAGGAGCTATGGAGAGATCTGCAGATTCCTCTTCTTTGTTTGAGGTTTGGAGGTGCCTAGATGAGGCCCAGCTGTGAAGCAATGCAAGCTGCTGTGGGGCCTTGGGCCTTCTTTTGGATGTTCTGGGTCTCTCTGACCCAGCTGCAGTTTGTTAGGTAATTTTCAGATTGCAAAGGGCCAGGCCTTTCATATGCAAAAGCCTCTGCGCACAGCTTGGGTGGGACAGGGTCTCAGGGAATCAACAGGGTGGAGCAAACACCTATGGCTGATCCTCAGTCCTGCCCTAAGAGGTCCCGGTTCTTACTGTTCCCCAGTAATCACTTCAAGCACCTCTGAGAGAAACCTGCTCATGAGTTTCAACCAATGCCAGACAGTCCAGTTTCTCCCCGTATGAGTCTGGGTTCCCAGAGACTCACCGGGAACTGGAGTTCAGAGCAGTTGGGAGCTTGAGACTCCCTTCAGATTGAAAAAGACAACCGTGTGCTCAGTTGCCAGCCCTTTCCACGTGAGCCTCTATACCTCTGCACTTTACTTCCGCACCTCCTCTGAGTCTCAGTGTGCTTTTCTCTTTCCTTCTAGTTGTAGAATTTCCACTCAGCCAGCCTTCCTGTGGTTCTGGATGATGTCTGTTTTGTCTTTTAGTTGTTTTTTTGAAGTGGTTGTATGAGGCAGCAATTTCCGGTGTTTACCTATGCCGCCATCTTGGTTTCTCCACGTTCTTCTTTAAAATGTGTCTTTTGCACCCTTCCAAACATTAACCACCCAACTTTCAGACCCCACAGGTCAATAATTATTCATGACTTGGGACCCATCCGCAGCTAGTACTGGTAAGTGCCTTGTGCAATTTTCAGGTCACTTTTGTAGTTGGAGATTTTCCATTCTGTCACGGAAATTTTTTCTGCAAAGCGCCAGTGAACACTTCGCTGTGCTCTACGGGGGACAGGCAATTCCGAGCAGGACAGAGAGAGAGGGAAAGGGGGCGTTTCAACCTTTACAGATGAAAATGTGAATTTATTCTTTCAAAAAAGTCAACCTCTGAAAGAAATATTTACAATGAAAGAAAGTGTTTCCAGTGGCTCCCAACAGCTTAGGGCTGCTGAAGTGTCCTGGGTGACCGGGGCAGATGTAATGGGAGGTAAGATGTCCATTGCCGCTGAAGGGCAGAGTGGACCCGAAAATGCCAACGAAACTTTTGCATTTCTCTGACAAGCCTATTTCCAACAATCCAAGCACTGAATTGCTCTAAACTTAATGGGACTTGCTTTAGAAGACAAGGCAAAGAGCCCAAGGGATGATGTAGCAATTCTTATTGCTGTTGAGTTGTTCCGTAATGATTACACATAAAAGCTATTTGGCGGTTTTCTCTTTTCTCGGCCCATTCCCACCCTTTAGCCTGTCATCCTCAGATGACCCAGTGGCCAACCACACAGAAACTCTCCGCATGTCTTCATTAAACTTTATTGTAATATTATGACCTTCAGCCAGGGGTGCCACTGAAAGGGTTTCTGACAGGGTAGGAAGATGACGTGAATGACCTCTATTGCTGAAGTCCCTTTCGACACTGTGGTCTCTGATTTTTTGTTGATTAAGTGTTAAAGATGCAGACTCATCCTTTCATACAGATGGTCTAATTAATACATGCTGACTAAATACACCTTTAGGACAAGCTCCCTCCATAAAACAAGAGAAGACCAATCTGTGCGTCTGCATGCACAGACAGGAACGCAGGCACACTGCATCTGAAGATCTGGAAATTGGGGTTCGATAAACAATTTTCGATAAATATGAAATCTAATCTCCAACAAATGCTGAATGTGAGGCCTGCTACTGTTTTGCAAACCAACAGACTGGGGCAATCTTCTATTGCCAGGCCCACAGTCAATTTTTCATATCAAATTGAGTATTTTCCCTTGGCCTCTGCCACTGGTGTCTGGAAGGAGCCAGCTCCATGTCAGGAGTGCAGTAGGAATGGGGAGCTTGAGAGAAGTCTGCTTAGTGGGATGCAATCCACAAAGTATGAAAAGCTTTTCTTTTTTATTGAGGCATGACATAGATACACTGAAGCACCTAATCTTAAGCATCCAACCCAGTAACATTCTAGTGGCCCTCACCCAATTGAAGATATAAAATCTTTCAAACACCCCAAAAGGTTTCCTCCTACCCTTTCTTACTCGATACCACTTTCCCAGAGGGGACCACCATTCTGCTGTCTATCTCCATAGATAATTTTGGCCTGCGGTTTGAACTTCATATACTAGTAAGTAGAGTCATACAATACAAATTCTTATTTTTCTGACTTCTCTTGCTCATTACATCTGTGATATTTATATGTTTTATTGCTTATGAGATGCAATTAAAAAAACTCCCAGAAATTATATATTCAAATTTGCATTTGTGTTTGAAATGGTCACATTGGGATGCTTCACCCTTATGCTGAAGATAAGTGAAAGTTAGAAGATGTGGCAATGCGTTGACATATCCTGCAAACCCACTCTGGAATCTTCTTCACAGAGGCAGTCAGTACATCTCTAGGAGTGTTTTAGAGCCACACTTACTTTTGACTGCACCCTAAACTGGATCATCCTCTTTATCATATTTGTTTCTAAGTACCTTCTACACAGTAAAATATGCTCTCAAACGATAATGATAACTAGTATGTGCCACACCACGCTTTACGTGGATAATCTTATTTAATCCTCACAAACACCTATCATTATCCCTAATATAAAAACATAATCTGAGGCTCAGAAAGAATAAATCACTTGCCCTAGATTATACAATCACTAAGTCATGCAGCTGGGATTTTAACCCAAATTCATTGAGCTTATTGAGCTGGTGACCTCTGTGGATTCTGAGGAAAAGTCCCCAGGAATGTTCTGAGTAATGGCAACAATTGGCTAAGATGGAGAGAAGTGAATGGAGTCCATAGGAGCTATACATTTTACATAATGTTGGCACTCACTATGAGCCAAAACTCCATCATTGCTCTCTGCTCTCTGTGTCTGAGCTGAGTGTTAGCAGCCGGACTCCCAATGGCGGGAAGGGCAGGTTGGATGCTACAGGCTGAATAGGAAGGGGCTTGTTGGACAAGGTGAAAGTTCTGGCTCTAACTCTTACTAGCCATTGCAATTTGGGGACAAGTATTTCTATTTTCTAAGGCCCTTGTCTTATCATCTGTAAAGTGGGAAATAAAAATAATTTGAAGCTCATAAGGTTTTGTCAATATCAAATAATTTGTGTAAAGCACAAGCACAATATCTTAGTTATTAATGATTATTAACGCAGAGAGTCTCTTACATTTACTATAAGCATATGCCCCCTCTTTAGTAGAACATTTATATCAGAACTTTATCAAACCAAGGGAGAGTGTTAAACTGGGTTGCTGGAAATATTTATGAAAGTGAAAAGAAAATTGCATTGGCAGACTAATATTGGCCACTCATTTAAATCAATTCATTTACTTCTCACAGCCAAAACACAGCCATTAAAAGGGTTTACTTGAATGCTTCTCTCTGTCTATATTGATTCCTTTTCAGTGAAAATATTGATAAGTTTCTATAGATCAGGACCTTAAAGTTACTTAGTTATTGATTAAAAACAGTTGCTCAGGCTGAGCAGGTGGGTTTTCACTTTGTTTAACAACTAGAAGAAACAAGCAGCATGTCTGCGGGATAAAGCTGGCACCAAAGGCTCTCCTGAGTGGGCCACCTCTTGTCTACGCCTCAGCCTTGTGAGCTGCAGCATCTGTGTCCCAAGATGACTGTCCACATGCTTGATATCTATCAGCAACTGGGAGCAAATCAGAGAAAGCAATGCCACCTATTGGACCTGACTCTGGGCTAGGCTGATTATGGATTAGAAGTCATTGTTTGAGTGTGTTCGTTGAGCCATTCCTTACCTCTATCAGTGTAGAAGCAATCCAGCAATGCCTACCTACCAGCACCTGAGGTGCCCTGGAGGACACAAAGATCAATAAAATATGTCCCCTGACCTCAAAAAATTTAAAAAGTAGGAGAATGAGGTGAGCTTTAAAGTCATTATAATAAAGGGTAAGGAGGGATTAAAATATTAAAATAGTGTTAGGGATGTTCAAAAGAGGAATATTTTTATTAAGTCATAGGGAAAAAACAGTCTTCCTAGAAAAGTTTCATTCATTCATTGAAAATGTGCAAAACATTAAATAAAATATCATGTGTAGTTTGTTCTTCCCTTTTGCCACAAAGCTGTTGCTCCATGATTTTTCCCAGCCCAAACCATTACACACGAATACTTCCTGCCTCATTGTTGTAGATTTTTGAGATTGCAAATGCTTGCTGGAATTCACTTCTTCAAAGAGCTATGGCCTAGCCCTAGTGTGTGGAGAAAGGAAGGGTGTGACAGTGAGAGACAGAACTCCCAAATTAATGGCTTAAGCAGGAGGGAAGTTATTTTCTCTTAGGTAAAACAGTCAGGAGGTAATCAGTCCAGACCTGGACTTGTCTGGTGATTCTTTCTATCAAGTTACTTCACTCTTTTTAACACATGGTTTTCTTGACATGTTCTAATATGACTGCTTAATCCTCAACTTTCATAACTATATTCCAGAGAGAGGTGAAGGGAAGACAACTAACACAGAGCTTCCATTTGAGAATATTTTCTAGAGGATGCCTATGAAACCTGCTTATTCATATGAGCTGAACATAGTCATGTGATCACATACCTAGCTAAAAGAGAGACTTGGAAATCTTGTCTTTATTCTAGCACCTATGTACTCAGATAAATATCCTGGATTTTGCCAACAGAGAAGGGGGAGCAGAAGAGATATGGGGAGAGATGTAGCAGTCTCTGTCACAGAGGGTGTAACACATAAACCTCACTCTGTATTATCTGGCAGGATGCATTAGTGCCACAGCAGAGACGTGACTGAGTGCTATGGGAGAACAGAGGAAACTGTGGGGCTTAGGAATGGGCTCATGGATGAGCTGGCATTTCAGTAGAGAGAAGTTGGGAGCAGGCCATTCTAAGTAGAGGGAACTGCCTTAAATAGACAAAATCACAAAGGCATAGAATTTCATTGTCAGTTAAAGGAAAGACAAGTGGTGCATTGTTGCTGATCTCAAAATATATAGAGGGCCAGGGAAGTAGCTTGACATACATATCTGTGGAGAGCCAGCACATGGCAGGGCCATGGCATACTCAGCCCCAGGGTGCCTTATGTGCCGCGTCAGCTTAGCCAGGTTCGGTGAGCTTGAGAGGGGGGCGGTGAAGGATTGAGAAGAGACAGACAAGAGAAAAAGCTGAGTCTGGGTGGGACACTGTCCTCTCTGATGAAGAGCTAGCAACAGCACCATGGACTACAAGCCATGTCTATTTTATAGCCAAAGTAAGGGCGTGGTCAAGATGTTTACAACATTCTTGTGGGTTTTGATTCTACTCAATTACATGCACCTGAACTCGATCAAGCCCACATGTGGGGTCACGTGTTCAGACCATAGGTTCAAGCTTACAACTATAGCTGTTGGCTATAATTGTGCTGGGAGGGCTCTGCCCTCCAAGCTGGGACTTGCACGTGGCCATGAGAGAACTGGGCCCTCTCATTAGTCCGAGGTTTGAACCTGTCCAAACACTGTAGCCGCTCTCCACACATATCATTGGAGCCAAATCTCATAGTCTTGATTGTCAGTTTAAAGTTTAGCCTTATTTTGTAGGTAATAGCAAGCCATAGAACGTGTAGCAGAAACCTTTAATTGTCCTCTGTGTACTCACTCCTCATCCTTAAAACAACTGGATTATGGGAGACCCCAGTATAGTACTATCATTGCCCTATCCTTTCGCCTTGGCCAACCCCATTGAGCTCTCATTACGTTCTTTAACTTGATTCCGAGCCTCGTTACTCAGTCTCATTCCAGGCAGTCAAAACCAACCATCTGAAATCAGAATAGGAGATAAAAACTTTCCACCTGAATTACATGATCTTCTTGGTTCTTTCCTGCTACAAAATATGAACAATATATAATATTAAAAGGAATTATTTCTGCTCAATTTCAGCTGACGACCCAGCAATAGAAGCTAAGTACAAAGCAATAGGTGCCTAAAGCAAAAGGCTAGACTACACATGCAGCCTGCCAGAAAACTAATTTCACAAACTTTAGCTCATTGCACACCTTATGGTATAAAGGAGCTGACGTGGAAGAGTCTAGGACAGTGGTTCTCAACCTTCTGGCCCTTTAAATACAGTTCCTCATGTTGTGACCCAACCATAAAATTATTTTTGTTGTTACTTCATAACTGTAATGTTGCTACTGTTATGAATCGTAATGTAAATATCTGATATGCAGGATGGTCTTAGGCGACCTCTGTGAAAGGGTCGTTCGACCACCAAAGGGGTCGCGACCCACAGGTTGAGAACCGCTGGTCTAGGAGCAAAAGTTGCCTGAAGAAAGCATTGAAATGCTGGGGTGTTGGAGGCCACTTGAGAGCTTGTTGTGTGTCCCTGGAGTTTGGGGACACGGTGAACTGCTCTATGGCAAACCAAACCTCTGAATATGTTTAAAGAAGCTACAGGGATAAAACTAGTTTTCTGCTTTGATCTTAATGAGTCCTGCCTATTCAATGGAATGCTTCCAATTCTGTGAATGTTCTTTCATTCAACATTTATGTAAGTCTCCTCTCTGCTCCCAATATCCATGATAGCAGAGATTTTGTGTCTCATTCAATACGTGAAAATGTAGTAAGTGTACAGTAAATATTTGTTGAATGAATGCATTTCACAAGTAATCATAATTAAAATGTAATTCAGTTTTCACAATCAAAGAACTTGGGGGGGGGTTGCAAATATAGATGTGTTGGGGGAACAAAATAGGCCTTTATAAATTTACTAGAGGCCCGGTGCACAAAATTCGTGCAGGGGGGGTGTCCCTCAGCCCGGCCTGCACCCTCTGCAATCCAGGACCCCTCGGGGGATGTCCAACTGCTGGCATCCCTCTCGCAATCCAGGACCACTGGCTCCTAACCACTCACCTGCCTGCCTGCGTAATGCCCCCAATTGCTCTCCCCTGCTGGCCTGGTCACCCCCAACTGCCCTCCCCTGCCAGCCTGATCTCGCCCCTAACTGCTCTCCCCTGCCAGCCTGATTGCCCTTAACTACCTCTGCCTCAGCCCCCACCATCATGGCTTTGTCCGGAAGGAAGTCGGATGTCTGGAAGATGGCTGGTCGACCCAGTCTAATTAGCATATTACCCTTTTATTAGTGTAGATTTAAGTTGGAGATCCCTTTAAGGAGGCAGAGAGAGCCATAAAGAGTGGAAGCCCATACTAAAAGAAACTTCTTCACTCCACTTAGAGCACATGCATGAAATTAGAAGCCAAGAATAATCTGTATGGGCATTGTCAAGTGTAAAATAGCAAAATAGCTACACTTACAGCTTTGCGGAGTTATAAGTGATGTACAATAAACTCCACATATTTAAAGTGGGTAGTTTGATAAGTTTTGACATTTGTATATACCTGTGAAACCATCACTAGAATCAAGATAATGAATATGCTCATCACTCCCAAGTGTTCACTTGTTTCTTTTTGTACTGCCTCCCTTTCCTCCTCACCCTACCCTGGTCCCCCAGGCAACCATTGACCTGCTTTCTGTCACTGTAGATTAGTTTGTGTTTCCTTGAATTTTATAGAAATGGAATCATACTGAATGTTCTCTATTTTATCTGGCTTCTTTCACTCAGTATAATTATGCAGCGTTTCATACATATTGTGTTTGTTCATTACCTTTTGCCACCTGTTGATAGACCTTTGAGTTGTATCCATTTTTTTTTTTGCTATTGCTTTTTTTTTTCTCAATACATTTGTGTATAAGTTTTGATGTGATTTTCTTTCTCATGGGTACATATCTAGATCATATGGTCAGTGTATGTTTAACATTTTAGGAAACTGCCAAACTGTTTTCCGAAGTGGTTGTTCTATTTTATATTCCTACCCACAATGTATAAAGGTTCCAGTTCCTCCACATTCCTCAACAACACTTGGTGTGGTCAGTCTTTTTATTTTTAGTCATCCTGATAGATGTGTAATAGTACCTCATGGTGTTTTAAGTTGTACTTCCCTAATAGCTAATGTTATTGAGCATCTTTTCACTAATTTGCATATCTTTGCATATCTTTGGGAAAATGAAGTTGCCTACTTAAATCTTTTGCCCACTAGTTTTTCTTATTATTGAACTGAGTTATTTATATATTCTAGATACAAGTTTTTTATCAAACATGATTGAGAGATATTTTCTACCAGTCTGTGGCTTGTTTTTTTCCATTCTCTTAGCAGGATCTTTTGAAAAGCAGAAGTTTGTAATTTTCACTTCCTATGTATCAATTTGTTCTTTTAGGGATCATGCTTTGATGATGTACTCTTTCCTTTGGGAACTCCTATTACATATATATTATGCTGCTTGAAGTTGTCCCACAGCTTACTAATTTTTTAAAATCTTTTTTTTCTGTATGTTTCATTTTAAATAGTTACTATTGGCATGTCTTTAAGGTCACTGATTTTTAAAAATGTCAAATTTGTTATTAATTTCATCTAGTGTAATTTTCACTTTAGACATGGCAGTTTTCATTTCTCAAAATTCAACTTTGGTGATAGAAAGCAAAAAGAGTTGGAATGGATGAGGCTCAAACTTGAGATGTTTAAGAACCATCTGGAGAAGCCATTAAACTGTAAACTTCTATGAACCACACACAGAGCTATCTTAATAGAGAGAGCTGGAGATGGCCCCAGAATCTGCATTTTAATAGCAATCTCAAATAATTCTGTTTCAAGAGGTCCTTCATCTATTGTTGAATCACTGATGCTGACCTAACATTTGGTTAAGTTCCATGCAAGTACTTATAAGAAAAACAGTTTATTATAACCCAAACTAACCATGAATATTTGGCACAATTCTCAATTTGTACCTGAATAAGTTTCTGATCTATTTCTGCTAAATAAACAAATGAAAGCCGGGATCAATGAATGAAGTAATAAAAATTCTGCTTTCTGTGTTCATAAATTGATGAGACTTATTTATAATAACCAGAGTAATTATTGATAAAAATATAATTAATGCCATCATCCTTTATATTGGTTTTCTAAAAATACTAGAGGCCCAGTGCATGAAATTTGTGCATGGGTCTGGTCCCTAGGCCTGGCTGGTGATCAAAGTGCGAGTGTCTGGTGTGGAAGGGCAGGTCCCAGCTGACCTCTGGGCCCTGGGCAGCACCTGGACCCCCAGGCCCCTGCACGCTCCCCTCAACCTGAGTCATGGCACCCGAGTCCCCAAATGGAGATGTGGTGAGTGCAGCCAGACACCGTGAGCTGGGGTACAGCTTGGGCCTCTGAGCTGCCCAGCGACACCACATGGAAGCCGGGTGGGCAGTGTGCTCTCTCCAGCTGGCCTCACAGTCCAGCTCCTGCGCGAACCCACTGGGAGCCCGACCAGTGGCCGGCTCACCCAGAAAATGCCACATGGGTGCGGAGCAGGTGCCTTGCAGGCACCCAGCACCTGAGCATGGGGGGCTTCCTGGTGTGTGAGCCCTGGCATCCCGGGGGAGGATAGCAGGGGGAGTGAGCTTGGTGGACACCCCGCATTCTCACCGCACCTCTGTCTCCATCACCCCTGCCTCCAGGTAGCTGGCAAGAGGTCACAGCATGTCACAGACACCCGCCATGTTCTGTGCCACCCCCTGGTGGTCAGCACACATCATAGCGAGCGATCAAACTCCTAGTCTCCTGGTTGAACGACTGTCCGAGGGGACAATTGGCATATTAGGCTTTTATTATATTATAGGATATTAACTTGTGTCCCAGTAACTTATTTATACTATGAAGCAACTTAGCAAATCCTTTCAAAATAGTATAAATGCAAATTCTAGCCCAATACTGCACCATACTCATAGATTTGGGGTTAACAATGTAGGGAATATTGAAGCTTCTCTGGGTTTGTGAATGTTTAACAAGAAAAAAAAATCACCAGTTAAAGGAAAGTTTAACACCTATGGTCAGTTGTAAACAGTTACTCTTTATGATATGTCTTATTTCCTCAAGCACTTATTTTTGATGTGTAACAAATAATACAGACACAAGTGACAGAATAAAATATGGTAAAATGTTCAGTTTATATTGACCATTTGATGTATCACAGCAAATAAAATTTGAGTAGAGAAACATTTCTTGGTTACAGATAGATTTTCCTTTTTTCCACAGCTTGGAACTGCCAATAAATTAATAATTAATTTAGTCCAGTAAAAATCCTTTCATTATCAAATCTCTTTTACCAAGAAACCATTCTGTGTTCTGACAGGTCATTTGAACCTGTCAGTAAATGAGAGCATGGGCTTGAATTTCATAAATGAGTCTCATAAAAGAGTTGTGAATTAACTCAATACTATAAATAAAGTCAAAGGATTTTAATTTAACAAATGTTGGTGATTTTTTTTTTAGCATTGAGATGCCTAAACAGGACTCTCATTCAGAAATATGACTGTTTCTCTCAGAGAGTTAAAATAAGGACTTCTAAAAAATATGTTTTTATTGATTTTAGAGAAAAAAATTGATGAGAATCATTGATTAGCTGCCTCTGCATGCCCCCTACAGGAATCAAGTCAGTAACCCAGGCATGTGCCCTGACTGGGTATCAGCTACCTCTTGGTGGATGCTCAATCACTGGGCCACACTGGTTGGGATAACTTAAGGACTTTTTAATGTATAGCCATCTCACACACAGCCAGGCAAACACAATAGTGCAGTGTGTAATGGGCTAAGACATAGTGTTCCAAGCCAAAGCAGGTTACCAATACACCTGGAATATTTGTCATATTTCTCTGGAAAAGCCTCTTCATTTACCATAAAGAGTATTCTTGCTTTTAATACTGTACTAATGAGTCATTTCCAAGACCCAGGAGAGGGGAGAGAGAGAGAAACTTATGTCCCAATGAGCGTTGATCACTTTTTCCCAGCAACATTCTTTTCTTGGGACACAGCTTTCCAGTTGGGTAACTGGACAACCCCTCTGTAAATATCTGCTGTTACAAATAAGGCTTCCTCAATTTTTAAGCTCTTCCCACTTTCTTCATTTAACAAACTTTTCATCCTTAAAGAATTATCTTCTTCTCCTCCTCCTCCTCACTGAAGCCTACTTTCTCTAGGCTTACCAGGCAGATTATGGCTCCTCTTCTGTTATTATTGACTAGAGGCCCAGTGCACAAAATTTGTGCATGGGAGGGGGGTCCCTCAGCCCAGCCTGCACCCTCTCCAATCTGGGACCCCTCAGGGGATGTCCGACTGCCGTTTTAGGCCCAATCCTGCAGGACACACCTCTCACAATCCGGGACTGCTGGCTCCTAACCACTCACCTGCCTGCCTGCCTGATTGCCCCTAACCACTCTGCCTGTCAGCCTGATAGCTCCCTAACCACTCCCCATCTGGCCTGATTGACACCTAACTGCTCCCCTGCCAGCCTGACCTCCCCCAACTACCTTTCCCTGCAGGGCTGAAGGGACTGGGGGACTCCAGCTGGATGAGGCGGGGCTGAGGGGACTGGGGGAATGAGGCTGGATGAGGTGGGGCTGAGGGGACTGGGGGACTGAGGCTGGATGAGGCGGGGATGAGAGGACTAGACGCCGCCATCTTGTGGCTGTGGGTGCTGCCATCTTGTGAGAGCATGGCAGTCAATTAACATATTCCCTCTTTATTGGCTGTGGGTGCCACCATCTTGTGAGGGCTTAATAGTCAATTAGCATATTCCCTCTTTATTAGATAGGATGTTATGCTTGTATCCCTCCTAGTTGGGGTGCCCCTTATTGAAAGGATTTATTATTCTTCATCTCTGGACTCATAGCACCTCTCATAGGGCACACGCAAACACACACACATTCAATAAATGATGCTAAGACGATGTATATTCACACACACACACACACAATGTATACATGTATAATCATTAGTTCTCAACTGAGCAGGACTTAAAAATAAAACATAACAACCTTACAATTTTTAGGAAAATATAGAAACACAAACATTCACACACAAACACATTCACCTCATAAAATGAGTTGGGAGTGGTTTCTTTTTTTTTCTATTCATTGAATAATTCATGTAAGATTAGAATCACCTGTTGTTGGGACATCTGGTAGAAATCACCTGAAAATCCTCTTGAGAATACAATTTTCTTTGTAGGGAAAATGTTTGGGTAATGATTTAATTTTTTTATAGGACCATTTGGATTTCCACTTTTTAAAAAAGACAGTTATAGTAATTTGTATTTTCCTGGGAATTTGCACTTTTTACATAAGCTTTCATATGTGTTATTAAATTTGTTCATAGTATTCCTTATTAGCTTTTAAATCTTTGCTGTCTCTATATTTATGCCTCATTTTTATTCTTCTTATTTTAATTGTGCCTTTTTTCTTTTTTTTCAGTCTTCTTGGTAGTTTATTGAATTTATTATTCCTGTTAAAAGAAACAATTCTTGCTTTAATTAGTATTCTCAACTATTGCTTTGCCTTCTATTTGATTAATTTTTGTTTTTATCTTTATTGCCACATTTTCAAAATTTTTCTTTGGTTTACTTTCTTGGTTGTCCCCCACCCCGGGCACTTTTGTAGGTGGCTTTGTTATTTTTTTTCAATCATTAATGTAAGTATTCAGGATCATATATTTTCTCCAAGCATCATGTTAGCTGCATATAACTATTTTAAAATGTAGCATTTTAAAAACTGTTTAAGTATAGTCAGATGTCCATTTTTGTTTCTTCTTTTACTCTTGAAGTAAATAGAAGTTTAGTTTTTAACTTTCAGGAATTTGTATTGTCTCTATAATAATATCTGATCTAATTGTGTTGTGTTTATGGGGCTGTATGATACTAGTTTTTAAATTTAATTTATGGAGATTCACATTAGGTTTGGCCAATTTTTAAAAATATTCCTTTTGCTCTTGAAAAGTATGCATTCTTTGCTGTTAGAAGCAGTATATGTGATTAAATTTATTGCTTTTGTTGTTCAAATACTCATGATATTAATGATTTCTTTTACTGACTTATCAATGGTGACAACATTCAAATACTATGTATACACTATGTATATACAGTATATACTATACATATATATACATGTAGTATATTTTTTTCTGTACCATTACAGAACTGTGAATATATATGTATGTCTTCTTGGCATTGGCTCAAGAAGAATCACCACAGTATTGAAGGCAAAAGGTGGCCCAACGAAGTACTGATGGGGTGGTCATAATAATCTGTCTGGTCACAATAATCTGGCCACTCAGTATATATATACTGTATATATACATACATACATATACTACTATGTACATATCTACATATATAAAAGGCTAATATGCTAAGTGTCCATCCAGGTAATGATGTCACTTAGCAATGCGTGGCTTCCTCTCCCTAGTGACGACTAGTCTCCTTGCAGTTTCTTCAGCCCAGGAACACAACTTGCTTTATAGTCAGGTGCAAACATTTTACATTTTAACCAAATGTCTGTGAAGCATTTTCCCATGCCTCATCTCATTTGATCCTCACAGAAGTCCTGGAGTAGGTAGATAGGAGACTCGGTGGAATCCTATTTTCTTTTCATTAGCTGGAAAACGGAGATTTAGAAAGCTTAGAAACTTGACCCAACTGAAAAGAAGTAAGAAATGGTGGACCTTGGAAATGACTTCAGCTTTTCTCACTGTGCAGAATATAGTTAAACACTGCTGCAGTTAAATATTTCACCCATTGTTCTCCCTGCATGATCCACAATAATAATCTGCTTTGTGTTGATATTTACTTCTGTGTTGCTGACAATTACCTGAAAGAGAAGTTGGGGGGCTTCACTGGGCTGGAAAAAGTTTACTAAATCAGAAAGCAGGTCTACTTAAGCAAGTTTATTCTATATCTATAAAAGGCTAAGTGGACTTGCACATGCGCGATACATATAAAGCTGGCACCAATTGCACGTGTGTGTTTCCATCTGTCATTGTTGATCATGAATTTGGTTGACACTTCTATTATAGAAAAAGGGCGAATAGCAATATTAAAATATTTCTTCTAATTAATTAATTAATTTCCTTTCAACGTGCACAAATTCGTGCAGCAGGCCATATACCTTAAGTGTTGTAAGTTAATTGTGAATTGAGAACTTGTACCCCTTTAAATGACAGTGACTCCCACTTTTCTCTAACTTTTTGTTGCCATGTAAGAACTTGAGCCCAGTGTTGCCAAATATTTTGATTTTTCAGGAAAGGCTACAAGATCCTTGTGTGTGTGTTTGTGTGTGGGTGAGAAATGTATCTGAAATGTTTCTACATTTAAGCATATATTTATGATTCATTAAAACACAGAGAAAACCACATTTGTGGACCATGTGTGGGCTGTATACCTCCATATTGCAACCTCTCACTTCCACCAGACACAGAATTGTTGCTCAGTAAAGGTTGGTTCCCCACTGTATCTCTTGTACTCTGGAGGCCCAAGGTCACTGGATTTGGGGCCCAGCAGCTTCCCTAGTTACCTCAGTGTTCCTGCAGGTGCTGAGGCACACTTAACTCAAGCAGTGATCCTGGATTCTACCTGCATTCCCATTGCCTCTCTCTGTATAGAGAAATAGTTTCTTTACTGAAGCTCAGTCAGTGTTTAATTGATCTTCAGATTACTCAATACACATACCCTTTAGGTACTGCCTAAGGAAAGATTAATTTTCAGCCCCAGGAAAGATTTAGAATGGGAAATTCCAGGTCATGCTAATGTGACTAAGGCTTTACCTTAGAAGTAGCAAATCTGGAGAATTAAAAATGAACCCTATTTTGGTAAAAGAAGCACAATGGTGCTGTTTCTAGGTGGCAGAAACATTTTTTTTAACAAAAAGGAAGAAATCCAAGTGTATTTTGTAAGATCGAACAATACAAATGGTAAGTCAGAGTAGAATGTTAGAAGTGGTAGTGAAGAAGAGTGTGGACAATAAAAAAGAAGTAGGACTCCAGCCTGCAAAAGGAAAGCATATAGTTATGTAGGTTTGACTGGGATTAACAAAAACATATGGGAAGGGGAAGAAAACAGGCATTTAGCAAATAAGTGACTGTTAATACGAACGGGTACAGTGCTAGGTGCTTTACTTACATTAGCTCTTAATGCTAATGCTCACACCAACTGCAAGTACATGTCATTATTCCTGTTTCCAAAGGGGCTCAGAAAAGTTAGGCAGCTAGCAATAGGTCTAGAAGAGAAAGAGCCCCCTCTGGTTCTTAACCTGGGAACAGCCTCCTATGCTCCCTCCCACTGCCCTTAAATGTTAGGCAAATTTTTATAGTTATGACTCTATCATTTTTCTGGGAAAGATTAAAAAAACAAAACCAAAAGATTGAGAACTCCTGCCCTAAAGCAGTGACGGCGAACCTTTTGAGCTCGGCGTGTCAGCATTTTGAAACACCCGAACTTAACTCTGGTGCTGTGTCACATATAGAAATTTTTTGATCTTTCCAACCATAGTAAAACAAAGACTTATATGTTTGATATTTATTTTATATATTTAAATGCCATTTAACAAAGAAAAATCAACCAAAAAAATGAGTTCGTGTGTCACCTCTGACACGCGTGTCATAGGTTCACCATCACTGCCCTAAAGCAACGTGGAATTTTAGTCCAGAAGACTGTCTTGACAGTTCAGCAATGGTACAGGAAAATATATTATAGATTTACTTGGAAATTCAAAAAATAATTTCTGTTCACTCACAAGTACTTTCCAAAGCCTAAGTAAGGACAAGTTAATAGCAAGTCCTTTTCTTTCCTTTAACCAAATACAGAACATGAGAAGCCACAAAGAAACTGGGCTGGATAGGAGTGAAGAGACTTAGGCTCTTGTGTGGTCTGTGAATTCCTAGAGTTATGATCGTGGATAATACAATTTGTCTCTATTACCTTAGCTTTTAATTACCCAATGTGAATGCTAACTACCGGTTTACCTCACTCAGGACAAAGCAGAGTAATAGAATTTCAGAGTCAGAGTGCCTTTACTGAGTATCTGGCCAAACCCCTTAGTTTAAAAGGGTTGGGTCACTTCCTGGTGGGTGTGGCTCAGTGGTTGAGCATGGATCTATGAACCAGGAGGTCACAGTTCAATTCCAGATTAGGGCACATGCCCCAGTTTTGGGCTTGATTCCCAGGGTGGGGTGTGCAGGAGGCAGCCAATCAATGATTCTCTCTCATCATTGATGTTTCTATCTTTCTATCACTTTCCCTTCTTTTCTGAAATCAATATATATATAGGGTTGGGTCACTTCCTAGGACCACTGAGCCCAAAATCCAAGTCTGCTAACCTGTGTACAAAGCTATTTTCCTGACACCATGCTGTGTCCCATGTCAACATTGGAAAGATGCTTAAGTGAAATTGATTCAGCTTCATTGATTCATGCCTTCAGCCATAAGGCCTCCATTATTAAAGTGACTTGAGCTTCTTTGTCCCAGGTAAACTGGAATATGTTAATGCACATCTACCATGTGTCAAAACTGTTCTAATTAAAATGTAGAACTCAGCTTCACAGAAACTGTTTTGCTCAAGTGGATCACTATTCTGTATGTCACAAGAGGCTTCTATTATTATTTATGGAGTACCTACTGAATGCAGACACACAAAGGAGTGGGAAGAAAGTTTACAAAGAATATGCAAGACATGGTCTCTGCCCACATGAAATATAAAATTAACTATGGAAAGAACTACATGTAGAAAGATATATTGCACAACGATATATTCATGACCTAGCCAAAATGGGGGTTAGACCACACACCACATCACATCAAGACTTCTCTACAAGTCAATTCCAAAAAAAGAATTCCATGAAACTCTAGTCTGTGTTAGAGATCATCCATGAAGTCAACTGCAAAATTCTGAAAAAGACGAACTCTAAGAACAGTCTGCTTGCATGTCCCAGGATGGTGTTTAAAAATCATTGCTCCTTCTATTCCATTCTGCATGCCCAGAATATGATAGGCAACTTTGACCTTGTTACTTGCACAGGATTTCAAAACATCTTACTCTGCACAGAATGAACCAGGAGGTTGCTTATTGATCATACTCAGCCTCTGTCCCCTCAGACTCTTCCACACCCTTTATTTGGATCCTTCACTAGACAGCAAGCTCCCCCTGAGGGCAGGGACTCTGTCTTACCTGTTCTTGGTACCTACAGTTTCAGTGCCTGGAATATTCAGAAGACCCCACTCCTCTTTAACAAACTGAACCAAATTGCATATGCTAAAGGAACAAGCAGAGTATGGAAGAAAAAACCCAGAAGAGCTATATTATTTTTAAGTAGAGAAACTGAGATGTAGAGAGATAAAATACTAGTCCAAATTTGCCTGGTATTAGAATAGATAAAATGCCCAAGTCAATAAAACTAACTGTACTTTTAGATTGCAATGTTTGTGGTCTACACAAAAAACCATCCATCTGATTTTAGGGTAAAAAGTTTGCCTGTAAGTTTTTAAATAGACACTAACTATAAATACACAATTCTTGATGAGAAAGAGCAGGATACAAAATAATTGATGAAAACAGCATAAACTAGAGTAATAATCAACTATGTGTCAATTTCAGCTCTCCCAATGACAGCCCAATCAATGAATCTGTCTTGACAGATAATTACTTGCTGTATCCTTAGTCCATAAAGTGATCAATAAAGTCAAATGTCCAGTTTAATATTTTACATTTAATGATTATATACAATAACAAGCATCAGAATATATGTTGAGAGAGATTAATGGAAGGATTAGACATGGTGCTAATACGTTTTTCCTTTTAATTCATGAATCTCTAATGCAAAAGTCAAAATAGACTGAATTGAAGCCTTTCTTTCTTAGCACTTTGCTAAGCAGCTAAAATTATGTTCAGAGATTTGGTTATTGAGTTTCTAATTATCTAGCAATTCAAATACTTCATGAAATGCTTTAAGAGTCTCACTCATCCTTTTGGCTAACCGTGGTGGGCAAACCGCGGCTCTCGAGCCACATGCAGCTCTTTGGCCCCTTGAGTGTGGCTCTTCCACAAAATACCACTTGCGGGTGTGCACGTACAGTGCACTTGAAACTTTGTGGCCCATGCGCAGAAGTCGGTATTTTGTGGAAGAGCCACACTCAAGGGGCCAAAGAGCTGCATGTGGCTCACGAGCCTCGGTTTGCCAAGCCACAGTTTGCCGACCACTGGCCTCTAGGGAACTGGTTTGGTGGGCCCAGGTGGCTGTATTATTCAGTGGGAGACAGTATTAATATCCCCCCCAAATCATCAGAAGAAAAGGAGTCTTGGCGGGGCCTCTGGCCTGGCTGTGCTGTTGGCCAGGTGCTGAAGTTCCCAGGAGAACTGTAGGCCGATGGTTCTGTGGTCAAGTTCCTCTGAGCCCTGTCTGCCCTTGCTCACTTGCCATGAACTTGGCTTCACTAAAAATTCACCGCAAATCAATTTTGTCAGTTTCCATTATTTCATTGTTCACCAAGGAGTAGCCCAGGCAGGTGTTGAATAATGCATGATGGCAATGATGTTGATCCTCTTTTCTGGGTAAAAAAATTCTGGAGACCCAGAAGGCCTCAGTCTGTGAGTGAGTCCCCAGGCATTGGAGTACCTGCTTAGCCCATGTGACTGGGCAGGGTCGGTTTACTTGCCTGTGCCACTAGGAAGCCCACCTCTCTCACTGGTCCCTGTGTGAACCACTTATATATCAGTAGGGGTCAAGGAGGAGTGTTAGCACAAACTTAATGTAACATATATAGGCCTGGGGAGATAAGAATTATATGGTAAGCATCTTAATTGGTAAATGCTGAGCAGAATCAAATTCTGAGTCTCTCTATGTGTCAGGTCAAAGGTTAACAGGTCAAAGGTTAAATTATTTCACAAATAAGGAAATATATTATATTGTTATATATGCATGTGTCTATGTTAGACATAATGTTGACTGCCAGGCAACCAGAATAGAAAAGAATTGTAACTATGGCAAAGAATTTACAAATCATCAACAGGCAAGCCATGAGTTACTGTTGCAAAAGCAGATTTCTCTGTTTTTAGGATAAAAGATGTAGGCTGCAGGGCTCCCACAGAGCCAATATTTTACATTATTGTCTTGGTTAAGGCCAAAGAGCCAGGATGGAAAAGCAAAAAGCAAGCACAGCTGGCTGCACAGGGAGAACATGAGAGCAGCAGCACCGGGTTTAAGGTGCTGTGGTCCAAGCTCTGGCTATAAACCAGCAGCTCCAGACCCCATCTCTCAGGACACTCAGAGGGGGTGGGCACAGTGGGGATTGAAACTCTACACCCAAGAGGCTGGTACATAATTAATGTGCCAGGATGTTCACTCACAGCGAGACTCATAACTGCCAGAGTCCTGGGCCACTCAGGTCTGTGGGCACATTCCTCTCCCTGTGGGAAGCCCACCTGAGGGGTCAACTGAAATCAGGAAGTGTGTGGTGAAAATCAACAAGTGGGACTACGGCAGCGAAAAAGCTTCTGCACAGCAAAGGAAATCATCAATGAAGTGGAACCTATGGCTTGAGAAAAAATATTTGCAAACCATGTAATCGATCAGGGGTTAATATCGAAAGTATGAAGAAACTCATACAACTGAGTAGCAAAAAAGACAATCTGATTGAAAAATGGGCTAAGGACCTAAATAGACATTTTTCCAAAGAAGACAAATGCCTGTGAGGTACACGAAAAGGTGCTCAACATCACTAATCATCAGGAAAATACAAATCAAATCCACAAGATAGCACCTCACACCTGTTAGGATGGATACTAACAAAAATTAAAAGGTAACAAGTGTTGGTGAGGATGTGGATTAAAGGAAACCCTTGCACACTGTTGTTGGGAATGTAAAGTGGCACAGCCATTACAGAAAACAATATAAAGTTTTCTAAAATACTGAAATAGAACTACATGTGATCCAGCAATCCCTCTTTTGAGTATATACCTAAAAGGAATGAAATCAGTATCTCAGAGAGATATCTGGACTCTCTTGTTCATTTCAGCATTATTCACAATAGCCAAGATGTGGAAACAACTTTAGTGTTTGTTGATGGAAGAAGGACCAAAGAAAGTGCATTGGAATATTATTCAGTCTTAGAAAACAAAGAGATCCTGCCATTTGTGACAACATGGATAGTATGCTAAGTGAAGTCAACCAGACACAGAAAGAAAAAAAAAACCTGATCTACTTATATGAAGAATCTAAACAAGTTCAAGTCATAGAAGAAGAGTAGAACTGTGGTTAACCAGGGGCAGGGAGGTGAAGGAAATGGGCAGTTGTCAAAGAGTCAAAGTTGCAGTTATGAATAGCATGAAAACGTCTAGAGATCGAATGTACAGCATGCTGACTATAGTTAATCATACTATGTTGAATACCAGAAATTTGCTATGAGAATAGATTTTAGGTGGTCTTATCACACACAAAAAATGGTAACAATGTGAAGAGATAGTGTTAATCTTCTTGACTATAGCAATCATTTTACTGAATGATTGCTATATACAATTTTTTACTAAAGTATATACAATTTTTACTAAAATAATAAAGGAAGAAAGGAAAGTGTGTGTGTGTGTGTGTGTGTGTGTGTGTGTGTGTGTGTGTGTGGTGGGGGATAGGAGTGGGGGAAGCTGGTGGTGAGCTTAGACTGAGCTTAGACTGAGAGATATGGTTTTGAGGGGCAACTCACCAAGGCTCTGGAAAAGCCTGAAAATGAACCTCAGTTTTAACCAAGGGAATCCAAGTACACTTTCCTCCATGTTGGCTAGCTCTGAATACACACTAATAAAGCCTGCGACTTTCCTTCTTTTTTCTTAGTTGTTTATCATGGTAAAATAACATAAAATGTATCAGCTTAATCATTTTTAAATGTACCGTTCAGTAGTGTTTAGTATATTTATATTGTTGCACAACCATCACCACCCTCTTTAAAACTCATCTTACGAAACTGAAACTGTTCTCATCACACAATAACACCCCATTCCACCATCAGTATTTTGTAGCTATCAGCATACAAATCCTGTTTGATTTACACCTAAGTCTTAATTGTTTGAGTGATTGTAAATGGCATTTAGGTTTAATTTTATTGTCTACATGTTCATTGCTAGTACATAGAAGCATGCTTGACTTTTCCCCCTTTATTGAATAAGATATTACAAATGTGTCCTTATCCCCGCAATGTCTCCTCATCCCCCCAAGCACGCTTGATTTTTGTAAGCTTACTTTGTATCCTGAAACTGATCAACTTATTAGTTCTAGTAGGTTAATTTTGAGAGTTGCTTAGAATTTTCAGTAAAGACCGTCATCTCAACTTCAAAAAAGGACAGTTTTATTTCCTCCTTTCTGGAATACATGCCTATTATTTCCTTTTCTCGCCTTATTGCACTAAAGAACTTCCAGCTCTATGTTGAGCTAAAGCTGTGAGATGTACATCCTTTCCTTGTTCCTGATCTTAGGGAGAAAGAATGCAGTCTTTCACCATGATGTGCAATATTAGCTGTAGGTTTTTTGTAGATACTCTTTCTTTCAAGTTGAGAAAGTTATCCTGTATTCCTCCCCCCCCACCAACATTTTTACTGTTAAAGTGTATGGAATTTTGAATTTTTGTCAAATGCTTTTTTTTTTGCATCAGTTGATATAATCCTGTGACTTTAAAAAAAATGGCTGTTAATATAGTAAATTACATTGATTGATTTTTAAATATTAACCTAGCCTTGCATTCCTGAAATAAGTTCCATTGGTCATGGTTTATAGTTATTTATATATTTCTGAATTTTATTTACCAATTTTTTTTTGCTAAGAATTTTTAGTCTATATTCATGAGGAATATTGATCTCTTATTTTATACTATATTTGTCTGTTTTCAGTTTGATGGTAATTCTAACTTCATGAAATGATTTGGGAAGTGTTTCCTCATCTTTTACTTTATTTTTAAAATTTATTTATTGATTTTTAAAATTTATTTATTGATTTTAGAGAGAGAAGAAGGGAGGGATGGAGGGGAAGAAAGAGAGGGAGAGAGAGAGAGAGAGAGAGAGAGAGAGAGAGAGAGAGAGAGAGATCAAAATGTTGTTCTACTTATTTATGCATTCATTGGTTGATTCTTGTAGGTGCCCTGACCAGGTATCAAACCCATAACCTTGGTGTATCAGGACGATACCCTAAGCAACTGAGCTACCCGGCCAGCGCCAGACTCATCTTTTATTTTCTGGAAAATATTATGTAGAATTGGTGTTAATACTCTGTAAAATATTTGGTAGAATTATCCAGTGAAACTATCTGGACTTGGAGATTCCTTTTGGGAAGTTTTAAAATTATGAATTCAATTTCCTTAATAGCAGCAAGGCTATTCAAAGATCCATTTTATATTGGATGAGCTGTGTTTGTTTTTGTTTTAGAAGAAATTGGTCCATTTCATCAAATTTGTCAAATTTATATCTACAGAATTATTCCTTGTATTGCTTTATTATCTTTTTGAAGTCTGCAGGGTCTATAGTGTATCTCCTGTTGCATTCCTGATATTGGTAATTGGTGCCTTCAATCTCCTTTCTTCCTAGAGGTATGTCAAAACATTGATGCTTTTCTAGAACCAGCTACTTATTGTTTTGTTTCCCACTTCACTGGTTTCTGTCTTATCTATATTATATCCTTCCTTCTACTTGTTTGAATGTATTTTGTTCTTTTTCTAAATACTTGAGATGAGAGCTTAGATTATACATTTGAAACTTCTCCTCTTTTCTCATGTATTCATTTTAATGCTATAAATTTCCCTCTCACTACTGCTTTAGCGGCGCCCCTTAAATATTAACATGTTGTATTTTCATATAGTTCAGTTCAATGTATTGCTATTTCCATTGAAAGCAGCAACCTTGTTTCATGGATTATTTGGAAGTGGTTGTTTCATTTAAAATTTTTGAAAATTTCCTACTATCTCTGTTATTTTCTTTTTAAAACACAGCATATTCTATATCTTGGTATATGTTCAAGGGGCACTTGAAAAAAAAACATTTTGTGCTGTTGTTGGGTACAGTGTTTTAAAATGTAGATTAGATCCTACTGATACATGACAGTATTAATTTATTCTATATCCTTACTCATTTTCTCTCTAGTTGTTAAATCAATTTTTGGGAATAGAAGGTTTCTTTTTGTGTGTGTGTGTTTTTCAATCCTCACCTGAGGATATTTTTTGGGGGGCATCCATTGATTTTTTTTAGAGAGTGGAAGAGAGGAGGAGATACACAGAGAGAGAAACGTCCATGTGAGAGAGAGACACATTGATTGGTTGCTTCCAGCATGTGCTCTGACCAGGACCGGGGATCAAGCCTGCAACCAAGGTATGTGCCCTGGACCAGAGTCAAACTGGGACCCTCAGTCTATGGCTGATGCTCTATCCACTGAGCAAGACCTGCTAGGACTGGGAGAAGTTTTGAAGTCTCCAACTGTAAATTTAGATTTGTCTATATATCCTTTTAGTTCCATTAGTTTTTTCTTTATTTTATAGCTCTGTACATAAACATTTAGGATTTCTATGTCTTGTTGGTGGATTGGCCATTTTTCATGATGTAGTATTTCTGTTTCTGGTAATTTTATTTGCTCCAAAGTCTACTTTTTAAATATATTACTATAATCACTCCTGCTTTTTTAAAATTAACATTTGCATAATATCTCTTTTCCATCATTTGACTTTCAACTTGTGTATAATATTATTATTCCTGATGTGTATTTCTTGTTGACAGCAAAGTTAGGTCAGGTTTTTGTCAATTTTTGTCCTTTAACTGGTATGTTTAGATAATTTACATGTAACATAATTATTGATGTATTAGGGCTTAAATCTGGCATTTTATTTTGTGTTTTCTGTTTGTTCTCTGATTTTTGTTTCCCTGTTTTCTTTTTCCTACCTTTTGGTGAATTTCTTGAACATTATTTTAAAATTTCACTTTGATTTATTATAGTATTTTTGAGTGCATCTCTTTGCATAGCTTTTCTAGTTGGTGCTGTAGATATTACATTATGTGTACACAACTTATCATAGTATAATGATTTCATCCTTTTACCAGTTCAAATAAAGTTTTTCTCCCTATCTTCCTTTACCTCTCCCCCATTTATAATATAATTGTCTCAAATATTTTCTCTATTTAAAACCACATCAAATCATATTATAACTTTTGCTGTTTTAAAGCTCAGTTAATATTTGTGTACATTGACTGCCAACAATCACAACCTTAGGGAGAATGGGTCAGGGAAAATAGTGAGGGTATAATGTTGGAATGTACAGTTGTTATTATTTGTTAATTTCCTCTGTACTTTATTCACTCATTCTTCTACCAAGTATTAATGGAATACCTACTAGACATTGTGCTAGGGTCTTAAGTGTCTTAATTTGACTCCTTAGTGACAGACTCTGAAATGAAGACTTGGGTGCAGTTTGTTGAGGACAGTTCTCAGGAACATCTATGGGGGAGTGTGGGAAGCAGGGCTGGGCAGAAGAGAGAGTGAGCTGTGGCGCAGTTGCAAATGAGCACTTGGCCAATAGCACAGAGGTTGGAGGGTAGGGAGTCTTCAGAGTTATCCTGAGTTGAAGCAATGAGGCCAGAACTTCATATGTTCACACTGACCAGTTATTGGATGAGGGTAAATGCTATCAGCTGTGTGAAATTCCAAAAAAGAGACCAGCTGCGGGCTGACAGCAGGCAGCAATTCTAGCAGCTAGGGAAATGGGATCCTTGTCCTGAGAGGGAACTTGGTGGCGTGCCATAGCATCCATAACGAGAGGTTACAAGGAGATGGATAGGACAGAATTTCTGTTTTCTTGGAGTTGGCAGTTGGACTAGGTGAGACAGACATGTAAATAAGTAATTATGATCAGCTGTGGTAAGTTTGGGAGTAATAAGCTAAAAGTGTCATAGGAACAACCAACTCCTCTAAGTGGGCCAGTAAGACCTTTCTTTACCAGTATAGTTGCTTTGCTCATTTGAGTTTTGAAGAGAAAGCTCCATGCTATCACATCTTACAGAGTATGTAATGAATTACAAAAGCTTGAATTTGCTTTGAAAGATGGGGTCTGCACTTTGCCAAGCAAAGAGAAGTAAATCATGCATTAATGGAGACGATATTTTTACTGAGTTAGCGCCACAGGCACCCTGAGCGTAGATCCAGCAAAAAGATAGGAAAGGTGAGCATGCGGTTATGTGTAATGTGGAAAATAACCTTTTAAACTTTTATGCCCCTCTCTAGGGCAAGAATGGTAATCTTTAAAAGGTTAGTCTACTACAAAAAAAAACCCCAAAAATCTAAAAAGACTACTTCATGTTTCATTCCAGAATCAATTTTTCTATTAAAAATAAATTGTACTTTAAGTAACCTGTGATATGTTCAGCGAGAGCTAGTGGCTAGAAGAAACTTTTATGTCCGCAGTCCTGGTGATTTGGAAGGACTATTGAACTACTCAGAACAGAATGTAAATGTCTCTGATATTTTGAAACTTGGCTTGCCCCATCTAACCTTAATCCTAGTGGAATTTCACTGCTGCTTGATGGGTCGTAGGCTCCCACTGGTTGCTTTGTGCCCAATGTTTGTGATCATTAGAAAAACCCGGAGCTTGTCTCTTTTTTATCTCCATTGGCAGAGGTTCACTGCCCTTTAGGAGTTTAAAGTTCAGTTGGAGAAACACAGAAACATGAAAATTCAGAATGATTCGCAGACGAGATGTAAGCAAGTGTGGGTGTACTACAGAGAGTCCTCGAGGAGCCTGGAAGAATATAAGAAACCAGGAAGCTCTCTTAGAGGAAGCCAGCATGAGGCCAGAGTTTGAAGAAGGTAATAGATTGGTAGAGAGAAGACGATGGGCATTCAAAAGAGCAGGGGCAATTAAATACAAGCCCAAAGGAGGAGATGACTAAGATGTCTGCAGGGTCTAGAGAAGCCAGGTCATGCCTCTATTGGGAAGCAATTTTGTTTGAGAAAGAACCAAATCAGATAACGAGAGTAGTCAGACCCAGGGAAGCTTGTTACTCAAAATAGCAAAGAAACCTACATCTGTGACCTTGGATTCTTCTATTTGCTCACTTCCTTGAGAAATTATAAAGAGATCAAATGTATGTTCTGATAAGAAGATTCTTGGTCCTAAGAGGTGGCAAATTACCAGAAGGTTGAGGGGGACTTTAAAGGTCTCTGGTCCAAATATCTATCTGACACTTGAGTCTCCTAATTAATGAATGCCCAACCAAGCCTTCATTTAGCTGGTCTTTGAGCAACCCTAATGTTATGGACTCACTATCTTCTTTGATTCTTGAAATAAGAATAAAAGGCTAAAATCTGTCACCTTGTGCCAGATCTGGTGGTCTGCCTGATCAAGCAACACTGAATGGACCATGCCTCTCATCCGAAGCTACTGATCATGCGTCTACATATTATGCAAATTTACATCCTTTTTTGTAGAAATACCATAGTATAAACTAAAATGAGTTTAGTTCCATATAAAAAGTGACCCAGGGACTTCTTAGTGTCTATGTCTCCTTATGTGGTCTGGTCATATCTCTGTATAGGTACTGATCTCAGGGACACTGGGGCTTCTATCTTGGCTTGACTTTCTTTTCTGGGTTTTATTAGGGTCTTTTCTGTTGAAGAGACAAATAGCATTTTTTCCTGTTCTGAAGGCTGAGTTTACACTATCTCCAGATTGTAAGCTCACATCCTTTGATTTACTATGTAGAGAAAAAAATTCTTGATGGATATGGGCAACACCTATAGAACAGTGCAATAAAGAGTGGTCAACCTCATGTCACTTTCACAATACACATATCCTTTCCCCTCCTCACTCTTTCATCTCAGCATTCCACCCTAGAACTTCCTACCAAAGATTGACACATTGAAAAGATAAGAAAACTTAGGTTTAAATTCTGCTTCCATACTTATTGATTGTGTGATCTTGAAGACATTACTTAATCTCTCTGAGCCTGTCTCTTGATCTGTTAAAAAAAATGATATCTGGTTCTATGAATGTGTGAAACCAAATGAGATTAAGGTGGAGAATTATATAAGAGAAAAGAGTGAGTGGGATTGTGAAATCAGCTGACTATTCAAAGCAGGTCTCTTTAGTTGTGGAGAAGAAAAAATGCTGCTGCTGCTGATCATGATGAAGATGCTGGGGATGATAATGATAATAATGATAGTTGACATTTACTGACTGTAAAACTATGTGCCAGGCATTGGGCTAAGCGCTTTGCTTATACTGTCTTATTTAACCTTCACAACAGTCACCTGAGATGAATATTAATTTTATACCTATTTGGTAGATGAGGAAATGGAAGTTTTAAAGACATTTAATAACTTTGACCAGGATCAATCGGCTATTAAATTGCTAAGCCAGAAACCAATTTGATTCCTGGCTTTGTTCATTCCAAGGGTATTCTTGGTCTCTTCCTCATGTGAAATTCATCAGTGAACATCAGAAATTTCACCCCAATAGCCAGTGGCTGTCCTCTGACCTAGAGAAGGGAGTCTGTATCATTTATCACAACTTTTATACTTTATTCTTCTGTCTTGAGAACATTGTTCACATTTCTAAAAATATTTGATACACTGAAAATGTATAATATACATGCCCAGCTTCTTCATTGACTAGCTGTGTGGCCCTAGGCAAGTCAACCTCTTGGAGCCTCAGTTTCTCCTTTGCAAAATGACATCCATATAGAGTATAGAGACCCTAGTGAGGAGGAAACTGGTCTTGCAAGGCATGTCAGGCCATAAAAATTGTGAACAATGTACTGCCCTGGGGGGGCGGGGAGGTCGTTATCGCTGGCTCCAGGACAGATCACTGGATATGGCCTGGGGACTCCCAACACCCGAGGGCCTTCCTGTAAGCCCAGGAAAGGGGGCGGAACCATATCTGCAAGACAAAGACCCCAGAAGGTTATAAAAAGTGAAGCCCTCTGCGTGTCTCTTCACTCTGATTTGGAAAATATTCCAGGAGTCCACTAGTGTTAATAAACGGGGTCCCTCCCTTTCTCTAGGAAGCGTGCTTGGTATTCCTTTGGTCTTCTGTAACACTAGGATCCCTTCCCAGGATAAATTCTCAGATTCTTCCCCTGCTGTTAGGAACACTTAGCCTTAACATGTGAAATGACATAGAAATATTTGAACCAAAGAATACCATCCAAGGAACAAATGTTAATTTTTATTTACAAATGTAATGACTGTTGCCTTATCATTATTGTTTTGGACATTCTATACCCTATGTGGGTGACCACATTCACATAGTGTACAAATCAGGACGCTTTGGGGAGTAAAAGCAGATGCTGTTAATAATTGCACCAGGACAACAGGCATAAAAAAGACCTTCACTTTTTCCATAAGCAACCTTGCCTTTGCTCCCTTTGTGGCTGCTCCTCCTCCTCCTCCTTCTCTCTCCTCCCCTTCTCTTCAACAAGAGTGAAAGGCACCACAAACAGAGGTGTGAGCTCCCAGAGCCCTTTAATGGAGTGTTAAGTTCAAAGTCAAGGTGTGACCATTTAAATGCTAACACTTTTAAGCAAGTTCATCTGCAACAGAAACACCCTGTTTAAGGCTTATTCCACCCCTCCAGTTTTGAAAACCATTTTGCATTGTTAATTTCCACTCCATTCAATCAGTAACTTGCTTATCATTCCTTTCTACATTGCTTCATTTTAAACAATTTTCTGTTCAGCTTGGAGAATACCCAAAAGATCCTTGAGTCCTTTTCCTGCATCCTGCCTTGGTGTTTTCTGTTGCTCTGGAAGATACGTGGTGTCAGCAAATGGGTTTCATGTAGTCAGTGAGCAATACAGTTTACGTGGACATTGTATTTTTAGAAGAAACGTCAGTGAGCTCTGTGTCATGTACCTGCACTGTTTATTGACAATCAAATTGGCCCTCTTTTGGAGGCCACCAGACTCCACATACCCAAACTACTTTTAAAAATAGAAGTTGGAGCCAGTTAAATTTTTTTTAAATATGTTTTTATTGATTTCTGAGAGGGGAAGGGAAAAGAAGAGAGTGATAGAAACATCAATGATGAGAGAGAATCACGGATTAGCTGCCTCCTGCATGCCCCCCACTGGGGATCGAGGCCACAACCCAGGCATGTGCCCTGACCGGAATCAAACCTTGACCTCTTGTTTCATGGGTTGATGCTCAACCACTGAGCAACACCAGCCAGACAAATTCTTAAATTAAAAAAAAAATGCTACTATCACATATTTCTCTAAGTGCCTCATAGTAACTATAATACACTTTTGGTGAAATGAATTACCTTTTAAACCAATTCTATATAGAACTTTGCCATTTTGTTTTAGGTGATGAAAGATCAAAATTTTAGCAAAGGAGTAAAAGATATGACTATTTGCTATTGAATTAGCTCAGTGAATGCAGTGCAACAGAGATGACTCATGTTGCAAAAAAAAAAAATCTTAAAGAATCATTTTGCATTTCCCAAGTAAAATCCTCTCATTTAATGGCAGTTTCTGTCATTTAAGACCCCCTCTACCTAGTCACTATTTTTAAAAAATATGATTTATCATCGGTGCTTGAATGAACTGTAAAACTGCCTCTGAGATCACTGATATTTCTGCAATTGTGAACAAAGAACTGTTTTCTCTATTGTCTGCAAGATGATGGGTCTTTTAAAAAAAAACTGTTTCTTTTGCAGCTGTGGAGAATGTGTACTTTCAGAAATGCAGTTTTAGCCCACTGCCGAAGGCCTGGTGGAAAGGAGTTGATAGAGTATAAAATTAATCACATTAACACTCCAATGTTCGTTTTCTTCTGTCAGTCCTTATACCTCCTGTCTTCTTTTGGAGGGTTTGTGGGTGTGGTGGGCCCCAGGGAGGGTTCAGCCTGCTCAGGAGTCTCCAGCCCCCAAGCCCTGGTCTGTGTCCCTCATCACAGTGCCAGCTGCCTGGGTCACAGCACTGGCTCTCTTCCCTTGGCCCTCACCTGCCTGACATATGGCACTACTTCAGTCTCAAGGGGAGAGACATTGAAAAAATAGCATTTGAAAGCTTTATTTTTTATAACAATGAATAAACTCATTGTATTTTTTGTTTTTAACTGTGAGACTGATTTAAGAAGAGAAGCATGGCTCAGTGGTTGAGCATCGACCTATGAACCAGGAGGTCATAGTTCGATTCCTGATCAGGGCACATGCCCAGGTTGTGGCAGCTGATCAATGATTCTCTCTCATCATTGATGTTCCTATCTCTCCTACCCTTCCTCTCTGAAATCAATAAAAATCATTTTTTTTTAAAAAAGAAGAGATGATGTGTAAAGGTTTCTTCATAAAAGAAGACATTTACTGACTGGGGGGGGGGCAGGGGGGCAGGGAGGGTGGATTAGCAATGAAATCTGATCTGTAGGGCGGGTACAGAAAAAATGTCACCAGGGGAGGCTGGGGATAACTACAGCAGGGCACCTGGGGCTGGGTTGGGGGGTTGTCCTGAGATCCGGTCTTCAGTTTTGTGTGTCCAGAAATTCTGAAGCATCATCGCCCCTAGAGGTGATTGGTCTCTTGGAGCTGCTCCCCACTGACCAGACACTTCAGAAGTTGCTGTCCACATCAGAATGCAAAGTCAGTAGTTTACACTGAGAATTATCACCCAACTGGCAGGTCTCCACAACATGCCAAATTCAGACCAGAAGGTTGGGGAAAGCCAGGGAAGTGAAAGCTTAATAGCTAAGAAGTTAGGCTTCAAATTCCATCTATGCTCAGCTGTGTGATCTTGAGAAATGATCTGGCCTCTGTGGGACCAAGTCAATCCATCTATGGAATGGGTGAACTCATAGGGGCAGAGTGAGAATTAAATGACATTTAAAAAAATACCCAGGGAAACAGTTGCAGTCTGGGAGGTACTCAATAAACTGCCGACAAATACTTGATTCAGTGGGAATCACTTTGGAGTTTTATTCAGGACAGTGACTTCAGAAATAAAAGAATAATTCATCCCTCCCATTTGGTGTCATTACATTTAGCCAATAACGATACAGTTCCCAACGGCCACAAGAACATGAGGCACTCACAGCATTAATTTATAAAAGTTGAGCCCAAGTTTTCTGGCTCTGGCTGCCTCTGTCAGTGATGGCATTTTAACAGACAGAGAGCTAATGGTGTTGAGAGCAAATGGGGACTTTTCTGGTCCTGATGCTTCCTTCAACCGATTCCAGTTTCTTAGCAGTTATCTTCACAAATTAGAGCCATGTAAAAAAGTCTTGGTTTCCTTTTCATGCTTGATTTCACACATGTTCACAGATCTGCCCTGAGAGTTAGGCTTTTTATTCTGTGGCTATGAGATCTCAGTGCTGGGCTCATTACCACGACATGCAAAGCCTGACATTATCCAGCTAAGACCAGGCAAGCTGGGCACAAGCAGAAGTCAGTGGAATGGTCGTCATTGTCTGGTGTCACTAATTATTCACATGCTCATTTCTTCAATATTTATTGAGCACTTACTGTGTGTCAGGCTTTGTTCTAGGAGCTGAGAATTCAGCAGTTAACAAGGGGATCTTGCATTCTGGAAGGGGAGACAGGCAAGAAAGCAAGAAAGAGAAGAAAACAGAAAGAAAAGAAAGGAGTAAATCAGAGCACATAAGAGCTACACAGAGAAATCAAATAAAGTGATGGGATATGGGATAGGGAGGTCTCTCTGTGAGGCGATGTCTAAGCTGACCTCTAAACAAGGATACAAACGTACACTGATGAGTGTGAGTGACGTTCAGGCAGAGGGTACCATTAATGCACAAGCTCCAAGATGGGCACAGCTTCCCGACCATGAGGATCAGAGCACAGGCCAGCATGGCTGGGAGAATGCAGAAGAGGGTGTAGCAGAGGTTGTCAGGGTCAGGTCAGCGAGGGCTTTATAGACAGAGTAAGGAGTCTGGAATATTTGCTAAATGTGATGGGTAGCTAAATGGTTTAAAGCTACCCATGATCAAATTATATAAATTCATCATTAACAGAAAATCACTCTGGGGGCTATGTGCAGAAGGATCAAAGCGAACAAACATGGAATCAGGGAGACGGTTCCAGTATCCCGGGCAGGAGATGCTGGTTGCCTGGATAAGGATAGAGATGGTGGAGAGAGGTCAGATTTAGGATCTATTTGGAGACAGGATCCTCAGGACTTGCTAATGGATTAGATCAGTGGTTCTCAAACTTCTGGCCCTTTAAATACAGTTCCTCATGTTGTGACCCAGCCATAAAATTGTTTTCGTTGCTACTTCATAACTGTAATGCTGCTACTGTTATGAATTGTAATGTAAATATTTGATTTGCAGGATGGTCTTAGGCGACCCCTGTAAAAGGGTCGTTCGACCGCCAAAGGGGTTGCAACCCACAGGTTGAGAACTGCTGGATTAGTGAAGAGAGTGAGGGGAACGAGATACATCAAGGATAACTCCCATGTTCCTGGCATCAGTGACTTCATGGAAGGTGCCTTTTCCTGAGATAAGAAAGATAAGAGCAGAAACAGGTTGATGGGGAAAAATATCAGGTAACTGCTCTGGGAGCACTCTCATTTGTGTGCACACTGTACCTCATTTTATATTGAAGCCAAAATGAAACAGAGGACACTCCCCTCAGCTACATCTAACCTGTAGGTGAAAGGATAATTTGAAAAAATATATACATATAATAAAATTTTATTTTAAAATGCCAATTTTCATTCTTAATGTTGGCTCAGATGCAATTCAAGTCCTGATTTGAATCCGTCAACTCTAAAATTATATGTATACTAGAGGCCCGGTGCACAAAATTTGTGCACTCGGGAGGGTTCCCTCAGCCTGGCCTCTCACAGTCCGGGACCACTCAAGGGATGTTCACCTGTGGGGAGCAGGCCTAAGGCAGCAGTCGGACATCCCTCTCGTAGTCCGGGACTCCTTGCTCCTTACCGCCCACCTGCTTGCTGCTCCTTACTGCTCAGCTTGCTGCTCCTTAGAGCTGCCACGGAGGTGGGAGAGGCTCCCGCCACCACCACCGTGCCAGCCAGCCGTGAATCTGGCTTCTGGCTGAGTGGTGCACCCACAGTGGGAGTGCACTAACCACCAGGGGGAAGCTCCTGCATTGAACGTTTTCCCCCTGGTGGTCAGTGCACATCATAGCAATGGGTCATTCTGGTTGTTCCACCATAATGATTGCTTAAGCTTTTATTATATAGATATATGTAAAGGTATGTATTTATGTCATAAAATCATATATATACACAACTATATATCAAACAATTTTATATCAACTATTCTTTTTCATTATTAACCCTCATTAATATCATTGATCACTTTCTTTTACCTTTTGATGCATTTAGCCAAGCTGTGAACAATGGAGGAAAGAATCAGAGAGGTTGAGGCCTTTGCTTCCTTCCTGATTAATCGTTAAATCAGCAGTTCTCAACCTGTGGGTCTCGACCCCTTTGGGAGTCAAACGACCCTTTCACAGGGGTCACCTAAGACCATCGGAAAACACATATTGATATATAATTACATATTGTTTTTGTGATTAATCACTATGCTTTAATTATGTTCAATTTGTAACAATGAAAATACATCCTGCATATCAGATATTTACATTATGATTCATAACAGTAGCAAAATTACAGTTATGAAGTAGCAACGAAAATAATTTTATGCTTGGGGGTCACCACAACATGAGGAACTGTATTAAATGGTTGCGGCATTAGGAAGGTTGAGAACCACTGCTTTAAATGGTGAGATTATGGGTGAGTTTTACTTTATTTGAATTTTTCAATATTTTAAAATACAGTTTTCTTAACCACACAAATGCAGCCATTAACACTGCAAAAAGACATAGAAACTAGCCAAAGAACTATAGAATTTAGGATTGGAAAAAATCTTAACAGGAGGAATCTCTTCTCCTATATTCCTGATGAAATCTTCTAATAAAGAGATATTCACAATGCCCCCAGGATATCCATTCCATGCTTGGGCAGTGCCAGTTGTTATTTCTTAATATTGAACAGAAGACTACCCCCAGACATCTTTCACTGTTGGTTCCCATCTTGCCTTTGGCAGAAACAAATGCAAGTCAACCTCCTCTTCTAAGTGATAATTCTTCAAATATTTGAAGACATATCTCTCCTTGCTCTTTTTCTTTTTCTTCTTCTTTTCCTTTCTTCATTTCTTTCTCTTTTTCTAACCAAAGCAGATTCAACTCTTTCAACATTTCCTTCTATGATATGATTTCTTGACCTTTTATCACCTTAAAGTATGGATCCTTCTCAAGGCCTCGTGTTTAAACAAAGACTTCAGCCTATGTTAGAAAGCCACAGTCCAATGCAGATAAATTGCAGGAATCAGTTGATGTTGGCTGCTGGGAGGTGGGATGAGATGTGACTTTCTACACATCTCTGCAATTACACAAGAGAACTGCATATCCTGGGTCCAGGCTTCTGGTTCTGGACCGATTGCCATCTTTGGGTACAGGACACTATAAAGACAATTGTAGCATCAGAAAATCTCATTGATAGAAGGAAACATATTGTTCACTCTGCTCACTGAAGAATTCTCTCAACAGACAAACAGAGTAAGTGGAGTAAGTGGTTCAGCACACGGGCTCTGGAACTGGACTGTCTAGACTTGATTTCAGGGCTTATCTCACCATCTATAAAATGGCAACGGTAGAAGTACCCTCTTCATAGACTGTTTATAGTATCTGGTAAGCAGTAAGTTGGCTCATCACTGCAAAGCCAGCACCAAGTGCAGTATATGGCATTTAGCGGGTGTTTGAGTTGAATAATTGAGAAATGAATGACTTTTTTGTTAGTCTACAATTAGGACACCAGTAAGAATTTCCTCAATGTTACCATCTATAAAATGGCAACGGTAGAAGTACCCTCTTCATAGACTGTTTATAGTATCTGGTAAACAGTAAGAACCTATAATTGTTAGCCACCGTTAGTATTGTCATTACTATTATTCATATAGTATCCCTGACATATCATGTCCAGACTCTTAGTTCTGGGAAGCTCCTTACTTTCCAAGGTGAGTCCTTCCCAGAGTTCAACAGCCCCAATGTCCCCTATATCCTGTTAACTACCACTCACAGAGCCCAAATCTTTCCTCTGAATATCAGTGTAGCCTCTCTCTCATGGGTTAGTTCTTTACATATTTGAAGGTAACTATCATGTATCATTATATCTTCTACCGACATTTACTAAGTACCTACTAGGTAAATTAGACTTTTCATTCCATGGGGCCAACCATCCTATAGTTGACTCATCACTGCAAAGCCAGCACCAAGTGCAGTATATGGCATTTAGCGGGTATTTGAGTTGAATAATTGAGAAATGAATGACTTTTTTGTTAGTCTATAATTAGGACACCAGTAAGAATTTCCTCAAAGTTAAGATTATGCTTTGGCATTGAAGAAGATGTGTGACATGTCAGGAGTTGAGCAATAATTCAATTTGATTTTGACATTTACTAAGGGCGTTCTATATGCCAGATGTTACTGGGTATTGGAGATACAGTGAAGAATGGAATATGGTTCCTCCATTAGTGATCTAGTAATGCAGTCACCCATAGGCCATTCCACAGGAAAATGCTCCAGGAATGTCTGAGAAGATGCTCTCTCTGGAAGGAGAATGCTTAGTGAAAGTCTAAAAAATAGAACAGATGGGACAGAAGCTCAGAAGTCTTCTCATTATAGGGCAGAGCAGGAGAAAAGCAAGAGAGATGTAGTAGGGATCAGAAGGGGGAGAATTAGAGACAAAATAGGTGGATACACTGAAAGCTGGCTCAGCAAAGAATTCAATGAATCCATGGTGTCAGTTAGGTTGTTGTTTACCATGTGGCTTGGGAATCTTTGATGGGACAAGGTCTGTGACATTTATATTACCTTAGCCTGACCAGAGGGTGTACTGCAGACTTGTAATTATATAGTGTAACTTTGCCAGTCTGAAAGTACAAATAAGGACACATAACACTGATGAACTCCATTGACTTATGAGTGTATTTATTAGCATCCTGGTAAGATTTCTACCTTCCAGATATTTTTACTTTCTAAGAAGAGTCCTGCATGTCATTAGGGACATGTTGGTTCATGACCTGCCTCTGTCCTCTTGTAGGCCTTTGGAAGATGCATCTCTCCACCATGGCTGGCAGGACCCTTTGGGGGAGCCTCACATAGCAGACACTGTTGCCACCTGTTGCTGCTCTACGGTTCTTTCCCAAATGGGGTGAAGGTCTCTCCACCCCTGAGTAACGCTTTATCACACGGGTCTGGAAGCAACACTGTTTGTGTCCAAAGTCTCACAAAGTCCAGCTTGAAAAGGGTCCCGTAGCTTTGGCCCATGGACTCTCTCTCTACAGAAAGTCAAGTCTGAACTGATGCATTATAGTGCTCTTTCTGAATCTAGCAAAACACCCACACATACACACACCTTTTATCTCCCAACAACCATCTCACCAACGTCATTCCTCCTAGCTGATACCAAAATACCCATAGGCCTCGTGCATATTTTGTAGTACAAATTATTGTAGCCAGCCTCCAAGATGGCCCCCAATGAGTCCTGCCTCCTGGTGTTCAGTCCCTTGCATAGTCATCTCCCATACCAGTGTCAGTCTCTGTGAGCAAGCAGAGATGCGGTCAAGATTAGGTAATAAAAGACACATTTGTTACTCTTTGGGGCTCTCTCCTACTCTCTTTCCCTTAGCTCACCTGCTCTGGGAGAAACTAACTGCTATGGTCTGAGCCTTGCAAAGAGGTCCAGGTGATGAGGAACTAAGGCTTCCAGCCAACAGCCAGTGAAGAACTGAGGTCTGTAGCCAACAGCCATGTGAGTGAGCCTTCTTGGAAGCCGATCCTCATGCCCCAACCAAACCTTGCTGTGATGCAGCCCTGGCTGACAGCTGGACTGTAGGGTCATGAGAGACCCTGGTCCAGGCCACCCTGTGAAGCCATGCTCAGATTCCTGACACCCAGAAACTGTGAGACAATACACTTTTATTATTTTAAGCTGCTGCATTTGGGGAAACTAGAGGAGAGGCAGAGAAGGGTCAACTGTAGACTCCATACACCTATTCTTCCCTGAGTTCATCCGGGACTAGCATGTTATAGTGGGATAAAGAATGTGTGGTTGCTTATTTCATGGGAGATTGGTAATGTATTGTGGAGAAGAAAGGCAAAATGACTGAAATACATTGTGTTCAATAAGAACGAGTATGCTTTTTAACTATGATCGTGATGACAACAAATCTCTCATCAGGACCTCAGAACTCCCTGTTGTGTGAGGGAGGCACTAAAGCACGCTTCCCACCATTTCTGAAGGTGAATACAAAAACTCATGGTATCACATGGATGGCTGCCTCCAAGGATGCTGTGTAAATCCAGCGTGAGATTATTTTCCATTTCTAATGTGAATTGACAAGGGCCACTTTAGCCTGTTAGCACGTCCTTCCTGAAGAAGAACCCCGGCATCTTTCAGTGTCCTCAGCAGCAAATGACTGATGCCAGAGCCTATTCCCTTCTTTAGACGGAAACCCTACTGACACCTGTTATGCTGTCTATTAGATGAAGGAGATTTTATAGAATGTGGGTGAAATGGGAGCTCTGCCAACTGGAAAGAATGCAGCCATTCCTCTTGGCAGCTGGAAAAAACATGCCGGTGGTCAGGAACACAGGTTTATTGCCTGTGCTCTCATCAAGAAAGGTGTCTGTGCCAACTGAAATGCCAGGTTCCCTCTTCCATACCCTCAGTCCTGCAGATACAACTTCATTAGTCCGGAGGCTCTTTTATGAAGCCCTTATATACGTTGGGGTTGTCATTCTGACTTAATTACTAATCCGGGTCACATATTAAGGGCTTTGATTAAGCAATTTGCTTTTTTCCCTTCCTCTCTTCCATCTCATTGAAAGATTACAGAGTTTGAGCATGAGGTTAAAGGATTACATATGAGTCCTGAGAGTCCCAACACTGCTCCAGCTGCCTGTCATTTCCTGGAGTGGTTACTTATCTGTCAATATTTCTTCCTTTTTTTCCCAAGTCCCTGGCCTACTTGATCTTGTCCGTTTGGCTCTGCTGGTGGAGGAATAACAAGGGTCTTCCCATCATGCAACATTCTGGGATACATCATGACAGAGAAATCTCAAAGCCCAGGTCAATTATAACAGAAGATGTGCACCACCTTTGCCCCGGAACGTCTTCTGGGGCTGCAGTTGTTTCAAACGAAGTCACCTGAAAAATGCAAGGAAGCGTGTGTCGGTTTCTCTCTGGCTTTCTGCTTGTTTAGCTGGATACAAATAGCAGAAGGCTAATACTCCGTGTGTGTGGTTTGTGGTCGGGAAGAGGGAATAAAGTTGGCAGCCACCGCATTGTGCTATAATTACTTTTTAATTAGAATTCATTGAATACAGATGGATTCTTCTTGTTCTTTCGCCCACTGATGTTTTTAATATTCCCACATCAGATATTATGAGGCAGTAGCCAGCAGTGAATTACATAAAATAACCCTGTAGCTGGTAGTGACTTACAGAAAGTAGACAACTTAACCATTTGTCTTAGATGAAAAATGATCTTACACCTTTTTGTGGATTCTATTGCTGGTTTGTTGATATAGTGTTTGTTTACTCTCATTCCTGCAGGAAGAAAAATATCATAGCTCTTGTATCAAATTACTGTAACTGACTAGAACATTTTTATTTCAAATAATGTACCATCATTTTTTTCATGGTGACACTGATACATTTGCAGGATTTTTCATTCTTTCCCCTCTTCCCAATGAATAACTTGAACCCAAACGTGAATGGAATGTACAATTTCATGCTGTTACAAAAAAAAATCATTGCTCATCACATTCTAATTGTAACGAAGTTTGAACCTGAATAGCTATTTGCAGTATTTTGATAGAAATAAGAAGTAATTTCCATTTTTTTTTGCTTCAGGGTCTCTCTATATGAACTGACATATGATGCATTTTTGAAGTCACACTTAATAATTCTCTTTTCATTATAAACAACCGCACCCTTGTTGAACAGCAGATCTAAAATTAGGTTACGCAGGCCTGTGTAATATACCTAAGAAACATGATTTATTCTAATGTAATAATGGCAAAGATTTATAAAGCTTGACTACTCCAATGCTCCTCGTTATGGTTGTAAAATATTTGTGGCCTCTGTGGGATTTTCTAGATCATTATTTTAAAAAAGGAAAAACCCATTTTGACAGATGAACTGGGGCCATTCTGAGCAAATCATATAACAAGGCCTCCAAAGAGGGGAGCATACACTTATTACTATGGCAACCCAGATCAAAACACTATTTTAGTGGAGAGGTTCCAGTTTTACAATGCAATGATGATTGTTTATAGTACCATTGAAACCAGATTCAGCAAAGGTTTAAGAAATGAGCTGACAAGAGGAAAATCATTATAGATAAGCTGGGGATACCTGGATGGAATAGCATGGAATCTGCCATTATTTGATCAAATGCTGGAATTGTTGTCCAGGACAATAAAAATAATGGAAGAGAATCCAGATGATGAGAACACCCTGAAGTTTCTTCAGTTAACAGGCTTGCAATAAGATCAGTCCGATCATAAGTTAGGACTTTGAAAGCAAGAGTAAGTACATTTCTTTCATATACCTTATTTTTCTATCAGCAAAACACCGACTTGTAAGTTTCAAGCAGTAGGCTGATGCTCCCTTTCCTAACACGTTCCATTTGACAGAGTGTAGCACGGGCAGCTCAAGAACGATGCCCATCACACGGGGCTCTGTGCTTGCACATGTCTACACAAAGGGACAGCTGGTCTCAGCCCCGTTCAGTTATTTTAATATAAGTGAAATTTTTACATAGAAAGAGAAAAATTGTCTGGATCATGAGTTGCCCATTTTACTGAGTCTTACTGAGTCTGTCTCTGCAAAACACACTACTGGGTGGACAAAGTGCACCGAAGGATTGAACAATCATGTATTTCTTTAGCAACTATTTATTGAGCGTCTCCTGTGTGCCAGCCGGTGTGTCCAGTGGGTGTGCTAGGTGTGCAATGGGGGCGTTTATGGTCCAGTGGGAGTGTGAGGTGAGGATCATAGGAAAATATTGAAGGATACAGAAATAGAAAATAACTCAGTGGCTATGGAGTTTGGATCGTTTCCATACTTACGAACCCAAATAGTCTTCCAGACTTTGAAGGAAGAAAGGAGAACTACTTTTATTGAATGCCTGCTTGATGCAAAACTCTGCCAGGAGGTCTACATACAATGATCTCATTTAACATTCAGATGAATGACAGATATTATTATGTTTTGTTTTGTGTGTTTTTTTGCAGATAAGTAAACTGAAACTCAGAAAGGTTAAATAAAAAACTCCCAAGTATATTGACCAAATACCTATGTAGTATTACTATGTGCCAGACACTATCATAAGCATTTTACAAATATAACTTCATTTAGTTCTCATAATAACCATGTAAAACAGTGCTGCTGTTATTCCCATTTTAAAGATAAGGAACACAAATCACACAGAGGTTGAATAACTTGCTTCAGCTCTCACAGCTATTAAATGGCAGAAGCAAGATGTGAGCCCAGGAAGTATGCATTGCTACGACCATGTAGTAGAGGCACATGTTGTAGGTGATCAAACATGTTGTAACCCGTTGTCTATAATCAGCAATCTGGAATCTGGAAGTAATAAGTAGCTGTAAGTGAGCAAAAAGATGGCTGTGATCTAAGCCAGGTCTGTGGACTCACCACCCGCTTCTCTCCTTCACTGTCATCACCAGAGTCCGAGCAGCCAGGCCATTTGCATTAACTTTCCCTGTGGTCTCCTGACATCTAGTCTAGCTCACACTCCAACTAGAGCAATCTTTCTAAAATGTAAATTTGACTACATTACTTTTCTGTCCCACAATCTTCTCCTTCCCCCAAGATCAGTAGTTGCTTCCTACTGGTCTTAGCATACACTTTAAGATTCTTAACAGTGCCTTTGGGGTCCTGGGTGATCTGCCCCTGTCTCTTTTCTAGGCCCAGATCCAGGCCATGGCCTCTTATTCCCCCCATACCCAAGAAGGTTTCGGTTTTAATTTTCAGTTTTAAAAATTCACCTTCAATTGATAAATGATACTCCATATTTCCTGTCACTTTTCTCTCATAGTTTCAACTTTATTTTCTTAGATATTAGTCTCCATTTTTCCCTGCCACTTTTATTCCCTCATTCACAACTTACAGTGCTGACCTCCTTTATATGACTCAGGGGTAAGCTTTCTGCAGATTCGTTATCTACTTAGTGGAGTCATTGGGATGCAATTGCCAGGGTTTCTTCCAAGCATGTCCCACTTCCCTCCTCCACCCAGTGGCGTGTGCTGGAAAATGCAACAAAGCAAATAGGCACATTTGGGGAGTCTACTAGCTTTCCCAGAATCTCTTCCCCAAAGAAAAATGGAATTTCAAAGCAGGAATACAAATGATTTGGTCATTACCTTCTCTTTAAGACAGTGGTTCTCAAGCTTGGCTGCACATTAAAATCACCTGGGAATCTTTTTAAAATCCTGATTTCTGGGCCTCATCCTCCAGAAATTCTGTTTCTTTGTTACTAATGTTGTGGCCTCAACCCATAACAAAGAAACAGAATTTCCGGAAGATGGGGCCCAGAAATCAGGATTTTAAAAAGATTCCCAGGTGATTCTAATGTGCAGCCAAGGTTGAGAACCACTGCTTTAGGATATTCTTCTTTACTGATGAATATCAATGATTCACTCCGTGTTTCACTATTTTTGGACTTTTTTTCTCTGATCAGTTTTTTCTCCTTTAGTTTGGGCTCTCCTTGGTTTTGTTCAGCTCCTCCTTTGTTCCAGGAAGTCTGTTCTTCACACTCATCTCCTCTACTTATTTTATTTGCTGCTATTTTGCTTGGGTCACAGCCTCTTTTGGCCATTTCTCCTCAATTTATTAATTCTCCTCTCCATGATTTTCTGTCTTTTCCCGTGGAGTTCTCATTCCTTTCTCACCCTTCTTTTCTAGCTGGTCTGATCACACTGGAAGGGGACACTTGGTCGCACAGCAACTCTGCTGAAGATCAGGCCAAAGTACCAAACGGAGCTTTCTGTCATAATTGGCAGGACACAGGAAAGACAAGCTAAGTTTCTATTTCAAAATCAACACCTCTTGCAGCCAACCCCTTACTCAAGAGTATGAAATGTAGTATTTAAACAGGTGAGGACTGATTATAAAAATGTATTTTTTGCACTATAAAAAATGATGAGGGCTGGGTAACATATTTTAACACATAGGTAAAGCCAGACAGGCTTAGGCTCAAATCCCAGATTTCCCTATATTAACTGCATGATCTCCATTTTCACCTGTGAAATGTGGGAAGTGACACCTTTTTACAAGAAAGTACATAAAGCATAAAATACATTGCCTGGCATATAGTATTTATTAAATGTAATTTTCATTTCTTCTTTTCTAATTTGCATAACTCATCTAACTTCTCTGAGCCTCAGTAGTTACATCTGAGTCCTAGTAGTTTGGATCATTTATGAGACTCACTTATATCAAAATTCTTTCCACAGTTTGGTGAAATATGTTAGTGAACTCCCTTACTTTATTTTCCAAAGTTGTTTCAAGTTGAGTTTTCATCACAACCAAAAGAAAGTTGATTCTTCAAGATATCGCTTGCCTTAGCTTCTCTCAATATAGTATTGGCTTCTTTCTCTCGAAGTGGAATTCCCTATGAGATGAGACCCATGGCCACAGCCAAATCCAACCTAATCTATTCCAACTTTAGCACCAAACAGAAAGTTGCTCTCTTTCCTTGTGAATAATCTTGGAGAAGATCTCTAATTAGCCTATCTTGGGTCATGTGCCCTTCTCTGGCCATGAAGATGGGGGTCTAAGGTATCTAGACCCTTAATATTGGATGCAAGGAATTTTCTATAACATAAAGAAAAGCTTTCCCCTAAAAAAGGCCAGGAGTTCTGAACATACACTATAATTGGTGTCTACTGTACCTATATTTGCCTATCTACTTTGAGGTTTATTGCAAAATATACTTGTGAAATACTTGGAAAATACAGCAATGTAAAATCTTAATATAATTTATTTTGTTATAAATTAGGACTATATAGGTGGTAGATACCCAAGTATATCAACATAATATTTTCTCCTGAATGTATTTTTTCAGCAAATATCAATGTAAAATCTTAATATAATTTATTTTGTTATAAATTAGGACTATATAGGTGGTAGATACCCAAGTATATCAACATAATATTTTCTCCTGAATGTATTTTTTCAGCAAATATTGGCCCCAAAATATATCTTTATTACTCCATTTTTCCCAAAGAAAGTCTCCCTATTATAGCAGAAAACCAAGAATTACTCCAACACTCAAATAAACCACAGAGCAATTTTCTTATTAATCACACATAAACTCTGCTAAATGCCAAAGTCTTCCTTTCCTACTCAATTCACTTTCTTGAGCCTCAACCAATAGGATATGATGGTAATTTTAGTGATGCGAGTTTCCAAAACCACCAAGTAGCAGCCATAGTCCTTGAAAACTAAAGGAGCACCGATGCCTCAATCTGGGTTGCTTAATACATTCCTGGCCCTCTACCCAGTAGCATTTAATTAGGCTGGAAAAAAGAAGCAGAACTCAAAAAAGGCTCATGGATTACTTCTTAGTTAAATATGGGAGTGTTCAGAGAGAAAATATATAGCTTTTGCCCCTTTATTGGCTCATAGTTTGCTATAGAACATTAACAAATAAACACACAATTCAAATTCAATATAGTTGTTGCTTTGCCAGAGCAGTAGAAGTATAGAAGCTTGCAAAAAGGGCAGTGTCATAGCAGAGAGGATGTTTAGGATAACATCTAATAAGCATACCATGCTAGAACCACAGGGCCAGTCATTGCTAAAAATCTATCTATTCAAGGTTGTTGCTCCCAGGTGTGTGGACGGTGCACCTGTGCACTATCAAGCTCTAGGGGCACTATTGAGGTTGATTGTTGTAGATTTGTGTTTAATATGATTTTTTAAAAAACAAGAGTACCTTGTTTTAAACAAGGAGTACATTTTTTCAAATTTGCACGTTTAAAGATGTTAATAATAGTTTCAGTCCTTATAATTGCCAACATTTATTGTATGCTTACTGTGTGCCAGGGTCTGTGTGGGATGCATTACATATTTTATTGCATTTGTTCCACAGAACATGACATAGGTATATCCCCATTTAACAGATGAAGGAGCCGCGACTTTAATGGAACTAGGTGCACAGCTAAGTACCAGCTGAGCAGGAGCGTGCATGCCGTGGGCCTGCCTCTGAGATGGACTCTCGGCCACCCTGCTCTACTGCCTGTGTCCCCCTCACTGCCTGACCACCTTTCACACCCACCTCCTGATTTGGTGCCAAGTCAGAAACACAAGCTTAGGTCCCTTTCCCTGCTAGTAACCCATTTTCTACTCTAAATAGCAAACTTCCTAGTCCCGGTACCTCTGGCCTATTGTATACCACCCTGATGCTGCGTGCAGTTGGAGCTGTCAGCCTGCCAGGAAACATTTAGCAGGGGGGAAAGGGAAGGAGGAAAGTACAGTATATGTGTGTTGCCAGTTGTTTAAAATGGGCCAATTACCTCAAACTGTAAAAAAAATACTCGAGTTTAAATACCTATGAATCACTTTAACAAATGCAGTAACAGAAAATTCTCACTGCTTGCTCCATTTGTGCTGTACTAAATGCAGCTTGTTTGAGAAGCATGTGGTTGACTAACTGTGGGCTATGTTAGCAGGTCTCTCTCTCTCTTACCCATACATTCTTAAGCTCAGCAGAGAGATAAAAGCCGTTAAGTTCGTGTAACCTAAATGGTGCCATCTTATGAGGACCGAAAACAAACCACCAAATGTCCTTGTTCTCTTTTCTACCTGTTTTGGGGTGGGATTTTTGGTCATAATTTTGGTCTGAGTGTTTGATGAGAGGCCTGTAAGTGTGGAGGGGAGATTGTCGTTGAATCCACAGAGCTGCAATGTCATCAGTCAGGAGAGTGGCCTGACAGCAGGCCACGATGGCACATAGAAGCTAAGAGTCAGTTGTAAGATTGAATGGAAAGCCTTATGGCAAAGACCATGCAGAGGTCAAGGAGAAAGTGGCCAATTCACAGCAGACAGCTCCTCTCCTGTTGTAGCCCTTAGGGAGTCAGTGAGAAGGAAGGATGAGCTTCAGAACAATTATGCTGTGTTCATTCTAGAGCAATTATTCCATTTGGGGGTTAATTGCTGTAGTGTGAACCCAGACACTGTCTAATTAGGAATAAGCTTGTACCCGGGAACAATTACCCAGCTAATTGGTCTAGTGCATGTATAGTTCTGAAGACTGGTGTTAGGAAACAATGGTAAGAGACAGAATCCCCCCAAGTCTGGGGTGTTTCACAGAAAGGGCAGAGAATGTCAGTTGAAAGAGACCTTACGGAACATTTGGGCCACAGGCTCATTTGCAAATGAGGCCTCCCGTTCTCAGATGGTTGATGGCAGGGCAGTTCTACAATGCAGTTCCCTCCTGTCTCTCAGCTCACTATTGGTTGACTGGTAGCCACACTGTGTTTGACTGACAGGATCCAAATAATTGCAAAGAAATGAAAGTTGGAGGCCAGGCCCTGACCACAAGGAGGGTTTGGAGGAGGGAGAGTGAATTGTATGTTTCTGCACCACCCACCTGTTCACTGGATTCCAAGTTCTCGGGGAGAAATGCAAATTAGAACGTGCCTGGGTCTTCCTAGCACTTCCAGATTCTCATTTATTTCAACAAAGCCATTCATTCCTGGAACAAACATGTATTGATCCTCTATTATGTGCTTCTATTATGTGGCAGGCAAGTAGGCTAGATGCTAGGGACACAAACATAAATAAGACAGACTCCCTACTCCCATCTACAGAGACAAGGATAGACTGGAAGCTTCCAGTCCAACCTGTGTCCATATGTGGTGAAAGAGGCAGATCGCCTGGACTATTTTCACAGGAGAACTGGTTCTTCTGTCCATGTGCCCTCTACTACTCAGTATGTTTAGCAAAATCCTTTGTAGGGAAACAAGAGTGCCCATGTATTCACCAAGAGAAATTAGGGATAAAGACAGAAAAAATCTTCTGCCCCAGAGAAAGCCAGTGCATTTCCTTATATTTTCAAAATATGTCCAGTAATATCTTTCCACACTATCTGTATTTTATTTCATCTTGTCTGAATGAAAAGCAAACACACTCAAAGCTGTAATAGGTCCTTTTAAGTTTCTTGACTATTTAGGGGCAAGCTATTCTTTATTGGAAAGCAGATATTTAAGAGAATTTTTTCTTTTTTCTATGGAAACGAAATAGTTATCAAGGGACTTTTCTCCTAGGAAATAAACCTTACATAGCAACTGCATACATATTAAAAGCAGTGTCAAAATTACGTGTCTGCTGGGAGACGGGTAAGGGAAGAGGTGTGGAGGGTGTCTGGGGTAATGTACAATGGAGTGAAAAGTGAGAGTCGATCAGTTTTATAAAGCTCCTTGCTCAGCTTGATAAATAACACACACCAAAAGGTAGCCTTCAATTGCTCATTTGTGTCTATTCATCAAGTACTTGCTCATGCAACAAATATTTGTTAAGTCCTTCAATGTGCCAGGCCCTTTGCTAGGTGCTGAGTAAAGAGGATAAAATGAAACAGATACAGTCTCTGGTTTCATGAAATGGGTAGCTAAACATCCTGTATGAGGAGATAAACATCCTGTATCACATGTGTCAGTTAACCTGCTGTGATGCCTCAGTAACAAATAGCTTCCAGTCCTAGCGACTTACTACAACAAAGGCTTTTTCCTGTCCTGTTGTGGCGGAGAACAAGAGTGATGGCACACAATGGCTCTAGCAATTTTCCTCAGAGCACATCTCTTTGCTCAAAGAAGTCACATGGCCAAACTTGATGTCCATGGGATGGGGACGCTTAATCCCCCAAACAGAGAGGAGTCTGGTAGAGAGGACAGCAAGTATTTTTGAACAAGTGATATAAATATACCAAAACTTAGAAATGAAAATTTGTGTTGATAATGATAAGAAAAGCTATGGGGAAAACAACAGAGGGTTGTGATGGCGATCAACGATGGAGAGTGATTTAGACTGACGGTGGGTGTTGTCAGCTCTGGAAAGGTTTCCCCTGAGGATGTAACATCTCAGCTCACACCCAGAGGATGAAGAGAAGCTATGCAGGGATGGGAGAAGAGTGTAACAGACAGAGGAGCAGCAGGTGCAGGAGGCGTGGAAGAGCTTGTCAGGCCTGAAATGATGGACAGAGGCGGCACCATGCAATGTCAAGAGTGGAGGACTGGAACTGGGCATCCTAGGTTTAAATCCTAGATCTATCTTAATGCCTTTCTGTGCCTCAGTTTCCTCATGTGTAGTAATAGGAATAACAGTTCTGACCTTGCAGGGTGGTTGTGAGGATTCAGTGTGCTCGGCTCATGCAGTTGTTATTATTGATGGAAAGGAGACCCGGTGGCTGAGATGTTGTGAGCTAGACAGAGTAAAAGAAACGAGGTTGGAGGGTAGCTGCACCCGCCAGGGCTGTAAAAGACTTGGTAAGATTTTGGATTTTAATCCTGAATATGATGTGTTTTAAACAGGGGGTCACTTAGTTCAATTTATACTTTAGAAAAGCCTCCTATTATATTCTGGAGACAAATATTCTTCTAAACAATTATCTGTTTTGAAACTAAATGGAATCTTAGAGAGATTCGGAGAAAGGATGAACAGAGGAAGGGAACAGAGGGGCGGGGGAAGAAAAGTGAGTTTCAGACCAGGAAAGGTAATTGGGAGAGGGGTGAGGGATGAGAGGAGAGAACTTCCCTCCCCCTCCTCCATCCCTAGTTTGCCCAATGTTAGAGAGAAGGCGATTGTTTTACTAAGTGTGGGGAGAAGACAGAAGGGAGGCAAGGGCTGTTATTGTCAAGGTCTCAGCAGCCGGTAGCGGGCACAGGGAAAGGCAGTTGACTGAGTGGGCTGAGCTGCAGGCTCGCTCAGAGAGGGGCCCCCTGACCTCTGCAGCAGCGGGTGGGAAGGGGGGCTCACCACCCCTCTGGTGACACCAATATGGAAATGGCTTTCACACATAAACAGATTCTCATGGAAAGTGGCCCAGTCCTTTGGCTTCCTGTGAACCAGTGCATCCTCACAGACACCGCTGGTCCTCCCTGGCCTCCCCCCACCTGGTAGCATAGGCGGCGGCTGGGACACAGGGGTGGAGGGTTGGACAAGGCTCCGTGTAGGCTCGTGGTGCTATGCTTTGGGAGAGGTGGCATTGCCTCATCCGCTGGATGACAAAACACTGTTAATGGCACCAATAAAGAAGTGTGAATGTAATTTTCTCCTCCTCGTTCTTTCCCCGGTATTTGGCATATTATTTAACAGATCAACTGGCCCGTCATGATCCCTCCTGAAGCCAAGTCTTTCTTTTTTTGTGCTGGAAGATTCCGAAAATGCAGGGTAGCTCAGATATAAGCTCATCAGTCATAAATAGGCTGTATACATCTGGAGCATATGAACGACACCAAATGAGAAAGTGATTGAGGTCACCGCAAGTTTTGAAAGCTTTTGCAAAGGGCGGTTACAGCCTTTGAAGTACCGGTGCTTTGGGGGAAAGAGCAGCCAGGGAGAAAATGTACAACCTCACTCCTTTCGCCATATTAAAATATATATGTATGTTGCGTTGGAGGAGATGTAAAGCAGAGAAAATATGTGATCAGAATGAAGGCAATATTTTAGGGCTTCGGAGCGAGCAGATCGGGCTGTGATCACAGCTCCCATGTATTGAGGGAAACTTTGAACCAGGCACTGTTTGGACACTTTGCTGGACTAACTCAATCCTCACAACCAGCACAGGAGGTAGGCAGCATTATCACTCCACTTTATAGGTGACATAACTATGAGTTAGTTGATTTACCCAGAGTCATACAGCTTATAAACCTGGGCAAGCTGGCTTCAATCTGATCATGTGACCATCCCACACAAGGGCCTTCTGACATACAAAACGATGAAGAGGGAGGGGCAACACAGAGGCAGGCACTCACATTTGACTATATCGCCTACCTGCCAGGGGTAGGGAGGATGTGCACACATCATCTTATATATAGGCATGGATATTTTCAGGGGAGTGAAGGGGGGGGAGAGCAAAAAGCCTTATCTTTGCAAAGTAGTACTGGGTGGGGATTGCAGAGTTAGACTTTTCACCTCACATCATTTCCAGTTATCGCTTTTTATCATGGCCATGTTTTACTACTGTGATTAAATATATATTGGGGATTTTTTTAAAAGACAGAGCTAATTTTTTTCTTATGCATTCTAAGCCATAAATAACTGGAGGGTTGTTGATTAATTTTCAACAGAAAAAATAACTTGAAAGCTATGTTGATGCATCATTTCCATGTATGCTCATTTAGAAAAAACCAAGATGGAGGTTGCAATTCCCAAAGCAGGGTGTTACGGCTTTGAAGTTTCAGGGTTTCTGTTCATTAATTTCTCAGGGAGCAGGAGAAAGGAGATATTCAAGCGTAAGTTCTCAAAGCTTTAGGATATCTTCCCTCTGCTTTTTCCTACAGTCTGCGTCTAACCCTTTGGCTCCGGGCTTCCCTAGTATAATATTTTTATTTTTTAAAATTTAAAATTATTTGAAGCTAATTTAGGGGTAAATCTAATGGAAAAAATTGTATTTGACAACTTTATGAGTTACATTAAAAATAATGATGCATGTATAATCAAATACCCTGAAAAACAAATCCATCCCGAACCGCCTTCCAAAAATGCCAGGAGAAGTGCTATAAAAGTGGGTTCTGTAAAAACATACTGTCATCCATGTTGCCAAATATGATTTCATTCAGGGCATATGATTTCACGTTGGGTCTCTTTTATCCACATCCTCCTTTTACCTTTGAGATCCGCCCCCTCCTCCTACCTGGGGTCCACTAGATGGAAAGCAGAGCAATTAGCCAGCTTAATTTGACAGTTATTTTAAAAATTGGCTCTTAAATTATGAGACTGTTCTGACTATGCCTGTGGTTACTTCACAAGGGGATTTCCCCTGAGTGTTTACTTGTCCATGTGAATTTCTGCTGTGAAACTAGTCGTTGCAATGTTGTGTTGGGCCAGAGAATAAGTCAGATTTTTTGTGTGTGTGTGAAGAAAATTGCTGCTAGATTTGGATCATTTTGAGCCAGTCTGAGAGTTAAATGCACACATTACCACCTAATTGTTCCAATATGAATACAACTGACAAATTCACCCCCATGTTCCCAAGTAGGAAGAGAGGACAATTGACAGTATCAAATACCACAATAAATTCTTCAAACTAAACACAAAGTTTTCATCCCTGATCTATATGTTAATCCATAGCCATAAATATTGAGCTCCTGTAATATGGCAAACCCAGCCCTGACTGGTTTGGCTCAGTGGATAGAGCGTCGGCCTGCGGACTGAAGGGTCCCAGGTTCGATTCCGATCAAGGGCATGTACCTTGGTTGCGGGCACATCCCCAGTGGGGAGTGTGCAGGGGGCAGCTGATCAATGTTTCTCTCTCATCGATGTTTCTAAGTCTCTATCCCTCTCCCTTCCTCTCTGTAAAAAATCAATAAAATATATTTTTTAAAAAATATATGGCAAATCCAGCTACAGGCACCAGGAATTCAAGAACAAGTAAGACATGGAACTCCCTGCAAGAATCTCCGTGTCTGTGTGCAGCAAGCAGGAGGCATGGGGTGCAGAAAAAAAAGGAAAAGACATCCACAGTCACTCTGCTAGGAGCTTTACACAGATTCTCATTTAATCCCCCCTCATAATCCTGCGAAATGGGTTTTCCCTCCCCATTTTATACATACTCATCAGAAAGTAAATAACTTTCCCAAGGGCACACAACAGGAACGGGATTTGAGCCCATCTCTGCCTGACTCCCAGCCCACTAGCATCGCACTATTTTATGATCCCTCTAGACCAGCGGTTCTCAACCTGTGGGTCGAGACCCCTTTGGGGGTCGAACGACCCTTTCACAGGGGTTGTCTAAGACCATCGGAAAACACATATATAATTACATATTGTTTTTGTGATTAATCACTATGCTTTAATTATGTTCAATTTGTAACAATGAAATTGGGGGTCACCACAACATGAGGAACTGTATTAAAAGGTCGCGGCATTAGGAAGGTTGAGAACCACTGCTCTAGACAGAAAGACTCTTTGTCTTCTACTAATAACAAAACTTTTCAAGCTTATAATCTCATTTGTTTTCATAACATCCTTGTGAGGTTGGCAGGTAAGGTATCATTTCCGTTCTACTTCCCATGAAGTGGGGCCTGGGAGAGGAGGGGAGTGGGGACTCCATGAGGAACTTATGCTTCTTCATACAAGGTTTTCCTCAACACACAGACCTGAGTGTTGTGCTGAGCATGGATTTGAGTTGCAAGAAGGCAAAAATAAAAGCACACCACCCTGAACTGAGAAATACGCATAGGGAGTAAGAGTTAACAGCATTCTTGTTAGCTAAAAGCTGCTGTTCATAAGTGATACCCTGAATTGCGATGGCATTTCTGTGTGCATTACACATTTATTCAGCTGCAAAGGAGGTGAGGTGGTGGATGACCAGAGGTCAGGGAGAAGGGCTAAGAGCCAAAAAGCACTGGGCTGAGTGCTTTCTGCCCCTGTATGAATGACTTGACCTCCTTGTCCCTGTGTGTGGCCTTGAGCAAGTCCCTTAACTTCCTTATCCAGCTCAGCTAGAAAATGCATTTGTAGCGTGTGTGTGTATCAGGGTGTGGGGGAGATGTCACCAGACATCAAATGCTGTGGCTACAGTGAGCTCCTTGGGGAAAACGTATCACGGTCTCCTTGCCCCCACCGCAAAGTTTTTCTCGCAGTGTGGTGAAAGGTGCCACTTTTTAATAACATCATTGGAATATCTGCTTCTTGCAAGATACAGTGGGACAGACTGCGGCGTGCCATCTTGTGACATGATAAGAGAAGAGGCTCCCTCCCGCGTGAGCTCGCAAGCAAAGTCCCTTCAGGAAGGAGGTTCTGGTCCTTCGGGGGGTCACGTGAGGAGGCGCAGGCAAGCTGGTGAAGGAGTGGACACAGGAAGTTTGTCGTATTGCAGAACACACACACAGACCTCTTGCAGCATGAAACGCCTTCACGTTCCATACCTTGGGGTAAGTTTTTACGCTTTCTGTTTGAATTATCTGAGTGGTCATCAGATAGGTCGGGGGCAAGCCTCTGAGCGTGTAGAGCCAGCCATCTCCTCTCCTGGCTCAGAGCTGCTGCCACTGCAACTCACACAGAGAGGCTGCCCCAAATGGGGGCAGGCAAGGCCTTTGTTTACTCATCCTCCTTCCCTGGGGGCAGCAGCGGTATCTGACATCCGGGTAGGTAGGTGTGCATTGGTACCCAGGCGATCATGCACCTTTAGAGCCTTGTCCTGCTACTCACACAGCCCGGGGATCAGAGCGGGTTAGGGAGAAAGGAATGGGTCACATGGTCTCTTGGCATCTGTCCCTGACGGTCCCAAAGGAAGTGTGGTATGGGGGTGGAGGCAAAGAATATGGAGCCTGAATCAAAAGGCCTGTGTTTTTCTTTACACCGGAATGCCAAGGTTGGTTTGGCTCAAGTGGCCAGTGGGTAAATGCCCCGTCCTTACTCTCATCCTTCCACAGTGAGGCAGGCTGTGCACAAGAGAGACTTTCCTAATCGAGGAGGAGCACTGTGACATTCAGGAGCACTTCACTTCCTAGGACGCCAGCACTCCTACCCCAGCTCGTAGGCTCTATTTGTAGGAGTTCCGCCTCTGCCACTCAGAGATCTTGGATGATTCACTTGAAGGAAACGTGAATTCAAACTGAAGGATCTCATGCTCTTCAAAGTCACCTTTTAAAAAGCCTTCCCCAACCCTCCATATAAAATGGCACACTGTCTCCTTCACTTTTTTTTAAAATCTGAGGATATGTTTATTTATTTTTATTTTTATTTTTTAATATATTTTATTGATTTTTTACAGAGAGGAAGGGAGAGGGATAGAGAGCTAGAAACATCAATGAGAGAGAAACATTGATCAGCTGCCTCCTGCACACCCCCTACTGGGGATGTGCCCGCTGTATCCACTGAGGCAAATCAGTTAGGGCATGTTTATTTATTTTTAGAGTGAGAAGAAGGGAGAGAAAGATAAAAGGACAGAAACCTCAATGTGAGAGAGAAACATCGATCGGTTGTTTCCTGCATGTGCCCCATCAGGGATTGAACCCACAACCTAGGTATGTGCCTACACCCAGAATTGAACCCACAACCATTTGGCTACAGGATGATGCTCCAACCAACTGAGCCACCTGACTAGGGCACCTCCTTCACTTTTGATCCCTGTCCCTGCTTTATTTTTCTTCATAGTACTATCACCACATGAGGGGAGGTGCGCTGTTTGGTTTGGGTGCTGTCTGTTGTTCCCCCAAGAAGATGGGCTCCGCTGGAGCAGGAGCTCTGTTCTGTTCACTGCTACCTCCCCAGTGCCTAGAACAGCGTCTGCCACACAGGAGACACTCAGTGAGTGCTTGTTGAATAAATGTATTCAATTGATTTGAAGAAATACATAAACACCTAGAGTAATGGCTCTGCTCTTTATGGATTGGATTGTGAAATGATCGAAACAAAGGTCCTTTCAGCTCTTTGCATTTACCGGTGTCTAATGACTAGAGTTTCTTTTTGCACAGCCTTCAAAACTGACTTCACTTTAAGTTTCCTCACACTCTGGTTTGTCTCAACATGTGCTATGCCCCATGATACTCAGAATCTGACATTTAGATTATTTCTTGCAAATAGTTTGAAGCATCATCACACATCATGGGTGACATGACTTCCCCCAGAGTAGCTGGAATATGGGAGATGAAGACAGAAAATTCTCATTTGATCAGCTCCGTGTTCCCACTCCTTGAGATGCACCATCGTGTGCCCTGGAATTGGTTGTACAAAGATTTACTCCCTCCTTGTAGGCACAAGGCCAGCTGAAGACAGGAGTGGTATTCACACATGCCTCCAATGCAAGACACTGCTTCAGGTTAAAGGTTACGCACGCTTTGCCTGAGGAGCTGGAAACAAGAATTTTATTGCCCACAGTGATGTCTCCCCATAATGAATTGGTGGTGTTAATCTGGAGGCTCATTAATGAGACACAAATATAAAATAACTAAAGCTTCTTTACCAGTTACTGTCTCATACCACTTGGACCTAATTATAGTCTTGTTGAAACGAATTGAAAACCTTAGAAAACTAACTAGTCAGATAGTCAATTAAGTAGATTACTTTAAGGCACAATGAAAAATGTAATGTGTTTCTTCCCAAAGTTGAATGAATCCACATTTCTTTGTTTTGGTCATTACTGACACCCCTTCCAAAAACCAGTTTGTACCTCTTCAGATCCAATGGTATATAGAGAATAGTTTCCTCTAAAATAAAACACACATAAAAACAAGTATTATATTTTATATTTCTCCCATTTTTATCTTCCTTTTTCATTCCAACATTGGATAGACATTGAGGTTTTTAAAAACTTTTTTATTGAAACTAATAGTGAGATTGTAGCATTTGCAGAAATCAACAGACCCTTTTGGACTAACATTTTTTTTATTACCCCCATCTAAATCTCTTACTCTGCAAGCAGGTAGACCATTCTAAAGAGAAAGGCTCATGTCTGGATAAAAAACCAACCAACCAAACCAAACCAAACAAAACAAAAAAACAAAAAAAACCCCACAAACTATCCTGCCCAGCTGTTATGGCCCAGTGGTTGAGCATCAACCTATGAACCAGGAAGTCACAGTTCAATTGCTGGACAGGAAACGTGCCTGGGTTGCAGGCTCGATCCCCAGTAGGGGGCATGCAGGAGTCAGCTGATGAATCTTTCTCACCATTGATGTTTCTATCTCTCCCTCTCCCTTCCTCTCTGAAATCAATAAAAAAAATTTTTTTAATCTATCCTAAGAAAATAGTCTATTCAAGTGACTATTAGTCACCCTTTCAGAGCTAAGCTGTGTGGTACTAACAATACTATTATTAAAAGCTCATGGAATGAAGAAACTATGGCCCAGAACAGACTTAATAAGGACACACAAAAAATAAACAAGAAGTTCTTGCAAATTTGTAGTTCATGGTTGCTTGGTGCTTATATATAAATACCCACAAGCAAAAATTCTTAAAGCCTCAGTAAGGTTGTAGTAAGGTTTTCAGCTTCCCCATCAGCTTGAATATCTAGGGATCCCACAGAGGGTTGCGGGAGGAGCAGCCACGGAAATAAACAGAAGCCTTTGCTATCACATGGCAAGTAAGTGTCGCATCTCTTGAGCATCCCAGGTATCTGGGGCAGCCCCCTGACAATGGATGAAATGATATCACATCCACGCAGAAAACAACCCAGCAGAAACAGTGAGATGACACATAAACCCACAAGCTCGGCTTATAATGTGAAACAACAATACCTGAGCACACCGCACTTCTGCAGCCACTCTAGAGAAAGGAAGGGAGTAAAATGTGTGAGAAAACCAGAGTTAAATTACTCACTATTAGCCCCTACAGTGTGCTTCCACCCTATGTGGATATATATATTTGTGGACACACACACACATATGTACATGCACGCGCACATGCACACATGCAGGGGGAGAATGTCCCAGTTAAATTTTTTTACTATTATAATGAGGAAAGAGGCCAACAGAAGGAGCTCCCTGGGCTAATTTTCTAGCCAGCAGCCACTGCACTGTTCCCACTAGGAGAGTGGGGAGTGAAAGCGAAGTATAATAAGTAATGACTGGCTCTGCTGGTCAGGAGAAATGATCACTATGCTTGAGAAATCTAAGCATATGCTCATCTAGGGAACATATCAGGGGTGAAGACTGAGGAGAGGGAGGAAAGTAAGCCCAGAATGGTGTGGATAGATCTCTAGGACACATTGGTTTAAAAAAAGAGAAAATTTTAAAAACAAGTAACATCACCAAAAGTTACATTTTGCTAAAGTTAAGTTCCCCCAACTTTAAATTGCTTTTGAACGTGTGGCTTTATAAGGCTTTGTAAGGAGAATCCAAGCTATTTTACATTTCTTAAAGGCATCTGCTCCAATCCAGTGTATTTCTTTGTGTCAGCTTCTGTGTCTCAGCATAGCAAAAGATTCAGAATCCTCATCTATGCTCACCTACAGAGATATGTTCTGTGTAGTAGGAAAATAAGAACTAAAAATTTAGGAAAATGCAGGACAAAACATTATCCAGCTCAGGAAAACCAGTTCTGCCCAGGTTTCAAGGCTAAAATCTACTTTGATGTGTCAAAAGCAAATAATTCAACATCAAACCAAGGTGGGCTTGAATGTTCTTAGGATAAAAGGAATGAATGAGCATTACTTATCTTATATGACTTTCCTAGAAAGTGAAGGCAACAAAATCTATAGGTTCAAGGGTTTAAAAATTTTGTTGAACCTAATTGATAGTCTGTGGCCAATCTGTAATCATGTGCCTTGCATATGAAGAGACTCAGACAGACCAGTAATATATTCTCCAATAACCAGAGAAGTAGTAGGGTCTTGGCTTACTCTCCTTCCTGAAACAACTGGAAAAAAAACCCTAAGAAAAGTAAATAAGACAACAAGATATTGGACATCAACCAATGAAAGAGAGTGATACTTGAGAGATGGGAAACAAGCGAGGTGAGCCCTATGATTGACCCAATGGAGGATTTAAATATTATAATTCACCTTAATATAAGAGAAACCCTGATATAAAATAAAAATTCTTTGAAGATTTATTTTGCATGACAAAAAGAGTTCCTGCCAACAACCTTATCTAAACATATTAGTTAATTTCAGATTTCTGTTGCTCTCTACTGGGTAAAGTTGCATGAATTTATACTGAAAATACCCCTATACCTAAGTCTTTATGCTAATAAATGTATGGCCGGGGCCCTGTATATTAAATACCAATTTCCTGGGTCACATTATGGCATTCTCAGGAACGAGATCTATCTCTGTTCGAAGCCAATTAGTAACCAGTGTGTCCTATGCTCCCTCTTACGTCATCAAGAGGAACAAAGGCAGGGCAGTTTGTCAGAATGTAGATGTTGTCTCCCTCCCAGCATAGGAATAAAATGTGATAGGACTTAGGATAAGCAAAGTCTAAACTTATCACTATCTCAGAAAAACTTTCATGAACTAGAAATGACTGCATAAAATGTCACCAATATAGAATGGCCTTATCTATAATAATAAAAGTGTAATATGCTAATGAGACCAGACATCCTTCCAGACAACCTTCCAAAAGACCTTTCAGATAAAGCTGGGGCTATGAGGAAAGCCCTGGTCCCAGGTGCCAGAGGGAAGCTGGTGCCGGAAGCTGGGGGAAGGATGGCCTACTCTTGCACGAATTTCATGTGTCGAGCCTCTAGTTTAAAATATCGACTATATGGCATATGCTTGAAGTTCTCTTTGATGAGCCAGAAGAGGTGAATTGGAGTACTAATGGAAGGTAGGGCTATTTCCCAACTGGAAAGCACATGCCATACAAATTACGGTACTGTTGCCAGAGAGCAATCATAGTATCTAAATTAAAAGTCAAAAGGAAAATCCTTCAAATAGAAGGATTAATTTGTGGTGGAGGTGACTTTTATATGCAAATCTATATGGTCATGCTTCAGAGAAATGACTACTAAGGATTTACCTATAAAACAATGCCAAATGAATGTCCAGGATAATATAGGGAAGGCCACATTGCACATATCTTAATGCTATTACTTTCGTATGGTGCTTCAGTAATTTCTTTCACAAATATTTATTAAGTATCCACTATATGGCAAGAACCTGGGATGGAAGAATTCTATATAATAAAAACCTAATATGCTAAGTGTCTGGTCATCCAGTCAGTCATTCAGCCAATCAAAGTGTAATATGCTAATGATATGCTAAAGGCCACTCAACCACTTGCTATGACGTTCACTGACCACCAGGGGCAGATGCTCTGATCAGTAGGTTAGCTTGCTGCTGGGATCTGGCCGATCAGGACTGAGCAAGACAGGTGAGACATGCCCTGGCACCCTCCTGTGGTCCCTCCCCGGCCCTAATCATGCACTGGTGGCGTCCCTTGGCCTGGTCTGTGCCCTCTAGCAATTTGGGACCCCTTGGGGATTTCAGAGAGCTGGTTTCGGCTCGATCCCACAGGCCAGGCCAAGGGATCCCACTGGTGCATGAATTTGTGCACCGAGCCTCTAGTGATTAAATAAAAATACAGGCTCTTGCCCTCAAGAAGTTGTGTTTATCTATTTATTTATTTTTTTCATCCTCACTGGAGAATTTTTTCCCATTGATTTTTAGAGAGAATGGAAGGGAGGAAGGAGGGGGAGAGAGAGAAAGAGAGAGAGAGAAGAAACACATCGATTGGTTGCCTCCCATATGTGCCCCACTGAGTCAAACCAGCCAGGGTTTTTTCTTGGTGGTTTTTTTTTGTGTGTGTGTGTGTGTGTGTGTGTGTTTTGTTGTTGTTAATCCTTACCCGAGGATATTTTTCCCATTGATTTTTAGAGAGAGTGGAAGGGAGGGGGAGAGACAGAGAGAAAGAAACATCAATGTGAGAGAGACACATCAATTGATTGCCTCCCACAGGCATCCTGACCTGGTCTGGGGATTGATCCTGCAACCAAAGTATGTGCCCTTGACGAGAATCAAACCCTTGACCTTTCAGTCCTCTGGGCTGACACTCTAACCACTGAGTAAATCCGGCCAGGGCCCTCATGGAGTTTTTGATCTAGGAAGGGAGACAGGGCAGTTAACAAATTCAATGTAATGTGAATGACACAATGGAATCCATACTCCATTGCAACACTATACGAGCACATGGGAAAGGCAATTAACTTAGTCTGATAGGATCACAAAAGACATTCTAGAGCAAGCATGTCAAACTCAAAGGCTAACACAGGCCAAATAAACAAGGTTTAAGTTTATGTGGGCCACAAAAAAACAAAAGCTTTAATTTTCAGAAAAACGTAGGTTTATTTTGATAGAGACATGCTGAATACAAAGGGTTGAAATAAATGAGTAAATGTTAACATAAAATAATAGAACATTTTAATAAAAATAATATTTTTTCTTGAACATTAACTTACCTGACACTGAATAACTGCCCAAATTAATAAGCATAACGCAAATCAACCTATTTTTCTTGTTCTCCGAAAGCGAAATATTTCCTGTTCCACACACCAAACAAGTCAGTACTAGACTAATGACGTGGCATCAGCTGCTAAAATATTCGCTGCTCGTATTAGTGGAGAGAAATGGTGCGCCTGTGCGGAAGGCGCTTAAGGGAAATGAATGCAACACGATTCTAGTAATCAGTCATTAGTGAATGTTGTAGTTTGTTATTAATAATTATGTATAACAGGATGTTGTAAAAATTAAGTTACAAATTTTTTATTAAAACATTTCTTACATACCGTTATATTGGCTGAACTGCAAAAATATTCATTGTGGGCTGCATGTAGCCCGCGGTCGCGAGTTTGACATGCTTGTTCAAGAGGAAGTGGTGCTGAGACCTAAAGAAGGAAATGGAGTTACCCAGGTAAAGAAGTAACATTTACAAAGGTTGGAGGAGAGAGAATGTATGGGCCTTTAGAGGAAGTGTAAATGTTTTGGAGCGTGTTATTCCCTTTGGGCCTTACCATGACTCTGGGAAGTAGGTCAGGCAAAGTCCTATTCATTCTACTAATGAGGAAACTGAAGCTTAGAGACAGGTTACAGAAGTGATAGGTAACAGAGCTGGCACTAGAAAACCTAGGGCTCCTCGTATCTAACCTGATGCTCCTGGTCTTCATACTTCACCATGTTCATATTATATTTGTTGACTTGGCCACAGTATTCTAGTAAAGCCAAATTATGTAATGGGAGTATCTAAAGTGACCCAAGAGAGCCTGGAGACAAGGAGTGAGAATAAGGTGGCAACGCTGTTAGAATCCCAAAACTATTTCTAGAGGAAGAGCCAGTAGTCTTCTCATATAAGACCAATAATATCATGGTCAGAAATCTATCCACCATGTCTTCTCTCAACAGACAAGGTGAATGTTTCTTTCAGAAATTTACCATAGATCCACTCAACCAGCAGCTGGTTACAGCATATTTCTGAGCAGTTCTTCAGTGACTGACTGCCAGTGTTTCCACTGTTCCAAAAGTTTCAAGTCCTTTTAGAAGCTCAGAAAAGTGATGGCTCTTTTGGGTGTTTTTCAGAGGAAACTTAGGTCTTAGATTTGCAGATGTTTCTACTGGTTCAAAACCAAAATTAATACTTACTTCAGTTTGCTAGAAGAGAGATTACCAAATTATCTGCACAGGTGATCTAAGAAAAAAAAATAACACAAAAAATCAGACTCCTAAATTCCACTCCAAACTGACTGAATCTTTGGGAGTTGGTCCCAGGAATATGGACATTCAAAATGTTCTTTAGGAGATTATGATGGTCACTCATAATCTCAGAGGTTGTAGAAACCTCTGAGCTAGAGTAGATTACTGATGAAATTGAGACGATGTCTCTGATGCTGATATAGACCAGTGAGATTGTCTCTCTTTCAAGGCCACAGACCCCCAACTCCATCTTAACCCTAGAAAGGCTATAAAAAAAGCGGTGATGGACTTGTGTAATCATTTTACTCTAATAGTTAAAAAACTGATACCTTGGACAGACTATGGAGAGAGTAATAAGACTAGTGGTTTCCAAGGCTTAGTGGAGAGGGAAGGATGAATAGGTAGAGTTCAGAGGATTTTAGAGCAGTGAAAATACTCTGTATAATACCACAATGGTGGATACATTCTATGGGTTTATACACTTGTCAAAACCCATAGAAGGTATAACACCAAGAGTGAACTCTAAAGTAAAGTATGGACTTTGAGTGAAAATGATGTGTCAATTTAGGTTCATTGATTATAATAAAATATATCACTCTGGTGAGGGAGATCGATAATAGGAGATGCTGTGCAAGTGTAGGGACAGGAGGTAGAAACTCCTTGTACCTTCTACTCAATTTTTCTTACACATGAAACTGCTCTAAAAATAGTTTATTAATTTTTTAAAGTGGGAAAAGGACTTGAATAGGCAGTTTTCCAAAGATAAATACACATCTACCCAGCTCATTAAAAGGTGCTCAAGGAGATATTTGTACACTATGTTCATAACAGCATTACTCACAATAGCCCAAGGTGGAACCAATGCAAGGGTCTATGAACAGATGAATGAGTAAACAAAATGTAGTATATACATTTACTATAGAATATCAGTCAATCTTTAAAAGGAAGGAAAATCTGACCTGACGCACGTTGCATCATAAATGAACCTTGAGGACATTATGTTCATAAAATAAGACAGTCACAAAAAGAAAAACACTCTATGAGTCCACTTATGTGAGTTACCAACAGTAGTCAAAAAGGGTGCTTCCTACCTTTTGGGTAGGAAGAATGGGGATTTGTTGTTTGATGGGTATAGTTTCAGTTTTTCAAGATGAAATGAGGTCTGGAGTTCTGGAGACTGGTTGTGCAATGTGCTTAACACTTCTGAATGGTTAACAAAAATAAGACAATATATCCCCAGTTAAAAGGTTAGAGACACTTAGACCTATTTAGTAGCTATGTAACTTGTATAAATCACTAATTTCTCTAAAGTTGGGTATTTGTGTGCAAAATGTAGATAATAGCTTCTGAACAGCCAGTCAGCACCTGTCTTACATGATAGGCTGCTTTTCTTTGCTAGTTTTACTGATATTTTCATCTCCAGGCCCAGACCTATCCCAAGTGCCAGGCAAACTTTGAGACAAGAACTGCTTTAACAATTCTCAAATCTTTCGCCCCATTAGTCTGACACCAGTCTGACTCCCCTAGACTCCCCTGCACTGTGATGGCCATTAGACTTGACTTATTCCCTCCTGACCTCCCTTTGGGGGCCAGTCTGTCCATAAATGCCAATCCAGTAGCTGGGGTCTACTGCTGTATTAGTTTTCTATTGCTGCTGTAACAAGTTACCATAAACTCATGGGCTTAAAGTAGCACAAATTTATTCTCTTACAGCTCTGGAGGTCAGCAGTCTGAAATGTCTTATAGGCCTCAAATCCAGAGGTCAGCAGGGCTGTTTGCTTCTGTAGCATGGAATACAAGCAGCCAGCAGAAGCTGGAAGAGGCAAGGAATGGATCCTCCCTTAGGATTTCTGGAGGGAGGGAGCGTGGACCTTCTGACACCTTGATTCCAGCCCTGTGTTATTGATTTTGGACTTCTGATTCCCAGAGCTATGGGAGAGTAAATGTCTGTTATTTTAAGCCACAAAGTTTCTGGTTATTTGTTACAGCAGCCATAGAAAACTAACACAATTTCCAGATGTATAGTTTTGAAGTGTGGCCATTGATACTTTCCAGTGTGGTCTCTAAAGCAGCATATTGGCATCACTGGAGAATTTGTCAGAAATGTAGCAGCTTAGGCCCCCTTTCCAGATCTACCGAATCTGAATCCACATTTGAACAGGAGTCTTAGATGCACATTAATGTTTGAGATGCATGCCCTGGAGAATGGCAGGGCAATCAGACAGGAGGAGCCTGGCTACCTGGGAGCCTCTATAGAGCCACCCGGCCCTTGGAGCATGACCCAGGTCAGACCCTCATGTGTGAGAAATAAGTGCTATATTTTCTTTAGGTCATTCTTAATTTAGATTGCTATAGTAGCTGAATGAATATCATAACCAATACATCATCTGTACGCACAAATGACTTGAACAGAGTCCTTAACATTTGAGGGTGTACATATAAGTCAGGCGAGTCTTTCATCTCACATGTACATGAAAAAATCATATTATTCACCACAAAATGTTGCTGTTTAACCGTAACTATCATTTATTTGGCTGCTCAGAGGAGCTATACTAATTCTTCCCTTGGGGGATTATGGTTAATCATTCCCAGGCTTTACTACTTACTGTGGTCTAACCACAGAAACCATACCTTCAGTCTCATAGCCACAGTAGGTTTTCTTCTTCATACATTATAATAGGTCAACTAAACTTGGAGGCAACATTGAAAATATTTCACTCATTTGGGCTGGATTAATTAAAGGGAAATGACTTCCATGGACTCTGCAATGCTACCTTTGTCATCAACCAGGTGTCCTTATAAGTGTGGGGTTTTTTTTTTTTGTGTGTGTGTGTGTGTGTGTGTACTTTTATTCCATTGGTCTACTTTGCATCAACATCACACTGTAATTTTTTATAGGGTGGGACAAAAGGAGGCTTACAGTTGTGAGTATGTGAAACACAGAGTTTATTCTTGTATTATTATTTATTGATTATTGTATTATTTTCTATACAAAAACTATAAGCCTACTTTGCCCCACCCTGCATGTCTTGATACCCTGTGGTATAAGTCCTCCAATTTGTACTTCTTTTTCAAGATTATCTTGGCCAAGAGTTGGCAACTATGTCCATTGTGATCAACAACTGATCTACACTAATAAAAGAGAAAGATGCAACTTGACCATACCTTTGTGATGCCCACCAGCCAATCAGGAGCGAGTATGCAAATTAACCCAACAAAGATGGAGGGTTAATTTGCATATGCAGGTGCCAAGCGGCCGGGGACAGGGCAGGATGCAGGTGTTCCACACAGCCCCAGCCGTTATGGGCCTCTGGGCAGCGTGGGAAGGCGGAAAGGCGGCTCCGGCCGAAGCGAAGGCAGTGCCAGCAGCCAGGGGAAGGAAGGCCCATTCTGCATGAATTTTCGTGTATCGGGCCTCTAGTTTGTAAATAAAACTTTATTGGAAAGCAGTCCTTCCCTCTCACTTTCAAATTGTTTGTGACTACTGTCTGGCTACTATGTCAGGGTTGATTAGTTGTCATAGGGACTGACTGGCCCACAAAGCCTAAGATAATTGCTATCTTACCCTTTACAGCAAAAAAAAACAAAAAACAAACATTTGCTGACCTCTGGTCTTGATTCTTGATTCATTGCATTTCCATGTAAATTTTAGTAAAAGAACTACAGAGATTGTCTTGCATTGCAATGAATTTTTAGGTTCATTTAGAGGCGATTTGACACTTTTCTTTATTAACTAGTCCAATCCATAAATGTGGTAAATGCCTCCTTTTTAAAAAAAGGTCTTTGATTTCCCCCAGCAGCAAGTTGTACTTTTTCTTTATAAACAGTCTGCATATATTTTGTGTGATATTTTTCTTAGTATTTTATTTAACACTACTGTAAATGTATTTTAAAATTTTTATTGTGTAATATTTTGTTGCTTGTAGATAGAAATACAGTTGATTTTTTAATATAGATCTTGTCTGTTGAGTATTTTTATCAAAACAGGTGTTGACTTTACCAGGTGCTTTTTCTGCATTTGTTGAGATAATCATATGGTTCTTCTTCCTTATTCAGTCAATGTAGTGAATATATTAGTTAAATTTCCCAATATTAATTCAATCTTTCATTTTTAAAGTAAATCCCAGTTGGTTATGATGTATCACCTTTGCCTATATGGCTGAGTTTTATTTGCTAAAATTTACTTTGGAAATTTTGCTTCTATGCTCATAAGAAATATTGTTCTATAATTTTACTTTCTTCTAATGTCTTTGTCAGATTTTGTTTTTAGAATTATGTTATCTTCATAAAATGAATTGGAAAGTTTTCTTTAATTTATATTCTCTGAAGGAGTTTGGATAAGATTGATATATTTGTATCCTTTAAATATTTTGGAAAAGTCACACCAATGAAGCTATCTGGGCTTTTCTCTTACTTCCTTGAACAGTTTTTCTAGGTGTTTATAATTTTATTTTTCAAAGACCTAACTTTTAGCTTTATGAATTCTCTGCATTGAATATTTATTTTCTATTAATTATCATGTTTTTATTTTTATGACTTTGTTTCTCTTTCTTTGGGTTTAATTTTTTGTCCTTTTCTTATTTCTTGAGATGGATACTTTAATTATATATTTCTACCTTGTCATGGTTTTACCTATGTCCTACGCCATTTGATATATTATATTTTTAATATTTATTTAATATTATTTGTTAATTGTGATTTCATCTTTGGGTTGGATCTTTGGGTCACTAAAGTATATTTTTCTTCATTTCCAAAATCTGGGAGATTTTATATTAGTTATTTTTATGTTACAGACTTCTGGTTAACTCTATTTTGGTGAGAGAGCATGCTCTGATACTAATCCTTTGAAGTTCATGAAACTTGCTTTATGGCCTAGAAAATGGTAATTTTGCTAAATGTCACATGGCCATTTGAAAATAATATGCATTTCTATATATGTCAATAGAAGTTGTTGAATTCAAAGTTTTTATGCCTTTACTGTTACTTTGTCTGCTTGTTCTAATAGATATTGAAATAAGTGTATTAAACTCTCCCACTAGAATTATAGATATATCTACTTCTCTCTTTAGTCCATTCACTTTGCTTTACTTATTTTGATGCAGAATTATTATGTTTATATCAACCTAAAGATTATATATTTCTGGTAGATAAACCCAATATATCACCTATAGAATGTACAACATTCTCTTTACTTGCTAGCTAAATATTCTTTTAGTAGTTACCCTAGAAATTACAATAGACATTTTTCACTTAACTTTATTTCCTCCTGTTTTTTTTTAAATTGCCATGTATTTTTTAAATATATTTTTATTGATTTCAGAGAGAGAGAGAGATAGAAACATCAATGATGAGAGAGAATCATTGATTGGCTGCCTACTACATGCCCCCTACTGGGGATCGAGCCCGCAACCCGGGCATGTGCCCTTGACTGGAATTGAACCCGGGACCCTTCAGTCCACAGATCTTTCATCCTCTGAGCCAAACTGGCTAAGGCTGTATTTTAATATTTAAATAACAAACAGTTTAAACCCCACAAGACATTATTTAATACTTTTATGCAGCAAATATTCATTTGACCTCCTCATTACCTATACTTGTCATTCCTTTCTGCATTTGTGCTTTCTTTATATTGTTATATATTTTCTTCTACCCAAAGCATTCTAGTAGATTTCTTTCTTTTTGTTTGTTTTTTTTTCTTTTTTTAAATTTAAATTCTTTGTTGTTTAAAGTATTACATATGTCTCTTTTTTCCCCCATTGACCTCTCCCCAGCCACTCCCACCCTCAACACATGCCCTCACTCCCCTACTATCTGTATTCATTGGTTGTAATCTTATCTATGCATACAAGTCCTTTTGTTGATCTCTTACCCTCCCCTTCCCACTCCACTGCCTTCCCTCTTAGGTTGGACGGTATGTTCGATGCTTCAATGACTCTGGCTCTATTTTTGTTCATTAGTTTATGGTGTTCATTTTATTCCACAAATGAGTGAGATCATATGATATTTATCTTTCTCCGACTAGCTTATTTTGCTTAGCATAATGATCTTCAGGTCCATCCATGCTGTTGCAAATGGTAAGAGTTCCTTCTTCTTTTTTTTTTTTTTTTTTACAGCAGCGTGTAGATGTACCACAGTTTTCTAATCCACTCATTTGCTGATGGGCACTTAGGCTGTTTCCAAATCTTAGCTATGGTAAATTGTGCTGCTATGAACATAGGGGTACATATATCCTTTCTGAGTGGTGTTTCTGGTTTCTTGGGATATATTCCTAGAAGTGGGAATTTCCACCGGGCCAAATGGGATTTCCATTTTTAATTTTTTGAGGAAACTCCATACCGTTCTCCACAGAGGCTGCACCAGTCTGCATTCCCACCAGCAGTGCAAGAGGGTTCTTTTTCTCCACATCCTTACCAACACTTGTCGTTTATTTATTGATTTGTTAATGATAGCCATTCTGATAGGTGGCACCTCATTGTCAGTTTGATTTGCATCTCTCAGATGATTAGTGACTTTGAGCATGTTTTCATATGTTGCTTGGCCTTCTGTATGTCCCCTTTCGAAAAGTGTCTATTTAGGTCCTTTGCCCATTTTTTTTTTATTGTATTGTTATCTTTCTTTTGTTAAGTTGTATGAGTTCCCTGTAAATTTTGGAGATTAAACCCGTATCAGAGATAACATTGGTAAAAATGTTCTGCTATACAGTGGGCTTTCTTGTTGTTTTGTTGATGGTTTATTTTGTTGTGCAGAAGCTTTTTATTTTGATGTAGCCCCATTTGTTTATTTTCCTTTTAGTTTCCATTGTCCTAGGAACTGTATCGGTAAAGATATTGCTACGACATATGTCTGATATTTTGCTGCCTATAAAGTCTTCTAAGATTTTTATGGTTTCCCATCTTATGTTTAAGTTCTTTATCCACTTGAGTTCATTTTTGTGTATGGTGTAAGTTAGTGGTCTAGTTTCATTTTTTTGCATCTATCTGTACAATTTTCCCAACACCATTTAGTGAAGAGACTTTCTTGACTCCATTGCATACTCTTGCCTCCTTTGTCAAATATTAATTGAGCATAATGGGTTGGGTTGATATCTGGATTCTCTGTTCTGTTCCATTGGTCAATATGTCTGTCCTTGTGTCAGTACCAGGCAGTTTTGAGAACAGTGGCTTTGTAATATAGCTTGATATCTGGTATTGTGATTCCCCCAACTTTGTTCTTCTTTCTCAGGCTTGCTGCGGCTATTCGGGGTATTTTTTTATTCCATCTAAAATTTTGGAGAGTTTGTTCTAGGTCTGTGAAATATGCCATTGGTTTTTAATGGGGATTGCATTGAATCTATAGATTGCTTTGAGTAGTATGGACATTTTAATGATGTTGATTCTACCAATCCATGATCACGGTATATTCTTCCATTTGTTTAGGTCTTCCTCTATCTCTTTTTTAACATCCTGTAGTTTTCTGAGTACAGGTCTTTTACCTCCTTAGTTAAGTTTATTTCTAAGTATCATATTTTTTGGTGCAATGTTAAATGGAATTTTTCTTTCTTTGAGTTCTTTTTTATTGGTGTATAAGAAAGCCAGATATTTCTGGGTGTTAATTTTGTGTCCTGCTACAATGCCAAATTCATTTATTAAATCTATTTTGTTTTTGATGGGATCTTTAGGGTTTTCTAAGTATAATATCATGTCATCTGCAAATAATGACAGTTTTACTTCTTCTAGATTTCTTTTCATAAAGATCTCCTGATGACTAGTTACCTGTTTTTGTCTGGCCATATACTTATTTCGCCTTTATTTTTTAATACATTTTTAAACTACATTTTTGCTAGGTACAGAATTTTAAGAAGACAGTTATTTTCTTTGATGACATCAAAGACGTCCTATTGTTTTCTGGCTTTCATTTTTGTATTCATATGTCACTTGTGAGCCTTCTCATGTGTGTGTGGAGGGGTATTGTTTTTGTTATTAGCAGTTTTGTTATATGTCTAGGTATAATTTCCTCTATATATCATATTTGGGGTTTGTAGAGTTTTTTGAATCTGTGGCTTGATATTTTTTAAAAATCAATTTCATAAAATCTGGCAATTATAAAATTTATTGGGGTGACATTGGTTAATAAGATCATATAGATTTCAGGTGTAGATTTATATGATATAAGATCTGTATATTGCATTGTATGCCCACCATCCAAAATCAAATCTTCTGTCACCATATATTAAGTGGCCATTATTTCTTTTAATTTTGGTTCTGTTCTATATTATCTCTTTTCTTCTATGGGGACTCCAATTAGACAACTGATACATCTTTTCATGAGTCACATGTATCTATCTATATAAAAGCCCAGCGACCCTTACAGTGGAACGACCAGAACGACTGGTCGCTATGACACACACTGACCACCAGGGGACAGATGCTCAATGCAGGAGCTGCCTCCTGGTGGTCAGTGCACTCCCACACAGGGAGTGCTGCTCAGCCAGAAGCCGGGCTCACGGCTGGCGAGTGCAGTGGTGGTAGCGGGAGCTTCTCCTGCCTCCACCGTAGTGCTAGGGAGCAGCGAGCCAAGCGGTAAGGAGTGACCAGGCAGGTGGTTAGGAGGAAGGAGTCCCAGATTGTGAGAGGGATGTTCGATTGGTGGTTTAGGAAGGATCTGGTCCAGGATTGCAAGAGGGTTCAGGCCAGGCTGAGAGCCCCTCTCCCCTGCATGAATTTCGTGAATCTGGCCTCTAGTTTTCCTATAATTTTCAACCTTATTTTCTCTTTATTTTAGTTTTTTTTTAATTGACATGTTTTTCACTCATCAATCATTTTTTCATCTCTCTTTAATTATATCTTAAATCCATACATTGGTATCTTAATTTCAGTTTTATGTTTTTCAGATAGAAAATATCTGTTTAATTTATTTCTATGGATGCCATTTATCTGCTGAATTTTTAATTTTTTTCTATCCTACAACATATTAGTGATAGTTATTTCAGAGTCTTTGTCTAATAACTCCAATATCTGGATATCTTATGGATACTTTTATTTTTCATTTTATTTTGAGTCATTTGTCTTGTTTCCTAATATGTCTTTTTAAAAATTTAAGTCAAGACATTGTTTTTAAAACATAGAGAAAATTTCAGGCTCTGGATGATTTTATTATCTTCCAAAATTAATGTACATTTCCTTCTGACAGGAAATTTGGCTTGGGGGGAAATATCTTCAATACAGTCAATGATTTGAAGCTAGATTGCAGTCTTTATCAGACTTGCCCTTACTCCTAGGATATAGATCTTAAGGGGTCTGGTGTGTTATACAAAGCCCTATACGTTGGCAGACTCCAAACTTAAAGTTTTGTTTCTTCAGCCCCATAAAACTAGTCTCTTGGCTGCCCCTTATATGTTAAAGAGAAAGGCAATGTTGTTTGTCAGTCTTACCACTTTTCACTTTCATTTTGTTAGGCTTCTTGGTCCCTTAAATCTTGATTGCCTCAGTACTTCTTGCATATCTTCAAATAGATATTTTATGTGTCTATTCAGCTGTTCTCTGTGATACATGGCAATCAGCCAGAGCCAGAAGAGAAACAATCATCCTTAAGCTTTCTAGACCTCTACCTCACCATTTCCTTTACTGGATTTTCTCCTCCAAACTCAGAATAATTTACTGGAAAATATCCCTTTGATCTCCTGCACAGAAAGAAGTTGTCTTGGTAGGTGGGGAGAGAACCTAGCTGCTCAATATTGCCATTGAAGGAATTTTAACTAGTTGTCCTGATATCAGAACCACTTGTCAAACACTCTGCCCCACCTCCCATACCACACACACACACACACACACACACACACACACACACACACACATTATCAGGAGTTTCCAAGCCTGGGTGTTTCTAGAATTTTGCAAATCGAATCTGCTTACTTCTCAGAGTTTTCTTCTTCTGCAAGGGCTTTAGGCTGTTGCATCCTTGACTCTGCTACTGCAGTTACCACTTCTACATCAATTTTCGTGTTTACAAAAAATATGTCGAACTCGCTCATCTTTTTATCTATATCCTTTCCATTCTCTTTGCCCTTGTGGTTTATATCCACTTTTATTGTCATTTTATTGAGTTTTTGAATAGAAAGGAGGTAAGTGAGTGTGATTGATTTGCCATGTCACCTACAAGCCCTCTACATAGCTTTGTATAAAACAACTAGAGGCCTGGTGCACAAAATTTGTGCACTCAGGGAGGGGGCCCTCAGCCCCGCCTGCACCCTCACACAGTCCGGGAGCCCTTGGGGGATGTCCAACTGATAGCTTAAGCTCGCTCCCCATGGGGAGCAGGCCTACGCTGACAGTTGGACATCCTTAGCACTGACATGGAGGCAGAAGAGGCTCCCGCCACCGCCGCTGCACTCACCAGCCATGAGCCCAGCTTCTGACTGAGTGGAGATCCCCCTGTGTGAGTGCACTGACTACCAGGGGGCAGCTCCTGCATTGAGCGGGATCAGGGTTCCAGATTGCGAGAGAGCAAAGGCCAGGCCAAGGGACCTCACTGGTGCATGATCAGGGCTGGGGTGGGGAGACACAGGAGGTTGGCCAGCCAGGGAGGGACTGCGAAAGGGCTCCAGGGCATGTCTGGCCCATCTCATTCAGTCCCGGTCGGCCGGACCCCAGCAGTAAGCTAACCTACCAGTCAGAGCATCTGCCTCCTAGTGGTCAGTACACATCATAGTGAGCAGTTGAGTGGCCTTAGCATATCATTATCATATTATGCTTTGATTGGTTGAATGGACAACCAGACAACTGGACAGTTAGCATATTAGGCTTTTATTATATGGGATGTAACTAGATAGGCATTTTCATGGTAGCACACACAACTGAACAAGACAGGGTTCTCTTACATTTGGGCCGTTTCATGCATTTATTTTAAAAAGAAATTTCCCAGTAGATATTTAAGTTTACAACCCATGCTGCAGTATAATTAATTAGAAGTAGTCTGTTTTCATGTCTCTTCTCTCCTTAAAATATATTTTTTCTTTTAAACTCACAGAGGCAGGAAGAGAAGAACTAGGAGAGGGAGAATACTGAATCTGAGACCTGAAAGTCAGAAATAGTTACCTTATTCTTAAAAGGTGTTGGAGATTTATAGTTGAAAACTTTATGTCTGAGGGAAGGGTTCCCAACTTATTGCAATATTTGGTCAAGATTATGAAAACTCTATTTACTAAGCAGATAGTATGGGTAACATGGAATGTTTACAACACAAAATGTTAAAAATGGAAGGAATATAGAGGTCAGCTAGCTTGAAGTCCTTATTTTTAGTGTGCATAAACTGGACTCTAAAAAAGTAAGTGATTTACCCAGCTAACAATGTGGCACAATAGGTAAAAGTCCTGGCCAAGAGTCACACAGACTGGATTTTAGTCAGGGCCCTGCAACTTATTACTCAAAGGCTTTGGGTAAATGATATTCCTTCTCAGAGTAGCAACATTCTCATTTATAAAATTAGAATAATAATGGTACTTAGAATAGCTGTAAAACTTAAATGAGACAGTATGTTTTAAAATAGTTAATGTATTATTTTGCATATTGTAATAACACCAATAAACATTAGTTATCCTATATAATAAAAGCCCAGCAACCAAACGGTGGAACGACCAGTCGACCAGTCGCTATGACGCGCACTGACCACCAGGGGACAGACTCTCAATGCAGGAGCTGCCCCCTGGTGGTCAGTGCACTCCCACAGTGGGAGTGCCGCTGGGCTGACTGGGATGAGCGGCACTCCCACAGTGCGCCCATCCCCATAGGCCACACCCCCCCACCAGTGTATGAATCCGTGCACCGGGCCTCTAGTTATTGATACTTCCAATTGACCATTAACACAACTAAGAGTCAAATTAAGATGACTTCTGATTCTTGATTCGAAAATTTTTCAGTACCATTAGTCCTCTGCTCAGAAGGTGTCCCTGGGACATACCAGTATGTCCTGGGTAATCTGGGTCACTTTTTTCACTTTCTGTGTTTCCCTACTCCTGTTTTACAATGATATAATAATGAAGTCAGTGTCTTGTACTTAGCAAATACACAGTAGGTTTTCATTGAAATTCTTTTGAGACTTGACAGCATTTTTTTTTGTATGTAGTAATTTTTTTCCTAGCAGAACATGACATGTTTCTATGAAGAAGAAACTAAATGAATTCTACTTAAGAAACTAGGCCCCATGGTCTTATGAAATGATATTGGAAGTATAAATTAGTATAATTTTTTGAAGGGCAATTTTGCAATAGATATTTAATAATTTAAAAATAAGCATAAGTCCAGAAAACTAAGAAAATAAGGAAATCTCATATAAAATGTTTATTTTAATATTACTTATAATATTTAAAAATTTAAATACACAGCACATTTATATTACTAACAATACGGTCAATTAAACATCCTATTATATGTTAACTTTTACTCACATAGGAAAATGTATTACCTAGTAAAAGGAAGTAGATTATCAAAAAGTATTTACTGTATGGTTTCAATTTAGTGAACATAATCTCTCTCCCTCTCTCTGATCTAACCTGCTTTACCACTTGTGGTATTAACAAGGTAACATTGATTTTAATATTTAAATTATTTTCCTATACTAAATATTACCCAGTTCTCACAAACTATCTCTCCTCTAAGCTGTCTCCTCCTTAACTATTATTCAATGTTGTTGCCTGTAAAAACACATGACCTGCCTTCTCTAACAAGTGTATGTACTATCTCTCTCACCTATATGCATGTTCCTCAAAGGCAGTTTCCTTGTGATTGTGCCTGCCTTTCCACAATTGTATGTCCAGGACCTAAGACAAAAGGAAATAGAAAATACATATTGAATTAATAAATGAATGCATAAATGAGGGAACGAATCCTTGACCACTGCAGTAATGATTTCATTGCTGTTCAGTAGTTTCTAAGGTATGGGGGTAACAAATAGGAAAAGGAGTTTTATTATCCAGTATTAGGCTCAGTGATGGTTAACAAATGCCCCCTAAATTACTACAGGCTGTTGCAGAGGCCTTAGTGGTTCTTCAGAATAAACTGTGTTACTCATTCAATGTTTTATTTAGCCTTCAATATTCCTTGTCAAAATTCACTTGGTATATCAGGCATTGCTGCATAACAAACCACTTTAAAACTCAGTAGCTTAAAATAAACAACTATGGCTCTACCTCAGGATTCTGTAGGCTAGTTGGGCAGTTCTTTTCTGAGCCAGCCTCTGCTAGAATTTCTCATATGTCTGCAGATATGGAGGAAGTGGACCGGCGATGAGCTGGAGGCTGGATGATCTACAATCACTCACGAGTTCAGGGGTTGACAGCCGCCACCCTGGTTAACCGGGCAACCAAATGTCTCACATCATCCATCAGGCCAGCCAAGAATTCCTCATGTGGCAGCAAAGATCCAAAATCAGCAAGAGAGGTAAAACCCCAGTGAGTGAGCTGTTTTTAAGACCACTTGTGTGACACTTGCTATTTCATCATTGGCCAAAACAATCCACACAGTGAAACTCAGAGGCAGTGTGAGGGGTTACCCAACAGTTTAGATAGAGGTAAGAACAAATTAGAAGCCATTGCTTAATAGTTGACAACAACCTTTTCTTCGGTCCTAACAATTTCATGTCCCTTCCACATACAAAACACACTCCATCTCAAAACCCCCCAAAGTCTCATCTAATCATGGCAATTGGCTCTAAGTCCAGTATCTTGTGATCTACAATCTTGTCTTCTTGGATGAAGCTCCTCTTGATCCAGAGACCTCTGAACTAACAGGACAAGTTATTTGCCTCACCCGACATACAACGGTGCTACAGTGATAGACTATCTGTACTCATCACCACTCTTTGTAAAAGGAGAGCATGGGAAGCACAGAGTAGTCTCATATCCATAATAATTCTAAACTCCACCAGGCACCCGTGGCCCAGGGCTTGTACTCCAGGGGCCAGGAATATTCCTTAATTAAGTCCTGGTTCTGCTTCCTGGGAGTGCCTTGCCAGTTCATTGTTTCTGTGGGGGCTAAAAAAAATACGTTTTTTTCCCCAACCTTTCTTCTAACTAGGCCAATAATTCAAGCAACATACAGCAGATTAACAGGAGAAAATAAAATTTTAGTACGTGTGTGGGGAATTCACATAAGCATGAAAATTCTAAAGACAGTGGGGGTAAAATTGAGAGTATATGGCATTTAGGATAAAGGAGAAAAAGGGAAAGAGGGGTCTTAGACTTCAAAAGTGAAAATGGGCAATTTACAGGTAGTTGAGGAAGAGCTGAACACACATGGTAAGCAAATTCTAGCTTTAATGGAACACAGTGGGTAATGAAGTGGGTAATGCCTGGAGCTTTCCTATCTATCATACTTAATTCAAACTAAGCTAAAGTGAATATGCTAATGTTCTCTTCTTTATTTAAAATATATTTTTATTGATTTCAGAGAGGAGGGGGGAGAGAGATAGAAACAATAATGATGAGAGAGAATCATTGATTGGCTTTCTCCTGCATGCTCCCTACTAGGGATCGGGCCCGCAACCCGGGCATGCGCCCTTGACCAGAATCAAACCCAGGGCCCTTCAGTCCACAGGCCAATACTCTATCCACTGAGCCAAGCCAGCTAGGGCTAAGGTTCCCTTCTTGAAGCAGGTTTTCCCATCTCAGTCTCTTAAGTAAAAAAAAGGGAAGGGTCAAAGGTTCTTTCCGAGTTTTTTGGTTTTTAATAACCAGCAAGTTTTCTCACCTACTGATTCTTCACTTTTAGTTATTGCTTCTCCTGCAGAAAGAATTTTAAGATCTGCTTCATTGATGCCTCAAAGTAGATACACAAACATACATTCCCCAACACACATGCATACATGCATACACACACTGTAATAATATTAAAATATTAAAATATTAGAATAAATCATTTTATATTTATTATGCACTCATTCATTCATTCATCCCACAAATATTTGCTTAGAGCTCACTCTATGCCAGGCACTGCTTGTATTTGATCAGATCAATGTGCCAAAGACACACAAATTACAGAGCTTTTCTGTTTAATGGTGATTGCAAATGTGGCTCCTAAGACAGACGCCTCTGGTATCACAGCCCTAGTTAGTTCTTTCCCAACACATCTGCTTGCAGCTGTGCACTTATTCAGGACAGTCGTTGGCTTCAGACTCCGAAAGGACACACGTCAGATGGGGTGAGTGAAGTTCTCACTGGATTTAAAAGAGCTTCGGTTGATACCTGCTGAGAAGATTTACCTTGCCCGCTCAGGCTGCTGTGCTATGAATCTCTAGTCTGTAGCCAATTGCAAATTTCCTGGGCATTTAAATTTGCTGTCCACTTCTGGAGAATAATTACAGCTATTTAATTGTATTCATAATTTAGCATATACCTGAAAAATATGCTGTGAAATATCAGAGGCATCCTTTAATACTGGTGTTCCATTTATAAACTGTCACATTTATAAAGTATCTTTAATCTTCTAGGGTCTGCTAGAATTTTTTATTACAGTCTGCTTTGTGCTTTAAATATTAAAGATTCGGCAATACTTCAAAAGGTGATAATGCCTGATGCTCTGATGGAGCTTAAACCTCACCAGCTAAATATATTGAGGAATGTTCAGCGGCCTTGGCTTAATTAAACATGCATGTATCTTTTCAAATGCAATATTTTTCTGCTGGTTAGGTTTCTGACAAACCTTCAAACAGGTCCAGGTGGAATAAAGCATGTAAACAGCCCCATGAATGAAGCTGAAAGCACTCAAATTAGCACTTTCCCTCAATTAATATGCAAACCTTGGAATCTCAGCAATTGATAATGTCATTGAATACTATTTTCAGCTTAACAATGTATCTCCGTCATTTCATTTTTCTAAATCATGTCCAGTTTTATTATGTGAAAAGACATTGGTGACAGCTTCTTAGCCAATGAGATGGTATTTGTTCCCAGTAACTTACTCATCTCTCTGGAACATGGCATACATTATAAGACAGTGGCAGGCTTAAATGTACCATTTGTTTTCATTACATAGCACTTAAAAGGCACCCTTTTTCTAATTCAGCGTGCCAGAGTTCTCATAAGCCCTGAGACCAAATTACCTATGGCTGTGAATACTTGAAAATTACTTCCACAGCTTTCACAATTTTTTAAAAAAATGCATTAGTGCAAAATTTGTCTATTTTATTTTGAAAAGAAATCTCTATTTGGCATTTGCCATACTTTGGATTTCTCTGAAGAACCTGTTTCAAAGAAACTGTATTTTGTTTTTGAACATATACATTTACTTTTTTGTCACAAGAAATGAAATATTAAGCTCGGGTTTTCAACCAAAAACTCCCAGATATCTTTTCACACAGCCATAGAATATTGCCTAATATTGAAATCTCCAAATAAACACTACTTTGAATAGCTGCTCATCTATTTGGAAAAATGACTTACTAAAGCTACCCAAATAGAGATTGGCAGTAGTTTGAAAAGGGAACAAGATGTTTTACAGATGAGCAGAAAAGACTGGCTTTGAACTATTCAACCTGCTGTAGAATCAACATGTAACAATTGCTGGACTGGAAAAAAATATATTATAAAAATATTTGTGGAGGTTTCCAATTACAGCTCAATTATTATGCTGTAATAGGTAAGCTTGTGCAAAAAAAATATTTTTTTTTAGTAAAAAAAAGGTCTGTGAGATCCGAGGCAGTATTAGAGCAGTTTTCTAGGTGAGGCAGTGTTAGTGGAATATGACAGGTGAGGTATTGTTATTATAATACCTAAGGCAAAGCAGCAACCTCACAAAATGATAGACAAATCTGAATTAATGATGTGATCAGCCAGGTGGCATTTGAATACAATCTTCCTGTATCGCGGAAAAGGCTGCGTGCATATTATACAGTGAGGGAGCCGTGTGGACAGCTGTAGACAGAAGACTCAGTGGGAGGAAAGATTTCAGAAGATATCTGTGCTTTGCTGGGGAAGAAGTACACTTGGAAAGTGGATTTGTAAACAAATTAAAAGCCCAATTTATTTTCCTAAAGCAGCCTTCAGTGGGTGTTGACAATAAGCACTTAACCTTGGCAATTGGAGGCCTTTGAAACAAATAATCAGGGGGGAACGGGGAATGTGGAGCACATTTGAATTTTGCCTCCTGTTTTGATCATCCTTCGTTATTGCTTCTTATCCTGGATCTGCGAGCCAAGTAGCCATTTTAGATCCCCGGATGGGAAAATTGCCTTCCCTGAGGATTCCAGCCATCGTTTGCTGTCTTAATCTATGACCACCACCTCTAATTAAAAGCCTTAAAGAGTATCCAGGCCCTAATAGCACAAAAGAGAGCACAGCCTCCCGAAAGGGTGCATTTTATTAAGCGACAGAAACTCTTAGAAATTTGAGCCTGCAGAAACAGCCTGCGTGATCTTTAATGGATTTTTAAAGATGACAAGAAAGGAAATGGGAAGGTAAAGCAATGGACGGCAGAAATTCCCTGAAGGAGCATTCTGAAGTAAATCAGTGCAACTGAAAAAGTGAACTCCCAGGGCCTGGGGATATCTCCCAGGTTTTTCAGCTGGACACTTATGGCCTGTTGGGTCCCTGAACACCTCTGCTCTGGGCGGGCTTTGACAGAGCAAGTCACAGAAAGATGAACGACAGCACCTGAAGTGCTGTTTGCGGGGCAGAAAATTGCTCCCTTTGCACGCTGGGCTGACTTTGCTCTCTGTCACGTGACTTCTTTCAGTCTCCCCATATAACAGTGCCATTTATGCATGTTAACTTGTCGAGCAGTAATAGTATTCATTGCTCCTTTTCCCTGCTGCTCAGGCAATTAAAAACAAAGGAAGCAAATGAGGTCAGCTCTCATAGAATCTGAGTCTATAGGTGACAGACACCCCGAGACCAAATAGATGCTGCTACTCTGGGAGTAAACCTTGAGCAGGAAAACATCCCTGCTTCCCAGGGCTTTGATTTAGATATTTATTTTTTTCAGGTGAGAAGCTGATTTCAGGTGTGTATTTTTAAGTCAACCTAAATAAGGTACATCTTTTAAGCAGTTTGGTAATGCTGCTAATACAATTATGTGTCCCATATGGAAAAAAGGACATAAACCAGAGATTCTTCTCTTTTAATCTTCTAGCACAAAGACCAACATTTCACCACACAGTAAAATTTTATCTCCAGAAGCTCTTAAAATAGCTCTGTGGATGTTGCACAATTACAATACGTGTTTTGAGATGTTCCATACACAGGTATGCAAGGATACCTCATCCTGTTTTCTGATCCAAGCCTTGTGATTACAGTGATTTTGAAAGCTAATGAGAAGAACCATCTTGCTTCCCTTTGGTGTGATTTAAATAACACATTGGTTCTTAAAAACCATGTCCCTCGCTTCTGCGGTGCGTATCCTATACATCTTGGCATGTAAGACAATCCCGTAAGGAGAGAAACAGCTCTCAAAATCAGAGGTGACTTACACGATGCCCTGGCTTTACGGCTGTAGCTTGGCTACTATCCCTGAAGCTGGCAATAGCCCCGGAGCCCTTCCCACCCTCGAGGCCTCCTCGCTGTGCTGTAAAAGGCTCCGGGGAGGGTTAGTGTGGAGAGAGGTGGCCAGCACATGTTGTCCTCCATCAGTCACCGCAGGGGATGCAGCAGGGAAGACTGCAGGTTGTCCTAATTACTTACATTTTCTTCATAGATCTCACATTTGAAAACATGGATCCTAAATTTGAAGATACAAATAGCACCTACTATAAATTTGACTCCAATTGCACAAATATCTCCAAAACCCTCTGGAATATATGATCATCAGGCCTCTTTTGAGCAGAATATCACCCAGGACCACTAAGGGGCCTGACATCACTCACCTGGAGAACTTTCAAAAACATATACTCATGTCTGTGTCCTGTGGCCAGAAATTCCCAGATGATCTCACATTGGGCTCAAGTTTGGTATCTGCTAAAAGCTCCACCTACAGGCGGGTCTAACATGCAACCAGAAGTGAGAACTATTACTGAGACTAAAGCACAGTTGCATAGAGATGAGCCCCTAAAGGTATGTCAGTCACACTGTGGGAGCCTTGAACAGCATGCTAATGACCTTGGAATCAATTCTGTAATAAGAAAAGATCCTCAAAAAGTCATGTAATCCCTGGCTGGTGTGGTTCAGTTGGTTGAGCATTGTCCCATGTAGCAAGAAGTCACCAATTCAATTCCTAGTCAGGGCACATGCTTGGGTTGTGGGCTCCATCTGCAGTAGGGTGCGTGCAGGAGGCAGCTGATCAATGTTTCTCTCTCTCCCTCTCCTTTTAAAAACATATTTTTTAAAGTATTTAAGAACACACAGGTGACATGATCAGATCTGTCTTAGAAAGGACTCTGGTGGCAGGATGGAGGGTAAATTGGAGGAAGAAGTGATCATAGGCAGGAGAACTTGGAGGGTATTTGAAACAGCCCTAGTGAGAGATAATTAAGCCTGAACAGAGGCTGTGGCAACATAGCTAAGAGGCCAGAACTGTTTTGAGAAACATTGGTAGGTAAAACCTGCAGCACAGGGTGATCCTGAGTGCAGGTTTGAGAGACAAGGAACCAAAATTGATATAAGGTCTCTAATGTGAGTGGTTGGCTGAAAGACACTGTTAACTGAAAACGGGGATTCTCATCAAGCTTGTGCTTGGGAATGTCGTAGAAAATATTAAAGCTCTAAAGAGAAGGACTGGGTTAAATAATCTGTAAAAACTCATTCAAGTTTGAAATTCTATGGCTCTGTTGTATAAGTTATTAACTCATTAGAGATATGGTTTGTATTCTCCACAGTGCATTTTGTAGGGGCTCTGACATATCTAATGGAAGAAATATAAAATTAAAAGGACACTTCTAACAGGCTTCCCAACATGCAATACTGTTGAAGTTTCCATCTCACTGTCCTACTTAAACTTATTTCACATAGATCTGAACAATGTCCATATTTCTATATAGCACTATTGTTTTTATAAGCCAATGCACAAACCTGACTGAGCTCCTTTTCCCCATCTATAAAATTGAGCTGTTAATAAAAACAATAATAATACCTTTTTTATAGGATAATGTGAGTGCCTTGTCATCACCCAAAGGGCATGAAGGTGAGGAGACACCTGGGAGCCACACTTCACCCACACTACCACGGATGATGTGGGCACGGCCACACAGAAATTCCAGTCGGTCCTGGGTAGCCAGATAAGCTCAGATGTTTGGTATTTGCTGCTCTGAATGTACTGTCAGTAACACAGTGGGCCAAGCTAATATTAGCTCGCACTGGGTATATGAGGGTATTTTGCTGCTGTTTGGAGAAATGACCAGTTTACTTGGTTGTATTGACAGGTCTACTGTAAAATTCGCTGGCATTAAAGGTCAAAAAGACCCAGTTTTCCTCCGGTTGCTTCTACCCAAAAGAGAATAAATCTGGGAGCTGATTCACTTCTCTGACAATAATTTATGAATCATGCATTGACTGTGTTTGAATTGAGAAAGGCTTTCATATCCTTTCCATTAGCTCAGATTAAGTTTTCATATAGATGCTGGGAAGCATGCTAGCAATATCCTTAGCTCATTTTTATGAAAATTTTATCAGTGCTTTTTTCTGTACTACACTCCAATTGGGATGTCTCAGAATCTAAAGCTCAGCTTTGAACATGAACTTCTCTCAACCTGGCTGGCTGCTGCTCTAAAGGTTTCAATATTTTATGGGCTCTGGCTAACTCAGCCGTGAGATTCAAGCTGCAGAGATTTAACTCTAATGTAAAATCATGAACGGATGAAAACTGGGATGTCATAAGTAATACATCTACAAGAGCAGGATGCAGTTACCATTTTTAAAAGGGCTTTAAAAAGAAAACAACATTCTCTGTTCTGTCTTTATGCCGCAAAATGAAAAGCCCCTGAGCTATTGTACTAACGCAAGGCCATCTTTTCTAGCCTGCTTTTCTTCAATCGCCGCTTAATTGTTGTGGTGGGCTGGGTGTTTCCCTCTTAAAGCACCCCCACCCCATCCACATGAAAGCCCCTAATGTCTGCATTCCAGAGAAATGGCACCGCGTGGTCAGATGTGTATAGGCCAAATCCATTTCTTAGCATCTCCCTCTTTTTGTCTCAAAACTGATTTAAAACATTTGGAAAATCTGCCAATTCAGCTGAAGTGTCCTACTGCATTCTTTCCTAGAAGCAGTGGGGTCACATGCGATCCATCTGATGGACTTTTCTGCCTCGATCTATAGCCATTTCCCTCAAGCCCCGCAGAGCCTGCAAAGCGGAGGAGCCCCGTAATGGCTCCAATAACAATGTGTTCTTTGTGTGAAAGAATCCAAGGGGAAGAGCTGGGGTACACTGGTCAGTGACCAAACCCCAGCATTTTTGCACTATTTATTTCTTCATTATGGACTCTGCCGTTAAACACATGTTTTAAACAATAAATATCAGTTTCCATAAAACAGCCTGAGCATAAAAAGAACAAACACAGAAATTTTTATTTTTAAGAAGACTGTGGTCATTATTGCTAACTATTAACCTGCTTCAAATAAGATGGCTGATGGCAGGACTGCATTGCATGTGTCTGAACTTGTAAAGGGAGAGAGGGTTCTAAATAGAGCTTAATTCACCTGCTCAAAAACTTCACATGATATATGCCTTGAAATAAAACCATCTTTATCTAATAGTTCCAAAAATATCACAAAATCAACATCCCATTAAAGAACTCCAAAATCGCAGGTTGGAAGAGACCAAAGAGAGGAAGGGACGTGCCCCTCTCCTTCGGGGCTCTGGATCTGCAGCCACCCAGGGCCAAAAGGCCTCTAGGCTGTCTTAAGAGCTTCAGGGACCCGTGATCTCTCTGAGGAGCCCTCCCCCTGTTTCATCATTTTTGAAAGTTGCTTTCCTGCCCTTGTATTCAAGAGACGTCTCTCCTGTTTTAATTGAAGCCCAGTTCCTCCTGTTTAAACCACACGCATCACGGGAAGCGATTCTCTCACAGACCTCTTATAGCCTTGAAGAGAGTAATGAAGTTTCCCCTTTGATCTTATCTGCTGTAGGATAACCCCAGTTTCTTCAACATAGAAATGGAAAGGGCACTTCTCATCCATGTAATCACCAGTATTAATATTAAATGTTCCAGAGAGATCTGACTTCAAATGATACTGTAATACTTAAATATTAAAATAGGGAGGGTTTTTTGCCCTACTAAGCTAGAGATATTTAAATATATATGTATATGTATATGAATACAGTAGTCCTCCCCGTATCCATAATTTCACTTTAAGCAGTTTCAGTTACCCACGGTCAATTGCAGTCCAAAAATATTAAATGAAAAATTCCAGAAACAACAATTCGTACGTTTTAAATTGCACACCACTCTAAGTAGCATGATGAAGTCTCCCACCATCCCACTCTGTCCTGCCCAAGCCATGAATCATCCCTCGGTCCCGCATATGCCCGCGGCCTTAAGTGTTAATCGCTTAGTAGTCCACACGATCATCAGATCGACTGTTGTGGTATCGCAGTGCTTGTGATCAAGTAACCCTTATTTTTCTTAGTAATGTCCCCAAAGCACAAGAGTGGTGATTTTGGCAATTCGAATATGCCAAAGAGAAGCCATAAAATGCTTCTTTTAAATGAAAAGGTGAAAATTCTTGACCTAATAGGAAAAGAAAAAAACCATATAGTGAGGTTGCTAAGATCTACGGTAAGAATGAATCTTCTGTGAAATTGTGAAGAAGAAAAAGGAAATTCATAATAGTTTTGTTGTCCCACCTCAAACTGCAAGTTAAAGCCACAGTCATGATAAGTCCTTAGTTTTAAGAAGGAAAAGGCATTAAACTTTTGGGTGAAAGACATGAAGAGAAAATGTGGTCTGATTGATGGCAATGTGTTACACCAGAAAGCACCTGACATGAGTGACACCAAGCACTTATGGCATGTAAGGGAAGGTTAAAGATTCAGGAATAGACTTGGACTGAAAAATATAAAAATTACTGGAGAGAGAGAGATAACATATTCACACAACTTTAAAAAAATAATATATATATTTTATTGATTTCATAGAGAGAGGAACTAAGAGAGAGAGAGAGAGAGAGAGAGAGAGAGAGAGAGAGAGAGAGAGAGAGAAACATCAATGATGAGAATCATTGACTGGTTGCCTCCTGCATGCCCTGACCGCGGATGAAGCCCACAACCAGGGCATGCGCCCTGACCGGGAATTGAACCATGACCTCCTGATTCATAGGTTGCAGCTCAACCACTGAGCCATGCTAGCCGGGCCACATAACTTTTACTACAATACTAGAGACCCAGTGTACGAAATTCTTGCATGGTGGTCATGGCCAATTGGTGCCATCCAGCTGTTGACTGGGGCCTTCCTTCCCGCTGCCTGCCAGGGCCTCCCTTCCCCGGCTGCTGGCTGCTGGCCCAGGCCTTCCTTCGTTCCACACTGCCCCCTGGTAGTCAGCACACGTTATAGGGAGTGATGGGTCTCCTGGTGGAACTCCCATGGGGACAATTTGTATATTAGGCTTTTACATATATAGATAATGATATAATTGCTATTTTATTATTTTGTTTTTAATCTCTTGCTGTGCCTAATTTATCTTTCAGCAAACATTTATTGAGTAAATACTATGTCATTTGCGACACCAGATGTTCAGTCTACAAAGATGAATAAGGCCTAGTCTCTGCCCTGGTGGAACCAATGGTCTAGCGGGGTAGAGAGACTAAAATATAACTTGCAGCCTAACTGAGAAGAAATTGCTAATAAATTTTGATCTTATCATTTGGGCATAGAGAGTCCGCAGAAGTTTTTAAGTCAAGTTGTGACATAAATCTGACTTGCTTATAGAAGTGCTTTGATAAAAATGTAAAAATGGAGTGGTAGCCAAGAGACTATTATGGAACTGAGAATTAGTCAAGGAAGAAATTATGCCAGTCTGAACCAGGTCAATGGGGATACTGATACATTTTTGGATGTTGACCTGACAAGTCTTCGTAACCAGCTTGGGAAGGAGTGTGTTCAATGTGGGAATTAGAGAAGAAAAGGTCGTGGTTGACTTTAAAGATTTTAACCTGAATGATCAGTGGATGTTGACACCATCCACCAAGATAGGGATATAGAAGGAAGATCCTTAAGTTGTTTTTGAAGTTTAATGTTTCTAAAGGGCATTATGTCAATGTTTTTAGAAGCAATTAGGAGTGTGGGTATAGAACTCATCAGAGAGGTGCTGGTGGTGATTCTGTCATACAAACATGAATTCAATCATCAGGAGAGTTCTGGTTAACATGGATGTGGGCTGGTTTTGTCTCCCTTTTTGAGTGAGAAAGGAAGCCAACCACTCAGAGTCTTGCAAACCCTTCAGATTCTCCCTGCTCCTATCCTAACATACTGGTGTAACCTGGTGTGGTTTTATCATTGTTTACTTAATTGTCTGCAAGCTTCTGTTGGTCATGCACTATATGTAATACATTTGCTGAATGGATTAATAGTTGCATGAAATGAGGAAATGGGAATCATGAATAGATTATATAGTCTGTTTTTACAAGAGTTGTTAACTACATAAGTAGCCAGCATTGGGAGTGTGGCCTGCAGTCACGCTCTCATAGCAGTGATAACAGTCAACTCTCTCCACAGAGTTCCTTCTCTACTATATTAAGGCTCCAGCCTTGACTCTTGGCCAACCCCTCTTTCAAATTCCTCCCTAACCAAGCCAATGTATTGGTCAGGCCGGCATCTTATCACACCTGCTTTACTACAGCAATCCCAGTGGTACCTCTCCAGGTTTGCACCCCTAAGTCATTGTCCACATTTCAGCCAGTACAGTATTTATACACAGTAAATCTGATCGTATAAGTCCTTGTTCAAAACATTTCAATGGTTCATGTTGTAATCCCAGTAAAAGCCAAACTCCTTAGATTTATAGTAAGACCTGTTCTCCAAATCCTTTTGCTGATCTGCACAGCCTTAACTCTCTTACCACCTTGCTTTCTTCTGCCTTCCACTATACTTGTACCCTCTTGTCACTTTAAAGTACCTCTGTCCCCAGTTGCCTTCTCTTTTCTAGCCTCGGGGCTTTTGCACATGCTATTCCCACAGTCTTGAGCCCTGTGCCTTTTCTCTTGCCCATCAACCTGACTAACCCCTGTTAGCCTTTGAGTCTCTGCTTGGTTCCGCCTCTGCCTGCAGAAAGCCTGCCCTGAGACTCCAACTCTTGGGTTCATGCTCCTTATGTGTCAGCCAATGGCACTCTGTTTCCCTCCTGGCAGCACTAGCACACTGCACTGCTTCAGCCCATGGACCTTTCCTGCCCAGTGAATCATAAGCTCTTATTCTCTATTGTCTCCCAGCATCTAACCCAGTGCCTGTCTCATAATAAGCCTTCTGCAAATATCTGATGGATGAACAAATGTCCTGCAGGAATGGGGAAAGCATGAGCATGGCGTCAGGCAGAATAGTCTTCATGCTTCCTCTATATCCTGTCTGGGTTGAGTCTGCAAATGAGGTCAATGTTTAACCAATTGGTCCACTAAGTGCTGTTAAACTATAGCTTCTCATGCAGAGTCAGAGATGAAAGAAAACTGAAGTTGGAATTTTCCTCAGAAAAAGAGCAAGCACTGATATTTCAAAGAGAAGATGCTTAGATGAAACGTACACATCTCCTGCTTGTACTGGCAGGTGGGATGTTATTAGCATCCTTGATAAGCAGAGATGGAGCCCAAGGCATTTCCTTTCCTCTCCCTCCCTCCTCCCTCTTCCCCCTCCTTCTTCTCCCTCCCTCCCCTCTTCTTGTTCTCCTCTAGGTCTCCTCTCTTTCTTTCTCTTTCCTCCCTTCTTGCCCAAGCAACAATCTTAAGAAAAGGAAAGTGCAATTACGCAGTGCCTGTTTAAAATTTAAGAGGACAAGAATGAGTTGAGGGTTTTTTTTCTTCTTCTTGCAGGAAACAAATTAGCCCACAGTAGACTTGTGCCTGCAAGCAGCCCATTTAATTTGATTGTTTCCTACGCCTTGAGGCCAGCTTCTTCCCACTAATTCTGCCAGCCTCTTTCCATATCAGAGCTTATCTCCTCCTTACTGTATCCAGAATCATATGACAAGTGAGATTTCTATCTGTATATTATCTATTTAATCATCTCACCAACTTATCCCAGAAAGAATCTAGGGTGAGGTGATGAGTCATTTTTATAAGTACAACCTCTCCCCTAAATTGATGCCCAGTGGTTTCAACCAGTGTTCACTAAAATTTCAAACCATACCATTAAGCTTATAGTTAAAAATCAATTCATAAAGTTTCTGTTTCCAATATGTTTGGAATATTGAGGACATAGGCCCTCCAAAATGAGCATACAGGGATGCCCACTCCTGATTGCTCAGTTGCAGATGATCCCTGTGCACTGCATCAAGTTCGAGCTGGCAGAAAAATTAGGATCCTCCCCCTGAGCTCCAGGCCCACAGGCCTAATTCCCTACTGGAACTTGTCATTTGATGATTTTACAAGCATCTCAAAATTGAGATGCTCAAAACTGAGCTCATCACTTTCTCCCATGGTATAGGGCCTAAGAGTGCAGAATTGAGTGCCAAACTTCCTGAGTTCAGTCCTGGCTTTACCACTCAGCAATTGCAAATGGGAATATTACTTAATCCCGCTGTGCCCCCTTTCTTCATTTATAAGATGTGGGTAATAACAGTGCCTACACAGCAGGGCTGTTATTAGGGGTAAATCAGTGGATAAATGTCACCTGCTTAGAACAGAGAATAGAACAGCTTGCTCAACATCTACTGGCCGGTGGTGTTGTGGTTGCTGTAATTCCCTCAGAATCCCAGAATCCACCAAGTCTCCAGAAGATCAAAGTCAACTTAGGCTCTTCCCAGTCTCTTACTTTACCAGCTTGGTCTTCAAATTTTTACCAACTCTACCTTTCTAAGAACCTCCCAAGTCTACTTCCTTCTGTCCACCTCCAAGGACATTGTTTTTTTGTTTGTTTGTTTGTTTGTTTCCTCTTCTCTTCTCTTCTTTTTTTTTTATTTCATTTTATTTTATTTTTTTTCTCACCTAGATTCAGGCAGTTGACTTCTAAACCATCTCAGCACCTCTAGTCTTGTCCCCTCGATAACACCCTGCACACAAATCTAGTTGTGTTACTTCCCTGTTCAACCCTTACAGGGCTTCTCTGTGGAGAGTTACCTTCCTCAATTTGCTATCCCAGTGCCTTTAAATCAACCTCCACCTCTCTGGTCTCCTTTCACTCATGCCAACCCCAACTGCCACCCTAGTCTCCGGCCACATGAACTATTAAATGCCAAACACATCCTGCTCCTTTGCTTCTGGCCTTTGCATGAGCCACTCTCTGCCTACTAATCCATTTCCTGTGTTCTTCACTGGGCAATTCACATTTTTTCCCTAAGTCTACTTGGGTATCTCCTCTGCTCCACCATTTCTTTGATGAAGGTCAATATGGCATGGTTAAGAAGATCTTTGAGGTCATTCTGAAGGTTTGAAACCTCACTATATCACTTCCCAGATATGTGGGTTTAGGCAAGTTAACTAACCTCTGTACCTTGATTTCTTATCTAGAAGGGTAATAAAAATACTTACCTCCTAGGACTATTGTGAGAATTAAATGAATTACTTCAGATAAAGTACTTGGAACCATTCTTGGTTCATGGTACAATATAAATAGAGACTATTATTATTATCATGATGATTAATTCTGTCCTATTACTAATTGAGATTTCAAACAGTACCTCGCAAAAAGTTAGCAACTTAAATATGTTTTGAGATGAAAAGGCACAATGACCCCACTTGAGACTGGTTCTGCAGCTCCTCACTGAGCAGCAGGTGTTTGCAGAGCACTTAGACCTCACTGCTCCCACTGCCCCACCTGTGCAGCCTCCTCTGGGGCTCCAGGGCTGCTTCCCAGTACTTTGGAGCTGGAAGTCCTGAGTGTGCCACCAAAGCACCTTTATTACTCCAGACAAATTACTTAATTTCTCTAAGTTTCCTCAAAATGGAAAACCATGCATACTTTGTAATCTATAATAATAAAACTGTAATATGCTAATTAGACTGGACAGCCAAATGACCTTCCAGATGTCATTCCAGACGTCCTTCTGGATGAAGCCGCCCGTGGCAGGGGCTATCAGGTAGGCAGGTGAGCAGTTAGGAGCCAGCAGTCCTGGATTGCAAGAGGTTGCAGGCGGGGCTGAGGGAACCACCCCCCTCCGAGCCCACCCACTCTATGCACAAATTTCATGCACTGGGCCTCTAGTAAAACATAAAATGCAATTAGCCCTGTGTTGGTGGTAAATTGCTATTAAAATTTTTTTTAATCCTCGACCTTAATCAAACTCCTGACCTTCTGGAGCATGGGACAACACTCTAACTCATTGAGCCACACAGGCCAGGCAGTACAATAGCTATTAAATTTTAAAAGACCTTTTCTCAACATGATTGTAAAAACATTCTAACTAACCAAAACACATAAAACTCATATAGGAAAAGGTAGTTAATGGTGAATATTGGCATAAAATTTTTAAATCTACCATTTTAACAATTTTTAATGTGTTTCTTAATTGATTTTTTTTTTTAAAGAGAGAGGAAGGGAGAGGGAGAAGAGAGAGAAAAACATGGAGAGAGAAACATCCACAGACTACCTTCTGAATTCCTCCTACTGGAGATCAAGCCCGAAACCCAGGCCTGTTCCTCAACCAGGAATTGAACCAGCAACCTCTCAGTGCATGGGACAATGCTCAACCAACTGAGCCACACTAGCCAGGGCTTGACATGATCTTAATAAGGAGGTAAACAAGGTCATTAAAGAGAGTTCCACATGTATTGGAGATTATATGACATAAAGGCTTGCTATTTTTCTGATTCCCTGAAAGTGAGATCCTGGTAAGTACAATCTTGAACAAGAAGTGCCAAGTGCAAGGTTGTTGGTTATTTAAAGCCTGTTCTGGTAGCTGTTTTGATTCACATTGGGTCTTCCTCACACAATTGGTGAATCACACATATAAGCATGTTTTCTACGCCTACCTTTATTCCATGTCCTAGATTGGCCAAAGGGGTGGGTTCCCTGCTCTACACCTAAAGCCTAGCCCAGTACCCGGCACATAGAAGGTATCCAATGAATATTTGTTGAATTGAATTAATAAATGATCTCTTTTTATCTCAGTGAATAGGGTTGTTTGGAGACCACAGCTCTGCTCCCCTACCATTCCTGGGAAGATATTTCCTCTTCATTTGCTGATCATTCACCAGGAGGGGATTATATGTTACCTATGAGAGCTATACACTGCTTGCATGAGGATTCAACCTGTTCTTCTATCTAGACCAGCCGTGGGCAAACTATGGCCCGTTTGAAATGAATAAAACTATTGAAATAAAAGAAAAACAACAACAAAACAAAACAAAACACCTATAAACAAACAGACAGAAAAACAGTGGCTCCATATACAAATTGGTAATAGAGCCGACTGTGTGAGGAGATGGATAAAGGTAGCAACAATCTTTTCAATATTAATTTAGAGAGAAATGCCATCAGGGTTCTGAGACCTCTCTCTCTCTTTCACATAAAAAAAATCTTTAATAAAAAAAATCATCCCTGAGCATTTACACAGGTGCCACTCAATTCCAGGCGGGCCCTGCCCTCCTTAGTGTCCAGGGCAGTTCTGCCAAGCCTCCATATGGCTGTGGCTCAAAGGATAAAGTCATTCTTTTTTTTTTTTTAATATATTTTATTGAATTTTTACAGAGAGGAAGAGAGAGGGATAGAGAGTTAGAAACATCGATGAGAGAGGAACATCGATCAGCTGCCTCCTGCACACTCCCCACTGGGGATGTGCCCGCAACAAAGATACATGCCCTTGACCAGAATCGAACCTGGGACCCTTGAGTCCTCAGGCCGATGCTCTATCCACTGAGCCAAACCGGTTAGGGCGATAAAGTCATTCTTCCCTCCCGATGGCATCACCCTAATGCATTCTGGGCAGCAGGACTACATTCCTCCTGGCTTTTAGTCTCATTTTGAAATTACCTTGTTGCCCACCATTTTTGTTTTATTTTGTTTTGTTTTAATTGCTTCATCATGGCAGGCTGAGCATGGAATACAATCAAATACTTTTAAACTACGGTTGTTTTGACTTCAGGGTGAGGCATTCCAGTACAGAACACAAAGCCATGGCAATGGAGTCAGGGGTTGTGGGACTCTGCCAGCTAGTTGTGGGACTTCAGGTAGATTATTTAGCAATCTGGGCCTCTGTGTTTTTATCTGTAAAATGAGGTAAATTGGTTCAGAGGATCCCCAAGTCTCCTTCCAGATGAAAATGTATTCAAAGCCATGCATATTTAGTCCATCAATTTCATTATATATAATTGCTTTTGAATTGCTAACCTAATAGAGCCTAACAGTTCCATTGTGGAAACTAAATTAAAGAGCATCGCTTTAGCTTGGAAATCTCTTTCTAGATTACTTCTCCAAATTATTATATAGGCAAACCAAAAGTCCCTGTTTGCCTATATTTAAAATGGCCACAAATTTGTGTGTACCTTAACAAATAAGGTAAAAACTGTAAATGACACCTACAGGCAACTGGGGGATATTTTCAACATTTATTGTGACATAAAGAATAAGATCTGTGCTAATGTTTGTGTGTGGAGATTCACTGATAACTCATCTTGCATGATAGATGCGTGTTGCTGCTGGGTGGATTCTGCAAGTGAAAGTAAAACATTAGTTACTTAGACTTTCCCAGGAATTAATATAGAAGAACATACAATCATGAATGTAAAAGCGCTTTTTCTTTGCAACTGTGATTTCAACTTATACTTGATATAGAAATAAATAAAAGATGTTAATAAACAGAGTCCTCTCCATTTCCTCTTGGCTCTACTATCTTATAAACATTTACTCATCCTTCAGGCAGTTTCAATGGGGGTGGAGCCCTCCTCTCAAAAGTCACTTTCTCCCCTATGTTGGTAATATTTTGCTCTACGACAGACAGGTACTTAATTCCAGAGTCACTGTTCTTTGTTTCATTCATATATCCTCAATCTCTCCCTCCTCCCTGGTTCCTCCCTCCTTTCCTCTAAACACACACTTATCCTGTACAATTGGAATAACTTGCTTTGTCATAATGTGACTTTCATTGAAAGTCCTTCTATTTAATACACAACATCTTTAAAATAGATCCAGACTCCTATCTACATTATCTCGCCACTATTCAATTGCTTAGCCTCCTAAAAGCCATTCCCTTCCGGTTACTAAAAGAACTCTAAAGAGTCCCTTCAAAACCACTTCCCTTTCTCTCCATTCCAGATCCAGCAAAATGGTGCCAGTGAATGACCAGTTGAACAGGCTTGAAACTTTGGAGTTATCTGAGGCCTCCTCTCTGAACTGTGGTTTTAAATATCTGTGTCTACTCAATATCGCCCCTTGGATTTTTACCAGTCACGGTTCGTGCAGATAACACACAGTAGGAATGCCCCCAAAGAGTTTGATGAACAGACTCTTTCCAAAGGAGTGGGCATGGTTAGGGAACCAACGACAGGTGATGAAGCACTTGTAGAACCAGCAAGAGCAAGGAGCCTTTATCACCTCTAGGTTTAAAGGGTTAAGAGCTAAACTGTGCTTCCTCATCAAAACATTTATGTTGAAATCCTGACGCCCAATACCTCTGAATAGGACTACATTTGGAGACAGCGTCTTTATAGAGGTGATTAAGTTACATGGAAGTCACCAGGGGAGGCCTGATTCAATATGCCTGATGTTCTTATAAGAGAAATTTGGGCGTAGACAGATACACAGGGAAGAGGATGTAGAGACACAGGGAGGAAATGGCCCATCTACAAGCCAAGCAGAGGGTCCTGGGACAGATCAATCTCTCACTGCCATCAGAAGGACCCAACCTTGCTGGCCTGTGGATCTCACACTTCTAGTCCTGACGTATAAGAAAATGCATTTCTGTTGTTTAAGCCACTCAATCTGTGGCATGCACCTTTGCAATGGCAGCCCTAGGAAACTAATACAAAGAGGGAAGAGAAGGAGCTGCTGTAAGTACCTGACGACTGTAGCTATGGGATGAGGCATGTTTCATGAGCTATTGCCTTAGGTAGAGGAGTGCAGCCCATGACTGCTCCATCATAGTGGAGAGAGAAGTGTAACATGTCTAAAACAGACTATTCTTTCCCACCAAACCTGCTTCTTCCCTAGTCGTCTGTCTCACTAAATGTAACTCCAGTCTTCTCCACGCTCAGGCCAAAAATCTGAATGTCATCTTGACTCCATCAACAAATTCTGTGTGCTCTACCTTAGAACTTTCTAGAATCTAACCATTTATCATCCCTACATCGATGATCACCTTGGCACAACCTCTGGTTCACAAACCTGTCTGCAACCATTCTCCTCCATCACCCCAGTCCAGGTTCTAACTTTCCCAAAGCTGTTTAAGTGGGGCCCATCTCCATCATGCATCGTCACCCACAGGGAACTCTCAGACCCACACCACTCTGAGTGTGAGGGAGCATCTCAGCTAAGTTACTCACCTG
>NW_005871158.1:1291362-1320179 GCF_000147115.1 Myotis lucifugus
CCCCTTCCTACCCCTACTAAAGCTCCACATACCCACTGATGGGCTCTACTCAAAGCACAGGTCTCTCTCCTGGTGTCTCCCAGGCAAATTTTTCTTGATGACACAAAAGTACATGTAAAAACATGTTTAAGTCCTTCCCCCATGAAAATACAGGCTTATTGCTTTTCTGTATATATAAATAATGCAATCTTACTTTTAGAAAGTCAAGCAATTCAGAAAATTGCAATGTACAAAATAAAAAAAAAGGCTTAAGTCCCACCACCCACAAATATTCACTATTAATAGTTTTTGTTTTGTTGTTTTTTGGTTAACCTTCATCCGAGGATATTTTTCCATTGATTTTTAGAGAGAGCGGAAGAGAGGGAGAAAAAAACATCAATGTGAGACACATAGATTGGTTGCCCTCCCACATGGGCCCTAATCTGTGCCGGGGATCAAACCTGCAACCTAAGTGCATGTCTATGACCAGGAATCAAATCCATGACTCTTTGGGTGCGCAGGGCGATGCTCTAATCACTTAGATATACTGGCCAGAGCCATTATTAATGTTTATGTGACTATGATTTCATACATGATTTTAGGCACAGATATATAGAGATAGAGGAGATAGAGATAGAGATAGAGATAGAGATATAATTTTATGTAAATGGGTTCATATTATACATGCCTCTTAAAATTCTAAATACCTTTTCCTGACCTTTAATCGTTCTGTTCACTCACCTCTCTCTTCTCTTACTCCTAACCCCTATACCTCCCCTCACCACTGACCCAGGAACCAAAGTTAACATTTTGATATATAGCCTTCCATGCTCACAAGTCATCTGTAACTATTTAAGTACATATATTGCTCTTCAGGGTAATCCTATCTAATAAAAGAGAAACATGGTAATTAGCCATACCTCCACTACCCTTCTCATTGGCTAATCAGGGCGATATGCAAATTAACTGCCAGCCAAGATGGCGGCCAGCAGCCAGGCAACTGACGGGAACAGGGAGGCTTGCTTGCTTCAATGACGGAGGAAGCCAAGCTTCCCCGCCTGCCTTGCCGTCCTCTGAGCTGCAACTCTAAGAAACATTGTAACAAATATAGAAGCTAAACCAAACCCCAGAAACCTGCTTTAGTCAGCCAGGCTTCAGCCAGGAGGACCGCAACATTGTTTCAAATACAGAAGGTAAACAAAGGCTAGAAACCTGCTTTCAGCAGCGGAGGCCTCAGAGCTAAAGCTGGCCCAGAATAAAAAAAAAAAAGAAAAAAAGGAGCCGTTGGGAGCTTCAGCCTGAAAACGGCCCTCAGCCCCTCACCCAGACTGGCCAGGCACCCCAGTGGGAACCCCCACCCTGAAGGGGGTGTGACCAGCTGCAAACAGCCATCATCCCCTCATCCAGGCTGCCCTGGCACCCCAGTGGGGACCCCCACCCTGAACCAGGACACCCTTCAGGGCAAACCAGCCGGCCCCCACCTGTGCACCAGGCCTCTATCCTATATAGTAAAAGGGTAATATGCCTCCCAGCACCGGGATCAGCATGACGGGGGCAGTGCCCAAACGCCCTGATCGCCCTGCGGCTCTGTGTGTGACAGGGGGTGGGGCCACAACCTCCCTATCCGCCCTGCTCTGTGTGTGACAAGGGAAGGTGCCCCAACCCCCTGATCAGCCCTGCTCTGTGCCTGATAGGGGGGAGCTCCCCAACCCCTTGATCACCCTGCGGCTCTGTGTGTGACAGGGTGCAGCGCCCTAACCCTCTGATTGGCCCTGCTCTGTGGGTGACAGGGTCCAGCGCCCCAACCCCCTGATCGGCCCTGTTCTGTGTGTGACGGGGTAGAGTCATAACCTCCCCATCGGCCCTGCCCTGAGTGTGACAGTGGCGGCGCCCCAACCCCCTGATCGGCCCTGCTCTGTGTGTGACAGGGGGCGGGGCCCCAAATCCCCTATAGCCCCTACTCTGTGAGTGACAGGGGGGAGATCCTCAACCCCCTGACCGACCCTGCTCTGTGCATGACAGGGGGTGGTGCTGCAACTTCCCTATTGACCCTGCCTTGAGTGCGGGGTCCCAGACTGCGAGAGGGCACAGGCCGGGCTGAGGGACCCCCTCTCCCCCCTGAGTGCACAAATTTTTGTGCACCGGGCCTCTAGTTTATAATAAAAAAACACACACACTGAAATCATATAATACTTTCTTATCTATATGTGATAAGAAAATCCTTATGAGTTACCTATGTAAATGTAACTCTTTTTTCAATGGCTGCATAATGATATGAATTTACTATAATTTATTCAAGTAATCTGATATTAATGAACATTAAGGGTGTTTCTGAATTGGTCATTACAAATTATGTTGTAGTGTGTTTTTTTAACTGGCATATTTATTGCTAAAGGAAAATTCCTCAAGGCAGGCTGGGATAAAATTATATGTGTATCTTTAAATTATTATAGATATTGCCAGATTGTAAAGTTCTGAGTTTATAATACTTCAATTTAAATGTATAATATTAATGCTACTCACTGGTTAAAATAGAAAAATACAACATAGCAGAAAATGGACAAATTAACACTTCACAGAAGGATACTTCCCAATAACTAATAAATATAACCAGCCTTACTGATTGTCAGAAAAATGCATATCATATCCCAGTCATCAAATTGGAGAAGAAGAAGAAGAAGAAGAAGAAGAAGAAGAAGAAGAAGAAGAAGAAGAAGAAGAAGAAGAAGAAGAAGGAAAAGAAAAGAAGAGAAGAGAAAAGAAAAGAAAAAGAAAGAAAGAAAGAAAGAAAGAAAGAAAGAAAGAAAGAAAGAAAAAAAAGAAAGAAACTAATATACATTGATGGTGTACATGAAGTAGAAGTGTAAAGGCTGTTCTGTTAACATTAGGGATACTCATTTCCTGTTCTTTGTGCTCGAAATATTTTCCAATCTCTAGTTTTTCTTTTAATTTTTTCTAGTATTTTGGGCCAAGTTTAAAAATGAAATTTTTACATGATCATGTGTTTCACTAGTAAGACTTCCAGTGTCCTATCTTGCTTCAAAAAACATCACTTACCCCATCCTCTCCTAATTTTTCTTCTAAAGTTTATACTGTCTTTTATTTTATATTTAAATTTGTAATATATTTGAGATTTACTTTTACATGTGATAAGAGATAAGAGTACAGTGCTAATTTTCTACCAGATGGAAAGCAAGTTATGCAACATTGTTAATTAAATCAATTATTTTTCCCCTGAAATTGTAATATCACCTTTGACAGGTATTAATTTCCCATCATCATTGGGATCTATTTCTTGACTATTTTATTCCACTGATCTTTTATGTCAATACCATATTGCTTTAATTACAGTGGCTATCTAGTATGATTTAATCTCTAGTAAAATAGCACTGCTTTTATTTTTAATAATTTTGTAGGTTATCCTCAGACATTTAACTTGTATGTGTTCTTTTTCTAAAATTACTCTTTTTATTTTGAAATAGTTGCAGATTCACATGCAGTTATAAGAAATAATAGAGAAATCCCATGATTCCCCCAATGGTAACTTATTGAAAACTATAGTACAACTAGAGGCCCGGTGCACGAAATTCATGCACAGAGTGGGGGGGGGGGGTCCCTCAGCCCAGCCTGCACCCTCTCCAATCCGGGACCACTGGCTCCTAACTGCTCACCTGCCTGCTTGCCTGATTGCCCCTAACCCCTCTGCCTGTGGGCCTGATCGTCCCTAACCGCCTTCCCCCGCTGGCCTGATCACCCCTAACCACCTCTGCCTCAGCCCTCGCCACTGTGGCTTTGTCCAGAAGGAGGACTGGATGACTAGAAGATGTCTGGTCGACCCGGTCTAATTAGCATATTACCCTTTTATTAGTATAGATATTATAATCAGGATATTGACATTGATATAGTCAAAATATAAAACATTTCCATAATCACATAAATCCCTTGTGTTCCTTTTATAGCCATGCCCATTTCTCTTCTGCCCCCACCTACTCTTTAACATCTGGCAACTTGTTATCTGTTCTCCATTTCTATAATTTTGTAATTTCAAAAATGTTATGTAAATACTGATTAGAAAGAAGTCGGTTAATTTAGGGACAATTGCTACTATTTGGAAGTCAGTTAATAGATTTTAAGTGTCATTTTTATATTTCTATGTAACATTTCACTCTCTCACTTCTTCTAAAAGGCAGGGCTCTCTAGCTTCTTCTTTTTCCTATTTTCTGTGTATGTTTCAATTAAGTGATTAGAAACATGTGGTTTGGGTTCCTGAGAAAAGACCCTTTTGCTGAGGCCTCACATGTGTAGCATCTAGATTGACTCTTCCAGAGATAGAAAATGAAACCTTCACATAGCTGTTCCCTACCATGTGAAAACCACCACTTCCCTGATAGTCCTGTCACTTGGAAAGTGTTAATTGGTATTAGTTGAAGGCAGATCATCTTGGCCTTCATTAATATTGTGTTTCTGTTCCTTTTTGCCATAGAGAAAGCACTGCTATAATTGAAAGGCAGCTCCACAGCTTCCCAGGTAGGGATGAGAGAAGTATTGCTAATTTGCTCAGTGTCACACCTGCTTTGCTCTTCATTAGACCAAAGGGGAAAGTCAACACTCCCAGGTAGCCTGCAGGGGGAAAGAAGTGTGCATGGTTCCAGCTGTTGCTTAGGAACCCCGGCAATCCCAGAGGGCAAAGGACAGTCATCAAAAACCTTCAGGGTCAAGTATAATCATTTCTTCCTTGACATAAGGAGCTGTTATTTCAAATTGTTTCCTTTCCTCCCTCCCTCCCTCCCTCCCTCTCTCCCTCCCTCCCTCCCTCCCTCCCTCCCTCCCTCCCTCCCTCCCTCCCTTCCTTCCTTCCTTCCTTCCTTCCTTCCTTCCTTCCTTCCTTCCTTCCTTCCTCCTTCACTCTTTTTTTTTAAAGAATGGTTTGTTTGTTTTTTAATACATTTTATTGATTTTTTACAGAGAGGAAGGGAGAGGGATAAAGAACTAGAAACATCGATGAGAGAGAAACATCGATCAGCTGCCTCCTGCACACTCCCCACTGGGGATGTGCCCACAACCAAGGTACATGCCCTTGACCGGAATCGAACCTGGGACCCTTGAGTCCGCAGGCCGACGCTCTATCCGCTGAGCCAAACCGGTTAGGGCCCTTCCTCCTTCACTCTTAAAAAATATTATTGAGCATCCAGGATGTGACAGGCACTATTCTGACACTGGAGACATATACATAAATGAGAGAGACAGGGCTTCTCCAGATAACTTACACGCTGGTGAAGGAGGCAGATATATAATGTAAATTTAATTATTAATAAGAGCTACAAAGAAATGCAAAGCAGGGAAGGTGATAATGATGGGACAGGCATGTTATTTTAGATAGAGTGGCCAAGGTGGCCTCTGGAAGGGGTGACATTTGAGCAGAGAGCTGACTGAAGTAAGGAAGCAAGCAATACACAGGTATAGGAACAGAGATGTCGGTGCATTTGAAAACAGGCAAGGCCAGTGCAGTATTCCCCTTGCACCTGGAAAGAAGGGCCCCTGCCCTTGACCTCTGCTTCAGAAAGCCTATCTCTCTCTCTCTCTCTCTCTCACACACACACACACACACACACACACACGTAAATGGCAGGCACACAGGTGCCTCCATCACACAGAAGCTTGCGATGGTTCTGGTGACAGCACAACCTGCCATTTTAAACAGCTGCCCTCATGACTGTCTATACAGGTTCCAAACAATTGGTTCTCCGTATCTCTGGCCCTGTGTCCTCAAAACAGAAGGCAGCTGTGTCTGACTGCAAAGGTCTGAGGTTTGCTGCGCTGCCGCACAGCTTTAGAATGCATTGAGGGTTTGGGACATGGAAACACAGGCTTAAAAAAAAAAGACAAATTAATTAACTTGTCAAATCCTTCTTCTTGGAAAGCATGAATACAATTGATTCTTGCATAATGAAGGTGGTTTCTTAGTAGCACCAAGCATCCATTTTCTTGCCTCTCTTCCTGGCTCTAGCCATGTGCACAAATTAGGGTGGTATCTGCATCGGTTACATATGGAAGCTGAGGAAAAGTTTACAATATCAAACATTACATATTTCTCCTAAGTTTGTATATTTGTAGGTCCAGATGTAACAGGTGTGGAGTGTGATACTGAGACAGCTAGATAAACATTAAACTCTAGAATTGTCCATATTTTACATTATAAAAATATTGAATAACATTTAATTAAATTTTTAAAAACTTAAATAAAATTGTATAATGATTAAATACTAATTACAATTAAAATGTTGATGGATATAATTTCTATTTATCTTTTAATCTTAATCATTTCACTATTTTAGAATAACCTTAGAAAACATAAAAAACATTTTAATTTTTTAATTTTATTTTTATTTAACACCCAGAATATGAAATGCTAATTAAATTCATATCTGATATTTGTAGACCTTCAGTTATATAAATCTATAAGCCATAGCTTCACACATATTTTTTTTGCTTTTGTCTTTAGAAAGGTATGCATGCCAAAATTGGAGAATTAAAAATCTTTTATTTAACAGGTCATAGCTTGATTTATAATTTTTAATAGTTATATATATATATATGGTATGTGGTCCTCAACTTTTACCTCTTGCCTGGGTTCAACAAATATTAGGGTTGTGTCTGGGCCAATGAACCTAGAGTCTTGGCTGGTGTACACATAACAGGGTAGGGCCAGAGTAAGGAGGTGGGAGTTGATTCTAGGTTTAATGGGAAACCATTAGATGGCTCTGAACCGGGTTGTGGTCAGCTAAAAGCTCATGTCTATTGTATAAGACCAATTCAGCTTTGAGTTTTGGGAAACCTAGGGATTAGATGAAGGACTTCTCCACCCCCCACCACTCTCAACTGTAAACACTAGAACCTGATACATGTGTCATAAGGATTCCAGAACCATCTCAGCCCACACCACCACATTCAGGGAGTAGACTGGATCACCCAACACATAAGGCCAAGCAGAAATTCAGCAGAGTGCTTTTTGGTAAAGAAGGAATTTCCCTGGACACAATTTCCTTTGGGAAGACCTGACTTTGCTCATACAAATAATGGACAGAAACCATTGATATTCCAGGATTAATCTATGCTATATTCAGACAGTGTGTTTACAATCAGACTATCTGTTTTGACTCCTGACTCTTCCACTTTCTAGTTGTCTGACCTTGAACAATTTACGTGGCTCCTCTCTAACTTTAAGGAGGTTAATGATAGTATCTGCCTAATAGGATTATTGTGAAGATAAATGAAATAAACTACATGCAAAATTTAGAATAGGGTCCAACATATATTATGCACTTAGAAACAATAGTGATTTTTCTTTATTTTCAACTTCTTGGCTAAGTCCGAAAGGGCTAGATTTCAATTCTGTGAATTTATTTTTAATTGAGCAATTCATGATAAAGTGGGCTTTCCACAATTGGGAGTATTCAGGCAGGGGCCGCATAATTATCTTTGTGAAATATTGTAGAAGTAAGCACAGCCTGGAAGGAAAATTGAATTTCATGAGCTCTCTTCTAGTGCCAAGATTCTATGATTCTTACTATGAATTCAGCGTCCTGTGGGGGCTGAAGCTTTGCAGAGCTTATGATCTCATTGGAGAGATTAAAATGACTCACGCAAAGTAGATAAAAAATAAAGGAAACGGTGATCCTGATGAGAGGCACTGAGGTGAATGGTTCAGTGGAGAGGTCCATATAGAAGGCAGGCAGAAAGACCTCATGGACCAGGTAGGATTTTCCTCAGCTCATAACAGAGACACATTAGTTGTGTAGATCAAAGAATGCCTATGTCACAGCCCCCAGATCGCTATTCATGCTGCATTCAGAGCCACTCCAATCTCAGCTCTCAGGAGACAGCGGCTTGGGCTTTGAGGAACCTCTGTGGAAGCTTGATAGACAGCAGAGGTGGGGTGAATTTGCCCTCCTCCACATGTGTGTTTGGACTTTTCCTCATTCGCCTTATCCCAGTGAATTGGTCCAGTTCCAGTATTGACAGTGCTGCACAGAACCTTGCTACTCAGACCAGCAGCTTTGGCCTGTTAGAACAGGAGCATCTCCAGCCTGGGGCCTGTTGAATAAGAATCTGCATTTTAACAAGAGCCCAAGGCCAGTTGTATGTGTACTGATGTGTGAAAAGTACTTTTACAACAGTGGTTTTCAAATATGGAAGAGCTGAGAGAGCGTCTACCTGTCGATGCTGGATACCCAGGTCCTTCTCAGGCTTACTGATGGAGAATTTCTGGAGATGGGGTCCTGGTATCTGTATTTTTTAAATGTATAATTTTAAAAATCAGGAGCAGATGTCATGGTCAATCAGGCTTGGAAATCGTTGCTTTAGGGGAAAATCCAGGTATAGCCCAGACACCCTGGACTCCTAGAATCACCAACTAGCACCAAACTGTACCAATTGTGGAAAAAAAGTATTGAACCCAGATTTTTATGGAGACTGTCAAAAGTCACTCAAGTTTTCTATAGTCCGTAGGACTTAGAGAGAGATTTTTCTTATGTGTAAAGTGGGGGTATTAAGGTAACTACCTCAAGAACCCTACCCACCACTGCCACACACACACAGAATGAAACTCAAATCTTTCTAATGTTGAAACTCTTCAAGTCTTTCTAATGTTGAGAAACTGGACACGATTGTTGATTCTACCTGGAAAGGTCTTCCGCAGGTGCCCATATGATTCACCATGGTACTCCTTCAGCGGTTTGTTCAAACATCATCTCATCACCTTATCCTGGTCAGGCTTTCCATGACTTCCCACACAAAATAGTATAACTTGCCACTACTGTCATCACTGCTCTTTATCTGTGCTTTTTGTTGTTGTTGTTAATCCTCACCTGAGGATATTTTTCCATTGATTTTTAGAGATTGGATAGGAGAGGGAGAGACAGAGAGAAACATCGATGTGAGATGTGAGAGAGACACATTGATGGGTTGCCTCCTTCACACACCCCAACCAGGACCAGGGAACCTGCAACCAAGATACACACCCTTGACTGGAATCGAACCTGTGGGCCAACGCTCTACCCACTGAGCTAAATCCGTTAGGGCTACCTGTGGTTTTTATTCTTCTTCAAAACATTTGTCCTTGCCTAACATTTTAGACATTTATTTGATAACTCTCTCCTCCAACTAAAACTTAAGGTCTACAAGAAACTTTGTCTTTCTTTTTTCACTCTTATATCCCATTGCTACAACAGTGTCAAGCAAGCATACAATTGGCATCAATAAATATTTACTGGATGATTAAATTAAATATACTTTAATACTAATATTCCTTGACTCCTCAAGTATTTCTGATTAAAAGCTAATGGGTCTCTTCAATGCCCTACCCATGTATTGTCTTCCATGTGAAGTTTTCCTGGCAGACTTCTCCTGACCCAGAGAGAACTAATGATCCCCTGTTTTGCGCTTCCTTTGCAGTTTATATATTCTTTCCTCCTATTATTCAATATTCAGTGTATCTTTTTGTTTTTGTTTGGTTTTTAATCATCACCAGGGTGTTTGTTTGTTTTTTCCATTGATTTTTAGTGAATGGAAGGAAAGGAGGGACACATAGATTGGTTGCCTCCCTGGACCAGGCCAGGAACTAAACCTGCAAACCAGGTATGTGTCCTTGATTGGGAATCAAATCCATGACCCTTATGGTGCACAGGCCAACACTCTAACCATTGAGAAACACTTGCCAGGGCTAATGAGTATATCTTTTTCAAGGCTATGACCTCCTCAAGAACAAGACCATTTTTAACTCATTTTTGTACCATCCTTACTAGTGTTTGTTGAATGAAAAATGAGTGAATTTTTCTACCATGGAAGATGGGCTCATATAAAAATTCAAGAAAAGGGTCTTTCTGATATCACAGTTATAGCTGAGGGAAATGAGGGGAAAAACAAACACCATAAAAACAGATCTTCTTGAAGAGTTGTTGGCTTCCGTTCCTGAATTTACAATATTAGATTATATCCTTCTACCCAGATCAAAGTGAAAGCTCATTGCCTTAACCATGAAGAGTGATGCCAGTAAGCTTAGAGTAGGGCAGGGGAGACCTGATGGTGCCAAGAGAACAGCAAAATCCAGAATCAAAGAAAAGCCAGTGGAATGGTTTCCAAGGCAATACTGGGCCCTCTGAATCTCTTGTTTAAGGGAGCCAACCACATCAACCTTTCAGAAGACCTACTGTTCAAACTGTTAGGAGAAGCAAAGCACATTTATTTCCAAGTGCCCAAGCTGCTGTGCTGAATAATTTTTAAAAAAAAGAAAAGAAAAGGAGAAAGGAGACAGTGAATGCAATTGCTTTTTGCCTACAAAGCTCTTCAACCCTCACAGCCAAGGTCACCAAGCCTGTTCATATGAGACACTCTCTCAGGACCAGGAAGACTGCTCTCCAGAGGGGCAGGTTTTGGCAAGAAGTACAGTGCACCTTTACCTCCAAACAGTCTTGATTATCAATTCAAAGCTGATATGTCAACATTTTGAAGGACTGATGAACATCTACTTATGCTGTTTTAAAATTTGACTTTACCAAATCTTTTTGTTTAAAAAAATAACATTTTTCTTAATTTTATTTTTTAATCCTCACCTGAGGATATTTTTCCCACTGATTTTCAGAGAGAGTGGAAGGGAGAGAGAGAGAGAGAAAGAGAGAGAAAGAGAAATAGACATATCAATTGGTTGCCACCAGCATGCATCCCAACCAGGGCCAGGAGCCTGCAACCAAGGCATGTGCCCTTGACCAGAATAGAACCCAGGAGCCTGCAACCAAGGTATGTGCCCTTGACCAGAATAGAACCCAGGACCCTTCAGTCCACAGGCAGATGCTCCATCCACTGAGCCAAATCACCCAGAGCTGGTTTTGCTTATTTTTAAACATGTTTTTGTTTTTAGCATATTGAAAAAGTCCTATGCATTCTTATTAAAAGGTTTATATTTAAAAAGATGGTTTCTGTCTCACATAAGATGAAACCAGTTTTCTTAATTTCTTTCATACAGTCAATATTTACTGGGTGCCCAAGCGCTAGACACCTGTAAGCACAAAGTGTGGTTTCTGTAGGGGGTGGAGGAAGACATGCTAACACGGGGAAGTAAAGACCCTTCAGTACAGCTGTGATGGATAATCTAAGGCTGATCAAAGTTAAGAAAAGAAATGCACAAAATGTATTCATTAATTCCAAAATGCACCCAATCACTGGGCTTCTGCTATTTATATACTTGCTATACATAAACATAATCTTTCTGGTCTTCACTAAACCTGTCCCAAGTGCAGGTCACAAGATATACCAGCTTCAAGTCAGAGTCGGGAAAGACACCCTCTGCCCTGAGTTCTTGCCAACGAGCTGATGAACATTCAGTTGCTGTTCTCCATTTAATTAATTCTGATGAGCTATTGATTTACCACAACTGTTTGTCCTAATAATTAGCTCCAAAATTAGAAGGGTTGCAACCCATTTAGACAGCTGCCACAGAAAATAAGCATTTGAAAAATGCTCTTGGTCAAGGAAACAGGGTAGAAATGGCAGTAGTTCGGCAGCAAATTTACGAGTGTCTCAGGAGTTTTATTTTTCCATTTCAAGCACGGTTAACATACCAGCAGTGATGACCGCAGGAACCATTACTAGCTGTAGTTAGGCTGCTACTTCACATCAGTATCGCGAAGATAAACATGCAGCCTGAAGTGTGCTAATCGTGGAGTTGAGATAGCAACAGGCGTTGAACAATTTAGGTCAGTTCCTTGCAATGTTTAATTAGACTAATATATCTGTTTGCAACTAATAGCAGATGTGACAAGCTAATGTGTCCATGTACAGACAAATTAACCCCTGCCCATCAGCTGCTCGGATCTGTGAGAAAGCTGCCATGTTTTGCTTCTATCCATCCGAGTCTAAATTAAATAAAATGGCAGGATAATTACAAACATAGATGTTAATAGAATATACTTCCCATGAAGCATTGTCTGTAGGAAATCATTTTTCAGGCAGGCCATGAGACTTCAACAGCGACAACAAAAGTGAACATTGGTGTTATCCTTGACATTTATAAAATATGGTCACATAGATTATGCCTTTATTTCCCTAGTAATAGAAGTGATTCTGTAAGTTTTCAACTGCTGGTAGAGAGACCTATCTGCTCCTAATGCACTTGAGGCTTAAGTCACTGAAATTTGGTGTCATCTCCTCAAAATAGAGATTCTTAAATTGCAGCTGGAAGCAATTCTGAAGGGAAAACTCAAGAACAAGACAAATTTTCACAGGGCAGGGTTTTAGAAAGAAAGGAATTCTGGGTATTGGTTTTGTTTGGTTGAAAAAAAGGTCAGGGGCAGGACACAACTGCCAATCATTGCTACTCCTCCCAGCTTTCCTTCAGAAAAGCCATGGGCCTGCCTGAACCCATGGAGGAACCCAGACTATCCCAGAGTTGAGCTATCTAGTCTTTTGGGGGAAAAAAAAATTAGGTCTTGATTCTTGGTCTCTGAATAGTTGGCAAGGAGCCCAAAGTGCTTGTAGGACTTGCAAATTACCATGTCTCTGGGTCAGAGAGGCTCTTAAAGATGCGACATCAAGAAGTCAAACTTCCCTTCCTACCCTGTGAGCTGAAGCCAGGTCCCAGAATCTCCCTGGCACCACTCATGCTCCTGGCCTACTGTCTCTGTGCCAGTGACCCTGGAATTTAGTAGGAAACTGGTGATGGTGTGGGAAATGCCCTGTTCCATAGTACAAGTGTCCACAGAATCCAGTGACGTACTCCCACTTCATTGTACAGTGTTTAAGTGGACAGGTCTTGAAAATCAACCATGTAGAAGTAGTACACGGAAAGTGATTTTGACATTGGAAACCCCCACAAGGTAAAATTCCTGCCAAGGAAAGAAGGCCGGCTTGAGACATCAAAAACTTCAGAGGGATATGGGAAATGGGCGAATGCGAAAAGGATAAAGCCCCTGGGATGATTTAGTCTCAAGAAGAGAAAGAAATGGGTCACTTAATGTCTCTTTAAATATAGGAAGGATTATTATTCAGAAGCTGTATCCAGATGTATGAGCATTTCTCTACAGAGAATAGAACAAGAAACAATGGGCTTTAGCTAGAGAAGAAAGGGATATATATGTATAAAGAGGGGCTTCCTGGCAGTAGTGGTTATAAAGCATAGTAATGGGATACTAGACAGGCTGTCAAATCCACTTCCCCACAGAATTTTAAGAACACGACAGACACCTCTCAGAAAAAATGGTTTAGATAAAACCTCCCTGGAGATTGAGGGATGGATCAGATGACTTCTCAGGGGTCCTTTCAGCCCTATGTGTTTATCATTTAAAACTGGACGACAACACTTTTTCAGATAAGCCTTATCTGGTAAACTAGGAACTACATCATTTCTTCTCCCCCCACCCCCAAGCCCTGTCCAATCTTATTTTCTTTTATACACACCTTGCTTTGCTGATGCCTACTTGACACTTGCTCCTTGAATATTGTGCTCACACGGCTGTAGCATGCTATCAGCGCAGACTATCAAAGATGGATGGGGCGTTTGCAAGGACAGAGAGAAGATGGTTTCTTAGTACAGAGTATAAAGGAACAGTGGGCTCCCTACACTTGGAAGAATCATTCCTAATAAAGCAAGCCCTATTTTAACCATTTTTTATAGTGACTTCAATCTCAGTTCATGATACCAAAATATTTTGTTTTCATGGGGGTAAACCTTATGTCATATCACATATGGTTTCATTTTCCTCAGCCTTGGTGTTCCTTTGAAGTCAGACGGGGGCCATCTTGAGTGGCTTGTGCTGGAGGGGACCCGAGGTGGCCATCGGAGTCCTCCATAACACAAGGCAAACTTGAGAGCACGTGAATGATGCTTCACAATGTGAAGGGCTCTTCTGAAGCCCTGCACTTTTCCAGTTCCAGATGGTTGCCTGTCTTCTCTCATTTAGAGTTTAACAGATGCATGTGGGCTTTCCTGGACATACCCTAAATAAGAGGTTAAAAATTAAGAGTCTGTGATTTACAAGGCCAAGAAATTAGTTTAGGTTCCTTGAGAATTATGCAAAATCATTTGAAAAGTAATTCAATATTTAAACTGATTGCCAGCAGGAGAAACCCCACTATATTAAGTAGCATCAACAAAACCACCAGCTTTAAATTTAAATAACACCACCATAGGTGCAAGATGCATAGTACTTACTTAGATAGCAATGCAGGCACAATTAAATAAACAAACAAATTCATAAAATAAGTTGGGCCCAGCTGGTGTGGCTCAGTGGTTGAGTGTTGACCTACAGATCAGGAGGTCATGGTTTGATTCAGGAGGTCATGCCAGAGTTGCGGGCTTGATCCCCAGTGGGGGGCAAGTAGGAGGCAGCCAATCAATGATTCTCTCTCATCACTGATATTTCTATCTCTCTCTCCTTCTTCCTTCCTCTCTGAAATCAATCCTATATAATAAAGAGGTAATATGCAAATTGACCATCACTCCAACACACAAGATGGCCTCCCCCATGTGGACACAAGATGGCCACCTCAAGATGGCCAGCAGGGGAGGGCAGTTGTGGGCAATCAGGCCAGCAGGGAAGGGCAGTTGGGGGTGACCAGGCCTGCAGGGGAGGGTAGTTAGGGGTGACCAGGCCAGCAAGGGAGGCCAGTTAGGGGCAATAGGGCCGGCAGGGGAGGGCAGTTAGGGGTGACCAGGCCAGCAGGGGAGGGAAGTTAAGGGCAATCGGGCTGGCAAGGGAGCAGTTAGGTGTTGATCAGGCTGGCAGGGGAGTGGTTAGGGGGTGATCAGGCTGGCAGGCAGAAGCAGTTAGAGGCAATCAGGCAGGCAGGCAGGTGAGCGGTTGGGAGCCAGTAGTCCTGGATTGTGAGAGGGATGTCCGACTGCCCATTTAGGCCCAATCCCAGTAAAAAATATAATTTAAAAAATAAGTTGGAGTAGTGGGTAAAATCTTCAGTCCACATGTTCATGCATGCAAGAAATGTCATATTTTTTATTATTTTGATTAAATTTATTTTGAGCCTTCACTTGGTAGAGTATGGGAAACAAAACCTCAGGCTATTCCAGGTTTTCCCTTGTGTTCCCTTGGAAAGCTGTGAGTTCCAAAACTTCTATGGGATATCAAATCATGGGTTGGGAGCAACTGGTCCTCAGTATCATCTAGTGTCCATGCTGCTATCCACCAACATGTCTGTCATCCCATCTGGTCTTCAGTCCTCAGTCGATGCACATCACTCCTGCATTCTCCTTGTCCCTGCTCCAAAGCTTCTTCAGGTGCCAGCTATCTCCCTATTACTTTTCTCCACTTTTGGTGGATGGGAGACATTATATTGTTCCCAGTTATATTGGAGACTCAGAATTGTTACAGGTCCCTTTGTGCAGACAGGACCAGCTACATAATTGGCAGGGCAGAATGAAATGCTAGCCCCTTGTTCAAAAATTATTACGCATTCCAAGAGGGCAACAGGAGAACTTTAAACACAGTGTGAGACACTGTGTAACTGCACAAGTCACTCACTCAATAAGTCTACCCTGTGTGCAGACACTCTACTCCTCCTGCCACACACCATGCTGAATGTCAGCAATAGATGCTTCTTCCTATGCAAGGCATAGGGCCACCTGTTCTCAGTAACTCAGACCTTCAATGCCACCAGAACTTAGCTGGGGTGAAGTGCTGGGTGCACAGCACACAGAGCCCTTCCCTCAGGCCCATGGAACCCGGGCTGCCTTCATTCTCTTTCTCATCTTTCTTTCAGATACACAAACCTGTTTGTGTGGAGTGTGATAGCTTTGACTCTTTTCTATTCTCCTTAATATACTTTTATGTGGGGAGTGGGAAGATCTTCTTATGCCCTGAGACCTTTCACTCTTAGACCTTTGAACTTAAACTAAACTAAAAGAGCAGGCTGTCAATCAAAGAAAGGCCTTTTCTTCGAAAATATTATCTTCCATTTACTATACAACCTATTTTGAAACACAAAGCTCTGTTTTGACTCCCTTTTCTCTTTTTCTTCTGTGATATTCCTTTCTGGAGTGAATTAGCATCTAAATACTCCTGCCATGGATGGATGGAGAAAGAGCTGATAGGTAACAGAAATGGAGGAGGGGGGAAACTATTGGTCTCAGTTTACCAATAAGAGAGGTTACATACATTGACCAAGGTCACACAACTAATTAAATGGTAGAGCTGGGGTGAAGACAGAGGGAGAAACCAAGATGGTGGCAGAGGTAAACACCTGAAATTGCTGCCTCGCACAACCACTTCAAAAATACAACTAAAAGACAAAACGGACATCATCCAGAACCACAGGAAGGCTGGGTGAGTGGAAATTGTACAACTAGAAGGAAAGAGAAAAGCACACTGAGACTCAGAGGAGGTGCAGAAGTAAAGTGCAGAAGTACTGAGGCACACTCGTGGAAAGGGCTGGCAACTGAGGACGAGGTTGCTTTTTTCAATCCGGAAGGAGACACAAGCTCCCGACTGCTCTGAGCTCCAGTTCTTGGCAAGTCTCTGGGGACCCAGACTCATACGGGGAGAAACTGGACTGTCTGGCATCTGGCTTTCTCTCAGAGGGGCTTGCAGCAATTACCACGGGACACTGAGACCCACCCGGGGCCTCTTAGGGCAGGGCTGAGGATCAGCCATAGCTGTTTTCTCTGCCCTGTTGATTCCCTGAGACCCCGCCCCACCCAAGCTGAAGGCAGAGGCTTTTGCATATGAATGGCCTGGCCCTTTGCAATCTAAAATTAACTAACAAACTGCAGCTGGGCCACAGAGACCCAGAACATCCAAAAGAAGACCCAAGACCCCACAGCAGCTTGCATTGCTTCACAGCTGGGCCTCATCTGGGCACCTCCAAAACCCCAAACAAAGAAGAGGAATCTGCAGATCTCTCTGTAGCTCCTGCTGGGTAGCCTCAGGCAGAGGCTAAATTAGCACCTCCGTAGAGATCCAAGAACCAGTGTACCCAGTGGTCAGAGTGGGACCATCCAGATTACAACTCCTCAGATACATAAGGGACACACTCAGGGGGCAGACTCAGTGAGCACCAAAGCCCCACTGATGCAAGTCTTGCTTCATCCTCTTGGGGCCTTGCCAGTGTCTCCAGCACATAAGTTCTCCCACCGTAGCGACAGCTGATTCTCACAGCCAATTGGCTGGGAAGTCAATTCCTCCCAGTGATACCAACAACAATCAAGGCTTAACTACAACAAGACTGTGCACAAAGCCCACAAAGGGGTGCACCAAGAGTGTCCACCTCAGGTAATTGGGGAGGCTGAGCCACTGGGCCCTATAGGACACCTAGCACAGAAAGCCACTCTATCAACACAGGGAAGCAGCCAAAATGCGGAGACAAAGAAACAGGACACAAATGACAGAAATGGAGGAAAGCAAACTACTGGATATAGAGTTCAAAACCATGGTTATAAGGTTTTTCAAGAATTTTCTAGAAACCGCTGATAAATTTAGTGAGACCCTTGATAAATCTAGTGAGACTCTCGAGGATATGAAAAAGTATCAACTAGAAATTAAGCATACACTGACTGAAATAAAGAATAATATACAGAGATCCAACAGCAGACTAGAGGATCACAAGAATCAAGTAAAAGATTTGAAATACAAAGAAGTAAAAAACACCCAATCAGAAAAGCAAAAAGCAAAAAGAATCCAAAAATATGAAGATAGTGCAAGGAGCCTCTGGGACAACTTCAAGCATACCAACATCCGAATTATGGGGGTGCCAGAAGAAGAGAGAGAGCAAGATATTGAAAACCTATTTGAGGAAATAATGACAGAAAACTTCCCCTACCTGGTGAAAGAAATAGACTTACAAGTCCAGGAAGTGCAGAGAACTCCGAACAAAAAGAATCCAAAGAGGACCACACCAAGACACATCATAATGAAAATGCCCAGGGCAAAAGACAAAGAGAGAATCTTAAAAGCAGCAAGAGAAAAACAGTTAGTTACCTACAAGGGAGTACCCATAGGATTGTCAGCTGATTTTTCAACAGAAACCATGCAGGCCAGAAGGGAGTGGCAAGAAATATTCAAAGTGATGAATAGCAAGAAACTGCAACCAAGATTACTTTACCCAGCAAAGCTATCATTCAGAATTGAAGGTCAGATAAAGAGCTTCACAGATAAGAAAAAGCTAAAGGATTTCATCACCACCAAACCAGTATTATATGAAATGCGGAAAGGTATCCTTTAAGAAGAGGAAGAAGAAGAAAAATACAAAGATAAAAATTATGAACAACAAATACATATCTATCAACAAGTGAATCTAAAAATAAAGTGAATAAAAAATCTGATGAACAGAATCAACTGGTGAATATAATAGAATCAGGGGCATAGAAAGGGAGTTGACTGACAATTCTTGGGGGGAAAGGGGTGTGGGGTGCAGGAAGAGACTGGACAAAAATCGTATACCTATGGATGAGGACAGTGGGTGGAGGGGGGGAAGGACAGAGGGTGGGGTGGGAACCGGGTGGAGGGGAGTTATGGGGGGAAAATAGAGGAACAACTGTAATAATCTGAACAATAAAGATTTAATAAAAAATAAATAAATAAAATAAAATAAATGGTAGAGCTGGGCTCTCAGTCCATGTGGTTTGCCTCTTGAATCTATCTTAATTGTAATGCTATGCTGCCTTTTGTAGTAAGCACTAATACATTGAAACTTTAGTGTTTATGATGATGATAAAGTAGTGATAATTGGTTCCTTACCTCCCCCAGAAACAAAAGCATATAGAGATATAGAGACCATCGAAACAAATATATTTAGGATACAAAAAATATTTTTGTTTGCCCTAACTGGTTTGGGTCAGTGGATAGAGCGTCGGCCTGCGGACTGAAGGGTCCCAGTTTCAATTCTGGTCAAGGGCATGTACCTTGGTTGCAGGCACATCCCCAGTAGGGGGCGTGCAGAAGGCAGTTTATTGATGTTTCTAACTCTATCCTTCTCCTCTCCTCTGTGGAAAAATCAATAAAATATATTTAAAAAAATTTTTTTGTTTATTTAGGCATTTATTATCTTAGTAGAGGCCGTGTGCATAAAATTGTGCATGAGGGTGGGGGTGTTTCTCAGCCCAGCCTGCACTCTCTCCAATCTGGAACATCCCTCTCACAATCTGGGATCACTGGCTCCTAACACCTGCCTGCCTGCCTGCCTGATTGCCCCTAACCATTTCTGCCTGCCAGCCTGATGGCCCCCAACTGCCCTCCCCTGCTTGCAACTCACCTCCTCCACTGGGCCCTGCCTTTGCTGTGCACATGGCCATCTTGTGATGGCCATCTTATGACGACATTAGGGCATGATGTGTGAGGGTGTGATGACCACCTAGGCTATTATTAGTATAGATTACTGATCTTTAATAAAATGTTAAAGCAGTAATAGAAAGTACTGACCAAAAGCTGCTAGCAGGTTGTCTCATTCTTTTTTCAACAGAGTCAGGCAGATCACAGAATAATTCAAACAAGGCCATGTATCATAATAGTTTTTCAGTTATATTTATAGATCCTGGCAGTAATCTTCAGGCTCCATGATCTTTCAAGCCACAAACCTGCAAGTAGAATCTTCCAACAGGAAAATTACATTTAAAGAATGACTTCCAAATGTATACCAAACCCAGGCCACACCAGGGCCCCAGTGCTAGAACATGAACTGCCCCGGCTTAATCACTTTCTACCTGTGTGAGCATAGATGAAACACTTAGCTTCTTTGAGCTTCAGTGGTAATATCTACCACCTAAGACATTGAATATAAGCACCTGTATCAATGTTGGAAATTGTAAGTGTTAAGAACATAATAGTTATGGTGATGGAAGATGATTTAACTTTGGTTGGTAGGCATACAGTGCAATATACAGATCTTGTAACATAGAAATCCATACCTGAAACCTATATCATCTTGTTAACCAATGTCACCCCAACAAATTTAATTAAAAAAACACATAATATCCTGGCAAGTGTGGTTCAGTGGTTGAGTATTGACCCATGTACCGAAAGGTCTCCTGTTCAATTTCCAGTCAGGGCACATACTTGATTTGCAGGCTCGATCCCCAGCAGGGGCATGCAGGGAGGAGGCAGCAGATCAATATTGATGCATTAATGTTTCTATCTCTCTCTTCTCTCCCTTCCTCTCTCTCTAAAATCAATAAAATAATATTAAAAAGAAAAACATAATAGTTGCATTTTTCCCACTTCTTAGATTCAGACAGTAACACCACCAATGTACATTTTTAGCTAACACTTATATATTGCTTTTTATGTTTCAAACATTAATCAAAGCACTCAATATCTATTAACTCATTCAATCCTCATGACAATCCCATGAAGTAGGTATTATTTTCCTCATTTTACAGATGAGAAAACTGAAGCAAGAAAGGTTAAATAACACGCCAAGGTCATACAGTTAGAAAAGAATCTAGACAGCCTGGGTCCAGAAGCTACTCTCATAAAGCATCTAATAAGTCATTTTGTCTGATATGTGGCCTTTTATTTTTATATGACATTTTCTCCTCCTGATCTTTATTGTACCTCATACTATTAGATAAAGTTACAGAGAATATTTCAGTACTCTTATTGTGGGTTGGCCTTCCTAAGCAAGGAAAGAAGCTCTCTTTTAACAAAAGACAGATGAACTATATAAAATTCAAAACTTCCAGGTAATCATAAGCCAAGTTATATGGCATATGACAAACAGACGTAATACTTGTATCATAAATAAAATCCAAACATATAAATAGTTTCTGTAAATTAATAAAAAAAGGAAGATGATTCAATAGAAAAATTGGTAAATAATATAAAAAATGTGCTCACAAGAATGGGAAACAAATCAACAGTGTACATGAAACTATACTCAATCTCATTATCAACCAAGAAATAATAATTAAAATGATAATGAGATAACACTTTTTGCCCAGTGGATTATCAAAAAGAGAAAAATATATAACATCCAAGGTAGCAAATATGTGGGCAAATATATTCTCATATGCTATTGCAGAAGTATCAATTATAGTAACATTTTTGGAAAGAAACTTGGCAATACCTATCAAGATTTGAGATGTATATACTCTTTGATTTAGCAATCCACTTTTAGCAATCTAATCTATAGAAATATTGTCAGTGCACCCAAAGCTATATGTACAGGATTTTCACTGCAACATTATTGGTAATAGTTTTTAAAAATGTATATAAAATTCAACAAAAAGGACTGGCAAAATAAAGGTAAATTAAATAATACCTCCCTCACAAAAAAAATTTTACTCCATGTAAATATCTATTTGATTAAATACCATTTGTTGAAAGGCTTTCTTTTCCCCCATTAAATTGCTTTGTCAAAAAAAATCCATTTTCACCCTGGCTGGTTTTCTCAGCCCATGGACTGAAGGGTCACAGGTTTGATTCCAGTCAAGGGCACATACCTCAATTGTAGTCCCCAATCAGAGTGCATGCAGTAGGCAACCAATCAATGTGTGTCTCTTGCATCACTGTTTCTCTCTTCTGTCTCTTCCCGCCCCACTCTCTCTAAAAATCAATAGGGTGAGGATTAACAAAAAAAAAGAAGGAAAAAATCAACTTTCCATATACAAATGGGTCTATTTCTGAACTTTACTCTCATTCAGTGATCTTTATGTCTATCTTTTCAACAATATCAATTTATCTTGATAAGTGTAGCTTTATAATAAGTCTTGAAATCAGGAAAGGTAAGTCTTCTATCTTCGTTCTTTTAAAAAATTATTTGGCTTTTTCTAGGCCCTTTATAGCATGTCCATATAACTTTTAGAATCAGCTTGTCGATTTCTACCAAAAAAATAGCTGAATTTTTTATTGTACCTGTAGATCAATTTGGGGAGAATTGCCATCTTAAGAACATTGAGTCTTCCAATCCATGAACCACAAAACTTTTAAGACAATATTTTTTATATATATAACTCAAGCTTCCTCAAACCTAACTTTTACAACCTGGACACACAAATTCATTCATTCACTCATTCATTCACTTCTTTAACAAAAGTTTAAAGTACTTACCAGCCTCCCTCCCTTCAAGGTGCTCTCTTGGATTTTATAGAACTAAGTCAATAGTTATGCCCCAATTCCTTTCCCTCTACCTTCTGATGAAGGCCTATGGCCCTCCTGTATCTCTGGGAGGCTTCAGGGAATGCCCTACCTGTGAAGTCTGCTCATCCTAAGAACTCCAGCCCAGGGACTGTGTTCAAGATTGCCTTTTGCCCAGCAGGAGTGTGAAAGAGCTAAGTGTTTTTGTATCTCTGTCTGAGGTCAATGTTAGCTTCATCCCTAGATGACAGATAAGAAAACTAAGGCCCAGAGATTGTGAGTAGTTGGCTAAGTTCACACAGACATTAAGTGATAGAACCCGAATTCAGATCTAATTAGTGTAAGTTCAGTTGATTTCTCCACTAGCTGTTATTATCTCACAACCTTGTAGATATAAATCTTCAGATACAAATGCACAACCTTAGAGCCTTATAGAACACATGCATTTGTAAGTTAAGCTGTTACCTGCCTGCTATGAAAGAAGCCTGGTGCCTTCTCCTTTCTCCCAAGAGCCCTGTAAGGGCTCTCTCTCACACAGAACAGGGCCTGTGAGAGGAAGGTTCTTTGTGTCAGCTTCTTTAGATGGCCTTCAGGGGGTGTGGAGAGCGGCTACCGTGTTTGGACAGGTTCAAGCCTCGGACTAATGAGAGGACACAGTTCTCTCATGGCCACGTGCAAGTCCCAGCTTGGTGGGCAGAGCCCTCCCAGCACAATTATAGCCAACAGCTATAGTTGTAAGCTTGAACCTATGGTCCGAACACATGGCCCCATGTGCCTGAGTGATATGGGCTTGACAGAGTTCAGGTGCATGTAATTGAGTAGGATCGAAACCCACGAGAATGTTGTAAGCATCTTGACCACACCCTTACTTTGCCTCGTGGAATATGGCTATAAAATAAAGACTTGGCTTGAAGTCCGTGGCGCTGTCTCTCTCCATCTGAGACCCAGCTTTCTTCTCTTGTCTGTCTTTTCTAATCCTTCACCACCCCCACTCAGGGTCACTGAACCTGGCTGAGCTGGCGCAGCACATAAGGCACCCAATCTGGGGCCATGGCCGTGCCAGCCCGCCACAAGGGGGAGTCAGGAACCCTCTGAAACTATACATAATGGTTTCTACGTATGCATACACGTATCTTTTTTTGGTGCACACATATGCAATTTGCATCTGTTTCCTAAAATGGTACTGCCCTGCCCAAAAGATCTGAGCTACCACCCTACTGACAAACCCCACAAGGCCACCTGCCTGAGAAGAACCAAGCTAATTAATCAACAAGTATTTATTTACTGAGCACAGATAGTGAAAGCCATGGCCAACATTTAAACCAACTAAGGAAGCAACAGAAAATACTAAGTGGTGAATATGTGGTAGAGAGAGAGAGAGCTACTGTTGTTGAGGAAAGAGAAGGGATATCGTGGACTCCTTAGGGAGGACTTTAAGGAGGCAGGACAGGAATTAAAACTTGAAGGATGAATGTCCTGGAACTTGCTCTCAGGAATAAACAAGAATGAAAACTCTTTGCTCCCGGGGCCGATTCAGTGTCAGTGGGTAACCAGGCAGCTATGGCCACTAGGTTACCATTAAATGCAACTTGACTGTTGTCCTGTTGGGTCATCAGCATTCAGCTGGTGCCATAGCATAAAGGGGGAGAGAAACGCTACATTGAAGAGAAGATAAAAAGAACCCAGCAAGCAGAAAATAAAATGCCTTGAGTCCATTTGCCGACTCAAACCCACTCATCGATCTTTCCGACTCTAAGTTGAGCTCACATAGGACATAATATACACCCAGATCAGTAGCAGCACACACATTTTGACATAATTTGTCCATGGAAGAGAAAGTCATTTTACAGAAGTCATTAAAACATTGTCTAAAGGAGTCCAACGTGAAACACCCCAAAGATAACATTGGAAAGGCGGTCATCAGGAGACCTAGGACATTGCAGCTTTGGGAAATAGAAATTTTCCTATAACTTTCTATTTGAAAATAAATATGAACTTAAAGGCATAACTTCAATAAAATTAATCTCAAAAACATTTTAAAAATCTAACATTTGAAACAGAAAAACAAACCACACACTTAGGTGTCTGAATAATTACACTTAGTTCCAAGACTTAAATGAGCATGGGGTATAAAGCTATTCAAAGGCATTTGTGACTAGGTTGGCTTCTGGGGATAAAGTTAACGAGATGGCTGCACATATATGAAAAGCCCATCCCATCACTCATCATTTCAGTGAACATTTACAGAATTCCTACTATGTGCCAAAGGGTATCCTCTCCATTGGAAACGTGAAGATGTGTGATGCCTGCCGCTCTGCTTTATCTCTGCAGGTCATCCTGTCGCTGAGTGGGGCGGCTTTTCTCCCAGAGTGAGGCAAGCCCTTCTCTTTTGAACTCCCAAAGCTCACAACCAGAGCACATTTGCAGGTGAGAAGTAAAACACCACGGCAAGCACACCTTATCTTTATCAAAACTTATTTTAATTAAATAACGTTAGAGTAGCAACTGATGTCTCCAATGTAGAATGGAATACTATTGGAATACCCTGTGCTTACTGTGACATCTATGTGCAGTACCCATTCAGGTTGTCTTTCAATTTTTAATCCACTTGTGCTTTTAACAAATTGTTTTTACATTTTGACACACACCTTGATGATAAGTATCTTTGTCTTTTTTTATAAAGTTTTTGGTAAAATATTTTTACATCTTAACACACCTGAATAACGACCACTGTTTACAAAATGTCCTTTTGTAAAATATTTTTATCTTTTGTCATACACTGGCTCTGGACTGGGTACATAATATACTGTCTCGTTTAACCTCACAGCAACCACGTTCAGTAAGTTCTATCAAAACTATTTGCATAACAGAGTGACTCTAAAGCCATGTCACCAGTGAGTAGCAGATCTGGGACTAAACACTGATCTAAGTGATTCCAAAACTCTGGTCCTTCCACTCCTTGCTTTAGATAACAGTATGTCTTGCCTTAATCTTGTCTTTTCAAAAGATCCAGATGACCAAGGCATTAGGACCCATTTCTGCTGATTCCTGTCATTGCTCAGCCATTTCAGATAGTCTTTCCTGCCTCTTGCCATCCCTCACCATGCCGACCATTCTCAGGGTAATCCAGAGTTCACACAAATAAAAATATTGGCCGACTAAAGTAACTAAGGTTAATAGGGGAAAGATGTTTAATGTGTTGCAAATACAGATTCTTGAATAAAGTTTATTGGCCTTTGCAGTAATGAGTAAAAAGCAATAAACTTTCATGTGACTTTTTCACTGTCTCTCAGCCTGCATTTCCAAGAAAGCCTTGGAATTATTAAATATAAAGACAGAATAAACAGAATCCCACTAACTAAAATATTTATGTGCTAAATAACAAAAAGTCTTTGTCAATCAGTTAGAGAATTGAAAACAGAAAACATAAATTGTTTGGTGGGCACACTCCACGCATCCTTACTAGCAGAGATTTCTTAAGTGATTGTTAATTCTGTAACATATTGTGGTACACATGCAGTTCGTTATTATTGATACAACAAATGGTAAATTTTAACTTTAAAAACGTAACTGGGTGTTTCTGTGACACAATCATTTAGCATATTCAGCGGTTAACCAAAACATTGGTGGTTCAATCTGGATGTAATTTAACTATTCAAGAATTTAAGATTTTCCTGCTGTTTATCACCTGCGAATTTCCTCATGTAAAATTTACCCTCCTGTATTCAGGGTCCTAGTAACCTCACATCTGCTACTTGTTAACCTCACATCTGCTAATTGTCAAGTGCCAACTACCTCACCAATCCTCTGACTTCTGTCAAGTGCTACTCTACTTCCCCAATCCGATTCTCACAGAACATGTACTGGGATATCAGAATCATACATATGCCGCAGACCTAAGAAACCAATCTCACTGCTCAAGTCTTCTACAGCAATGAGTTACCACGTCACACCGGTTAGAGTGGCCAAAATCCAAAACACTGCCAACACCAAATGCTGATGAAGATGTGGAGGAACAGGAACTCCCATTCTTTGCTGCTGAGAGCGGAAAATGGTGAAGACACTTTGGAAGACTGTTGGTTGTTCCTTAAAAACCCTAAACAAACCCTTATATAATCCAGCAATCACGGTCCTTAGTATTTACCCAAAGGAGTTGAAAATGTATGTCCACACAAAAACATGCACACATATGTTTATAGCTACTTTACTCATAATTGCCAAAATTTGGAAGCAACCAAAATGCTCTTCAGTTGGTGAATGAATCAACTGTGGTACATAGAGACAATGGGATATTATTCAGTGCTAAAAAGAAATGAGCCATTAAGCTTTGAAGAGACATGAAGGAATTTTAAATGCATGTCACTACGTGAAAGAAGCCAGTCTGAAGAAGCTAACATACTATATGATTCCAACTATTAGACATTCTGGAAAAGGCAAAACTATGGAGATAATAAAAAGATCAACAGCTAGGAGGAGGTGGGGGATGAATAGGCAGAGTACAGAGGCTTTTTAGGGCAGTGAAAATATCCCAAATAATACTACAATGGTGGATACATATTACACATTTGTCACAACCCATAGTATGCACAACACCAAAAGTGAACCTTTTGTAAACATGGAATATTGTTGAAAGTGATGCATCAATATAGGTTCATCAGTTATAGTAAGTGTACCGCTCTGGTGGGGAGTGTTGATAATGGGGCAGGTTGTATATAAGAAATCTCTACCTTCCTCTCAAATTTGTTATGAACCTAAAAATGCTCTAAAATATGTAATATTTAAATATAACTGGTATACAGACAACTACAAATAGAGAAAAATGTTTCATTTAGATAAAAGGTAACAAACTGATCATATTTGATTCATTTAATTTTCTTCTCAGTGGGTATAAATAACAAACCAACTTAGAGATAGTTAAGTTTTGGCGAAATACCCATTTTTCTTATAACAAAAAGATATTTATTTTAAAAAGAAATGTCATTATTATTTGAGTGTATTCAACCCACAGTGCTGCCGAAGGTGTGGTGGGTGGGACAGGGAATGAAGTTCCTTAGAAGAAAATGAACAGACATGAAGTCTGGAAAGGATCCTATGTTGGCTACCTGTTATATAACCAGTAAATATGAAATGCTGTATAGCACAATGTTTTCACACAAAGGTTGAATTACAAAACAATAAGATTAATTTAAAAATCATTAATATTCACTTGAAACCAAATACATAAAGGAGACAATAAAATTAGTGATAGCCTATTAAGGCTTGCTGTTTTACTTTATTTTTAAAAAGAGGCTCTAAAATGTTTCTTTTTATGCCCCTCAACTTTCACATCTTGCATTGAAGGAGTTTGGGGGAGTGGGGGGTGTTCATTTTCTCTCTGGAGATATAATCAAAGGCGAAATATATGAGAAGCCTGATAATTTCAGAGTCTTCATTTCAAGCTATTAAAGATGAATTGCATCATTTCCTCTCTAAAGATTGAAGCTCTCCAAAAAGAACAGATGAAAGGTCTCAGCTTTCTAGGGTACTTGTTCATCCACTTATACAAATAACATATAATAACATGCATTCTAAAATTCGTTATTTTTCCTTTAGTCTCTCAAAACAGTATGAATTGATGCAGTCTAGATCGGCTATTACACCCCTCCATTGCTTGCCCATCAATAGCAGGTCAGCACCAGAGGTTCACAGAGCTGCATTACCGAGCCATGGCATTACCAAACAATGATCATCATAGAAAATTAGATTCTCCATCAAAAACAAAATTTTTGTGTGGCTGAAATTATGATTCTGGGTGCAGGCCTCCAGCTCCAGCATCAACATTGATGCAAAATTGATGAAACTTCCAAGTGAAATTGCATTGTTTGATCTTCACAGCCCTGGAATAACATAGCCTAAAGCTACAGTTTCTGTAAACTTACTTTGCACAAACGACTTAGCCAGTACGGATGTATTGACATAGAGTGCCCATGAATGACATTAGGGCTACTTAGAAAAGAGACAAAATAACAGCAAAAGAATGCAGCAATTGGTTCTGAAAATTACCTTTTTCCAGTGAACCTCTCTGAAAAATTACCTTTTTCTGCTGAATCTCACTCAAAAATTACCTTTTCCAACTGAAGCTCTCTCAAAGTGCCTTGATGTTAAGCAATATAGTTTTAAGTTGAAAATGTCACAAGGCCATGAAAAGAAATTGATAGAAAATTTCAGGGTTCCTTGTTGATATTTGAAGCAGCCTGTGGATTTTTGTTCTTTAACACAGACCTGCTCTGCTGTGCTACCACTTTGATTTCTGTATTGCCAAAAACAGCATGTTTCTAGGCTTAATGGCTTCACAGAGAAGAGTATGAAGGTGATTTATTTATTGCTGCTGAGGTTCTGTTGCCAGTAGGAAATTGGTAAACATATATTTTCAAAATCCTCACCGTTCACTTTTTAAAAAGTGCAGTAAATAAAATTTTGAACTTTTTTTTTATCTTTTAAGAAAGAAACCATAATTCTAGTTACTACAGCATCCTTTTAGAAATTGGTTACTTGAGGTGAGTTTTTCTCTTCCCTGACAGAAAGAATTTTATTTCTTCGGTCAAAAGAGGCAGGAAAGGCATCATGCATCTTGGAAAAAGGGTCATTGGATTGGACATCCAAGGACCTGGGTACTAGCCTTCAGTCTACCTTTCCAGCAACATGACCTTGGGCAAGTCCTTGTGGAATAAGGGAATGGACAGGATGATGTCAGAGGTTCCTTACAAGCTCTAACATTCTAACAGTTTC
>NW_005871158.1:1320451-1345914 GCF_000147115.1 Myotis lucifugus
CGTGGGTGGTTGACTGGCCAGCCCTGCCCCTGATGGGGGGGAGGGACTGATCTGGGGTGGGGTTCGACAGGGGGAGGGCTGAAGGAGATTGGCTGGCCAGCCCCACTTCCTATTGGGGTGGGGGGGTGATCAGGGGCAGGCCGGCCAGGGGGAGGGGCTGCGGGCCTATCATGGTGGGGCAGGCTGATCGGGGGCACAGCTGGCTGGGAGGAAAGGGAGGAGGCGTTTGGCCAGCAGGGCCCTGCTCTTGATCGGGGTGGGAGAGTCCGATTAGGGGCAAGCCAGCAGTGGGGAGGGACCCTAACTCTAACCCTAGCCCTAGCCCTAGCCCTAGCCTTGATTGGGTGGTTCGCTGGCCATAGTGGGCGTCATATACTGGTTGTTCTATCTTCACTTACAAGTCTTTTATTTTCTCCTTAGTACCTGCCAAAATGACCCTGCTGGTAGAACTCAAGGTTATGAATTATATGAACTGCTAGAGTAGATCAATCTTTAAATTTTTCAAGTTTATGGAAGAATTAGGATTAGAGGTGCACCACATGACCATTTTGGCTAAGTGCTTAATCGTCAATATTGACCAAAATTAATATTCTACCAAAGTTGAGGTTAAATAAATTTTGGAGTAGTATAATTAGAATTTTATTATTAACTATTTTAGTAGTCCAATTTTAAAGTTTTGACACTATACTGCAGGAACAATAATTTTATTTTCTAGTAGTCCAATTTTAAAGTTTTGACACTATACTGCAGGAATAATAATTTTTTTCTCATTTTTTTCACATTTAAGTGCATACAATATTTGGGTTCCCTTTTAGCAGGGCTTTGTGTTTTTGTATTTAAAAAGGAAATTTCTTTAGAGACTAACACCCAAATTTCACTGGGTGAAAGCAAGTCACATGACCTCTGCTCACTGCACGGGTCAAGTGTTGGGTTTTCCTACCTCTATAATCGAGGTAGGAAAGGGTAAAAGGAGACATAAATGGCTTTGGGAAAGCTGATTATTAATTTCTGCTATAGCTTACCATTACTGTTTGGGAACACAATAAAAGGCCAATTCATCTATCCTAAAGGTGGATACATTGAGATTGAGGACGTTGGAAAGCAAAAAGCCCAACATAAAGTAATGCATTATATACATACATACATGCAAATACTAGTATATACACATTACATATATACATTACATATATACTTGTTACATACATACATATATATTTTTCTTATTAGACTTCCCTCAGATCTACCTGGTCTTTTTCTCTTTGAGTTGACGGGCTATATGAAGAAAGAAATTACCTTTTTTTAAAATTAGATGTTCTCCCATCAAGAAATATCAAGCAAAAGCCATAATATGACAATTTTGAAGAGGAAGAAATATAACAATGCCAAGATTTTCAGCTAAATGAACAATAGAAAATTAAGATACCGATGATGTAACTATTTTTTCCAGAAAATTTTTATATCTTGCTGATAGTTATAAATTGAAATAGAAAAATATTTAAAGCTTCTACCAATTGAAATAGGAATTCCATTTCTAGAGTTTTATTCTGAAAAAAATAAGAATATGTGAAAAGATTTACCCATAACTCTATTTGTCTACATTGCTTTGGTTAATAACCAAAAGCAACCTTTATGTATATCATTCGAAAATTACTTAATTAAGTTGTAGAATGGATTCAAAGTTAAATGAATTTTGAATGGATGCACAACATTCTGCTTTTAATTTGTTCCTCCAAGAAATGATAAATTCCAAAATTTGATTTCTTTTTGAAAAATTTATGGACTAAATAAAATAAAATCTCTAAAATTTAAAAACAGCTCTCAGTGGGATGTGGAAGAACATGCCCTCCCATACTTTATCATGGGAATGTAAACTCTATGAAGGGAATTTTGAATATTTAACAACGCTGCAAATGTATTTGCACTTTGTTCCATTAATCCCACTTCTAGAAACTTATGCTTAAAATATACTTCCAACAATATGAAAATACATAGATGTAAGGTTATTCGTTGTAGTATTCTTTGTAATTTAATATATTACAAATTTCTAAATGTCCAAACATAGGATATTGGTGAATAAATTATACTATGTATAGACAAAAGAGTACTATGCAGTTATAAAAATAATAAGGAGGAATTCTATAGACTGATAGATTTTTTAGAATATTAAAAAATATATATTTTTATTGATTTCAGAAAGGAAGGGAGAGGGAGAGAGAGAGAGAGAAACATCAATGATGAGAGAGAATCATTGATTGGCCACCTCCTGCACACCCCCACTTGCATGTGTCCCAACTGGAAATTGAACCATGACTTCTTGGTTCATAGGTCAATGCTCAACCACTGAACCATACCATCCAGGCAGGAGATATTTTTAGATTAAAAAACAAGTGCCAAAAAGTTTATGCATATGCTACCTTTTGTGTAAAAAAGAAGGGAAGATAGAAGAAATGTAATCTCTGCTTATTTTTATATTTTAAAAAAGGAGTGGTAAACCAGAAAACAATGTAATTGATTACCTACAAGGGGTAGGGGGTGAGATGAAATGAGGTAAAAGGATTTGGGAGGAAGTGGCATTTCTGAGTACACATTTTGCATAGTTTGACTTCTGGAAACATGTTAATATCCTACATATTCAACAACTTAAAATGAAATCAGTAAAAATGGGAAGAGGCAAACCCTAACACTTAAAACAAATGAACCCAATTGTATTTCAAAGGAATACCACAATTACATTGAAGAGGAGAGAGAGACATGTCACAGGAACATAGGAGTCACCTTGAAGGGCACCAACTGGGACAATTTGAACATCAGAAAAATTAAATACACTGATGAATTATAAACCCTGAGAAAATATTAATTTAGAAGTCCATATAAATATTCATAGATAAATGAAAGATTGTAGGAATGAAGGGCTCTTTCTTATAATAGGCCAAATGTCAACTAGCAAATGTAGAAGTAGTGCTGGAGTTGGAGAAGTCAACAATCTACAACTATCATAGTAAAGATTGCATCAAGAAATAATCATTAATTGATAATAAATCTAGGGGAAATTTTTTATGAGGAACAGGACATTTTCATGCCCTTAAAATGATCTCAGATATCAGAAATACCTTGACCAGATGATCAAAATGCTCATCAGCAATGAATGCTAGATGGGCGTGTGTGCTTCCAGAGAGGATACTCCAAGAAGAAAACATCACCTACCTGGGTCTCCAGCAGAGAATGGATAAGGTGAATCTGTTCATAACACAGCATCAAACTCCAAATGAAGAATATTCTATTCAAAGGAAGGGGAAGTACATTCTTCAAAAAGTCAGTTCTTTCTGGTTACCTGGGCTGCCTTTATTAGTCCTCTAGCTGTTTTATTTACCCCACTAGGCTGCCCACTTCTGTGACTGTGTCCACATCTGGGACCAAATGAAAGAATAACAGAGAGAGAGAGAGATTTTTTTTTTAAAAAAAAATCATGTTTTCGCCACCTCAATGGGATTACATGTATACTAACGAGAGAGGAAGGTTCTGCACTCTCAGAGCTTTGACTCCTGTGGGCTCTCTTTGCAATCTCTGCTATCACTGTGATGAGAGTGTTTGTGGGCTGGGGAATGAGATGGGGAAAAAGGAAATTTTGAAGAGGTGGAAGATAGTAAAGTCACCACAGATTGGACGGTATTTTAAATTCTGGTCTTTTCCTCCAATCTACCTGCTATCATTTTCTTGCAGAGTCATAAAATACCTACCCCAAGCATTCTGTCCATATTTTCTAGTTGTATTCAGAGGGATAAACACATTCATGTATGCTTTTTTCATTATATCCAGAACTAAAAGTGCTTTAGATATCTTTTTAGCTAGGAAAAATCCTCCTGAATAAAATAATTTCTATTATAAATACCAAATTTTATTAAACCAAGTGGGGAGTCAGAAAATAACTTAATTTTCCAAAGAATGAATGAATGCTTTGACAATGAAAAACATCTCAGGATCAGCTAACAATGTTGAATTCTCAAAAGGGCAGCATGACAGCTAAATAATAATACTTTTAATTCAACTATTAGATATCCTAAGCTGTTCTTATTTAATGTTAAAAGTCATATCATCCATCATAGCACCTGTTTTGCTAAATGCCCAGCATCTTAATTTAGTGAGAAGAACACATGACAAACACCTTTCCACTGTAAAGACTCAAGTTAGTAGAATGCTCAGGTTGAATCCGTTACATTCATAAATATAACAGCTCTGAGTGATAATAGAAAGAAATGTATTTAGATGGCAAATTAAAGAGTCTTTCAAACAAGAACACAAATCCAGACACCTCTTACATTCAACATGAGTACTTTGGCACTATTTTAAAGGAAGACATGCACCCAGGTGCTCAGACAAGATCTTTCTTAGAGTAATTAATTATGTCTTCTGAAGTTGCTTTCCTCTGCAGCCTTCACAAGTCATGAGCCTCTAAAAGCCCTAATGTAGACCTCTACTTCTTTTCCATGGTAGATTAAGAAAAGCCATGAGTTAACCACATACCATTAACAATTAGAAGCTGTACAAAGCTATTGTCGGATATTGGATAGCATGTAGTTCAAGATGATGATCCCCAAGAGAAAAACAAATAAACCAAACTACATAATCACTCTGGCTGACTGAGTGGAGCCAATTTTCAAACTATACAGGATGGGAAAAAGAACTCAACTAAAGTCCAATGGCTTCACTAAGTTGAGGTAATTGAAATTCAGCAAGACTGAAGTGGCTTGATGCTTCAGGGTAGAGTACCAGAAAGGAGAATGCTACAGAGAAAAACAGCTTCAGAAATCAGTAAAAAGATCTCCTTGAATTTTGTGATTATTTGGTCATTAATAGACATGTGAAACACCACAAGGATAGACAAGGCATGAATAGAGATTTTTAAGATGAACAATTTTCAGAATCCACACAAGGTAGTAGGATGTTCAAACTTCAACCAGACAAAGCAGAATCCTTAGTAATCATTTCTGATATTTATAGGAGACTCCACAATTTTGTAGTAGAAATGAATTATCCCTGGAGTGAAGAATATCCCAAACCTACCATATGTTATTGAAGTTATGCTGATATAAATTCCAATTAGAGTTTTATAACTTTAGAGTGTTAAATGTAATCTCTATGGTAACCACAAAGAAAATAGTTATATAATGTATACAAAAGAAATAAGAAAGAAATGTAAATAGTTCATTACAAAAAATCAAATAAACACAAAAGACTGAAATGCAGGAAATGAGGGACCAAAAAGCTAATAATAAAAGGGTAATATGCAAATTGGCCACGACACCCTCACAGTCATGACCAGATATGCTAATTAGTCACGGGTAAGATTCAAATTGGCCACGACACCCTCATGGATATGCTAATTAGTCATCACCACTATGCAAATTGACAATCACTCCAACACACAAGATGGCCGCCCTCATGTGGTCAAAGATGGCCACCCTCATGTGGACACAAGATGGCCTGCAGGGGAGGCCAATTGTGGGTGATCAGGTCAGCAGGGGAGGGCAGTTAGGGGTGACGAGGCCAGCAGGAGAGGGCAGTTGGGGGCAATCAGGCCTACAGGGTAGGGCAGTTGGGAGAGACCGGGCCTTCAGGGGAGGGCTGTTGGGGGCAATTAGGCTGGCAGGGGAACAGTTAGGCATCAATCAGGCTGGCAGGCAGAAGCAGTTAGGGACAATCAGGCAGGCAGGCAGGCGAGCAGTTGGGAGCCAGCAGTCCTGGATTGTGAGAGGGATGTCTGACTGCCAGCCTAAACAGGCAGTAAGACATTTCTCAGGGGTCCCAGATTTGAGAGGGTGCAGGCTGGGCTGAGGGACACCCCCCCCAAGTGCACGAATTTTGTGCACCAGGCCTCTAGTAAGGAAATAAAAACCAAATAGATGACAGAATAACCATAGAGAATTTGCTGGGATTTTGATTGGAATTACATTGACTCTATAGACCAAGTTGGGATGAACCAACATTTTAACAATATTAAGTCTTCCTATCCATGAACATGGACTATCTCTCCATTTATTTAGTTCTTCTTTGATATCTTTCATCAGAATTTTGCAGCTTTATAGTCTTCATATAGACCTTGTGCATATTTTCTTAGATTTATGCCTAAGTATTTCATTTTGAGTGTGCCAATATACATGGTATTATGTTTTTAATTTCAAATTCTACTTGTTAATTGTTTGTTTATAGGAAAGCAATTGACTTTTGTATATTAACCTTGTGCACCTTTATTTTTAATAGCCCCCATTGGAAGGATCCTAAATATCCATCAATGAGTGAATGGGTAAACATGCTGTACTTATCCATACAATGGAATTCTTACTCCACAATATAAAGAAATTAACTGTGGATAACCTCCACAACATGGACAAATCTTAAAAACATTATGCTGAGCAAAAGAAGATTCAAAATAATTTATACTGCATGACTATATACATATGAAACTTCAGAGAAGAAAACCCTAATTTATAGTGGCAGAAAGTAGATTAGTTGTCCAGGACTGATGGTGTGGGAGTGATTGGGAGATAACACAAGGAACTTTATGAAAGTGATGAAAACATACAACTTATTGTGGTGGTAATTACACAGATATGTAAATTTGTCAAATTTCTGTCTACCTAAACTAGCTCATGTGGTTTCTATTATTAAAATTGGACACTAACTGAGAGAGTCTTAAAGAAAGAAAAAAAGGTTGCCTGGCAAACCAGTAGGAAATTGGTTTCATAGAAAGAACAGTGTGCACAAAGTTATTGGAGTAGGAGGAAGCATGACACACGTGGCAGGCCTTATAAATCAGGGTTACAAATTCCATGAATCACAGAAAGCGTATGTCTTTCCATAAAGACTATTTTCTCCCTAACCGGTTTGGCTCAGTGGATAGAGCGTCAGCCTGCAGACTGAAGGGTCCCAGGTTCGATTCCGGTCAAGGGCATGTACCTTGGTTGCGGGCACATCCCCACTGGGGAGTGTGCAGGAGGCAGCTGATCGATTTTTCTAACTCTCTGTCCCTCTCCTTTCCTCTCTGCAAAAAATCAATAAAATATATTTTAAAAAAAAGACTATTTTCTTTAAAGTGTGTTTAGTATGGTGTTAGATTTTCTCATACCATAGAGAAAAGGCAATATTTTCCAAAAGTTCTCCCCACTTGAACTTGAGGAAAACTGTGCTTAACCAAAACAAAAGGGAAAAAATCGGAATTATTTTCTAGAACATCTATTTGTGTGTGTGTGTGTGTGTGTGTGTGTGTGTGTGTTGAACCAAAATTAGGTTGAAAAACTCAAACTGTTGCCAATCGATCACCCCATCACCAATGCCACACCAGTGTTTGCATACAGAAGAAACTTCAGCAGGTCATTTCATAGCAGCAAAGGTTCGCATCAAACCTAGAAACACATGCTTTCTACACCCCTAGTGCATTCAGATATCTCCATAGGAATTTGTACAACCTAATGGATAATTGGAGACACTATTAAGAGGAATTAGAGGATACATTAAAAAAAGAAAAGTACCCATACCCTATAATTGCTGTTCCTTTCAAAGAGTCTGGCTACATAAAATTCAGGACACAACATATTATCTCTGGAATCAGAAATTAAAAGATGCAAAATTCAACAAGTAGACAAAATACAAGTAATGGACAACCAAGAGAAAAATATGTACCTTGATAGTAATTAGAAAAGTAGAAATGAAAATATTGAGGAGCCTTTTCTTTTTTCTTAAAACTAGTAACAAAAAGCAAAAATTCCAAATATCAAAAAGCGCACAGGAAAAGATTCTCTACTCCTACTAGTTGTAGTAGAATTTTATAAAACATTTTTAGAAAGAAATTTGGCAATGTGAAACAAGAATCTTACCTTTTTTATCAAGGAGCTCACTTCTAGAAGTTCATCCTAAGGATATGAAAGAATAATTTTATGATGAAAGATTTCCACTATAACTTTGTTCATAGCAGTGAAAAACTAGAAGCCAAAGTGAAGTACAACAATATAGAAATGATTACATTAAGGTACAGAATGTACTGTGAATGCATGGTAGTCTGGAAATACATTTATGTTATAATGTGGGGTGAAATATAGAATACAGAATTAAATTACATTGTGATTGCAATTGTGTTTAAAAACCTGTGTTTATGAACAAAGCCTGGAAGGTAATAAAGAAACTGCTAAATTAGGTCAGAGGCTTATGAATTTTTTTCTATATCCTAAGCTGTTGTGATATTTTATTATTTTTATAATTAAATAAATGAGAGTTGTAAGTCTTCTGACTTTTGGAAAGCTAAAAGATGTTCTAAACAAATCACTAAAAGTTAAAAATTGCAGAAGAAACCTTCCATCTCATTATGAGGAAAGTGATTGTAACCTAACCATCAAAATGGATCAATCTAGTAGAAATTTTAAAATACATTCTACGTTTCTGAACATTAGATTCATCCCTTGGAAGGAGCAAGAACTCATAACTTTCATCTAAAAGTCCTGGCTCTACCATTAACATGTATGTAATTTCATACCCACTTAAAGATATGGTTACCTATGTGTACAAAATGAATAGTGGTGAGGCTCCCCTGACTCACCACTCAGTATAGTTGTAAGAATTATATGAGATAACACAAATGAAAGTCTCTTGTAAACCAAGGATTGGCTCTAGGTATTTATTAGTATTCATAGTTTGGATTAAGCTTCGACCACACCAACCTCCTCAGGAGGCTGAGTCTGAAATAGTCACAGTAGACATTCTGTGGCCTTAGAAGAATGTCCAGGGAGACTGATCCACTATCAGCATAACTTCAAATTGCTCCAATCACCCATTGACAATGGGCTCTCCATAAACAGTCATTGTGAGATGGTGGAGAAGGGCCACAGAGTTCTCTATTTTCTTTGAGGAAAACAATGAAGAAAGAAGGCAAGAGAGATCTTTAGAAGAGAGAAGAACCTGTGACATTAATAACCAAACTTCCCTCTGAGGCGGATACCTATCTGGCAATCTCCCAGACAGAGGGAGAATCCAACATAGCTTCCTACAGAAAAGAGTGGTCCTTCCTGGTGATGCCAAGACACTGACCTCAAATTGCCAGGGCACTGGCACAGATGGCATACAGATGTATCTTAGCAGCTGCAGAAGCAAAGCAACCAAAATTTTGTGGTCGACAGCAAACTCTTAACAAATGTTTAAAGTTTAACAGAGATGAGAAGGGCTGGGTATCCCAGAGGCTCTAGTAATAAAGCTCTTTTAGAACAGAAATCTTATGAAATTTTGTATGGTTTTTCTTCCTAAAACTTTGCCTCTGTCTGCTAGCTGAACGGGGTGTGAGGGCCTTATACAAACTGACCTCCAGCTTCAGTAATATCCGTAAGTCATGGCCCAGCAACCACGCTGCTTCCCAAAAAAATGTTCTTGGCTTGATTTTATAACCGATTGCCTTTTCAGTTGGTATATAGATCTGCTCATCCCTGAGACAAGGCTAATGATTTCTGGTTTGGTTGCCAAATACTTTCAGAAATTCTAAATTCATTTTTAATAAACTTTATGTCACACTTAATTCGTGCCAAGCGCTGCTGTAAGTACTATGCAAATATTAACTCCTATTCCAACAGACCCTTCTTTCCGTGGAATGACAGTGGCATCCCCCCATGGAGAGGGCTGCAGTTTTGAATTGCTCCACACTCACTGGAAACTTTACGTTGTCTAGTCCCCACCAATTGCGGACAATTCCCCACAGTGTGTTCTCTGGGGCTTTGTCCTGACTGGATGTAAATGGCTCCTCTCTCTTTCCCCCAGAGAGGCAGCCATTAGAAATGGTTTCCTTTACTTGAATTGATCCCACTACATAGGGGCAGAGAGAACATTTGCCCACCCAGCTTTTATCTCATCTCGCTCCTGGATGTTTCTACCTTCCCCATCTGCAAGCCTGACAAGCACACTGTAAGCCAGATTTGCTACACTGTGATAGAGATGTCTAGTTTTCAAAAATCTTCAATCAAATTTTAGTCCCCCAGGCCCTTTTTTTCAGCTTTCCATTCTTTCTTATTGGTTAACACCTTTCTAATAATCAGGTGTTCAGAGCTTGTATCATCTTATCACTTTGCAGGTTCAGTTTCCAGGTGCTGTTTACTGTGACTTTAGGGCTTTTGAGGCATTTCTGCCACTCGCTGGATGACTCTGTTTCCAGTTATTTCTCTCCAGGCACTTAGCTCCTTCCTACTTTAAACTTGGTTATTACTGCCTCACATTTCTAGTCATACTGGGTTTCTTTCTATTATTGCTTGTCAATCTGTAATGTGCACTACACGTCCAGGTTTATAATGACCTCATAATATAATTTCTGTGTTATTTCAAGTCACTTTACAAAGTTAACAAATGCCATCAACAGCTAAAAGGGTGTATTGATAATAATAAAAGAGCTAACATTCATTGAATACTTTCCACATGCCTGGCACCAGCTAAGCACTTTCACATATACTGTTACAGTAAATCCAAATCTGTAAGTGCTATTGTCAACTTTTTTTTCGTTCCTTTTTTACAGATAAAGAAGCCTGTGGTTTAGAAAAATTAAGTAACTTGCCCTTGCTGGTTTGGCTCAGTGGATAGAGCATCGGCCTGCAGACTGAAGGGTCCCAGGTTTTATTCCAGTCAAGGGCACATGCCCGGGTTGTGGGCTCGATCCCCAGGAGGGGGTGTGCAGGAGGCAGCCGATCAATGATTCTTTCTCATCATTGATGTTCTATCTCTCTCTCCCTCTCCCTTCCTCTCTAAAATCAATAAAAATATATTTTAAAAAGAAAAATGCATAAAAATTAAGTAACTTGCTTAAAGTTGCATAGTTAGTAAGTGAGAAGATCAGGATTTGAACCCAGATTGTGGACTTAATTATTAATCTACATTGTTTTCACCTGTATTTAATAAGAACCATATTTTAAAAGGCTGTATTTAGTTTTGCTTATTATTTTAAATAATATACAATAGCTAATTTTATTGTTTCCAACTGTGGAAAAGCCTTGATAAATTGGTTTATCATGCAGAGGCAAAGCAACCAAAAATGTGTGGTTAAAAAGAGTACATGGTAGAGTATTAAGACACTTCACAGAGACACATCAAGCATAAGCACTGAAGGAGACATCCGAGAATATCATGTCCAAACACAGTAGTCTTAAGTGTGGCTTCCCTTTCCATGGTTTCAGTTACCCATGGTCAACTGCGGTCCAAAAACATTAAATGAAACATTGTAGAAATAAACAATTTATCATTTTCAATTATGCACTGTTCTGAGTAGTATGATGCAATCTCACACCATCCCATTCTGTCCCAACTGAGATATGAGTTTTGCGCAGCTTATCCACACTGTATACACTACCCGCCCATTGTTAGTGGCCATCTTCGTTCGGGTAGCCCTTATTTTAATTAATAATGGCCCGAAAACACAAGAGTAGCAATGCTGGCAATTTGGATATGCCAAAGAGAAGTCATAAAGTGTTTTCTGTAAGTGAAAAAGTGATAATTTTCAACTTAATAAGGAAAATATAAATATATACAGAAAGAACAAATCTTTTATCCATGAAATTGTGGAAAAAGGAAGAAAAAAACAAACCTCATGATAGTTTTGTTGTAGCACCTCAAACTACAGAAGTTATAACCACAGTGCATGACCAGTGCTTAGTTAACATGGAAAAGGCATTAACTTTGTGGATGAAAGTCATGAACAGAAAACATGCCCCAGTTGATTGGCAATGTGTTTTCACCAGAAAGCATTGAGCTGGGATGGGGTGGAGCCCGGTAAAGAGGGGTAATGGGGGAAAAATATGTGACATCTGTAACCCTCTCAACAATAAAGATAAAATTTTAAAAAGACTTCAGCAATGGATCCCCTGAAACGAGTGACAACAAGCCATTTATTTCAAGTAAAGGATGGTTACATAGATTCAGGAATAGGTTCGGACTAAAAATATAAAAATTACTAAAGAGATAGAGCATATTCACATGACTTTTATTTCAGTATATTGTTATAGTAGTTCTATTATTATTGTCATTAATATATTACTGTACCTAATTTATAAATTAAACGTTATCACAGGCATGTATGTATAGGAGAAAACTTAGTATATGTAGGGTTCAGTACTCTCAGCGGTTTCAGGTCACCCACTGGGGTGGGTGGGGGGCTTGAAACAAATAAGAGGAAGCTACTGTATCTTATTTAAAAGAGGAGGACCCTGAGTTATATAAATGACTTTATAAAGTTTACAGATGTATTCACAGCAGAGCACGAACCTCAGTGCTCCTTCCACCCCAAGTTCCTGCCTGAATGCTGAGGAAAAGCAGCTTCCGGGAGCCACCCAGGTGCCCATCCCTGGGCCTCTATGGCTCTCTGAGCCAGAGGACCAGAGCCCACTATTGCTGTAGCTCACTTGCAAATTAAATCTTGCATTTTGCTTCCCAGTGTTGCCTCTGCTATCATCCATACGCCTCTTCAATTAAAGCGCAGGCCAGCTCTGTGCCCTGCTCCTGGCCTAGCATTGATGACAACCTACAGAGGCTGCTTACTTGCTTCCCTGGTCAGTCATCAACCCAGTTCTATCACTCTTCACTCCATTTCCTCTGCCTGCCATGCGCCCTTTCTCTGCCTACTCGTCTTAAGCCATCAGTCCCCCAAGATCCAGGCCATCTCCCACACACTCTCTGACGCCCTCGCTAACCACCTCAGGCCAAAATGATCTCTCTCACCTCTAACACCCTAGAACCCCTATTTCCCATGCCACACATTTACCACTTATCATATGCTGCCCTGCATTGTCTGTTTGATATCTTTTTATCTAAGAGCCTAGCTTGCCTTGAGGGCAGAGATCATCTCTTATTCATAACTGCATCTACCACATTGCTTAGCCTAAGGGCCCAGAACAAAATAGGTGTTCTATAAATGTTCATTGATTTATTGTACGTGGAAATGAAAATGACTTTCTTGCTTCGATGGTGACCCAAGAAAAGAAAGCAACTTTTTTGAGACCCATGGGATCAACCCAGAAAAGACTTTTAGAGCTCTCAAAAGAAAAATAATTTGAAGTATTTATGAATAAGACTATATCAATGAGCTGTTAAAATAGCTTAAAATGTTTGAGTTATTGGAAATTAGACAAACAAACAAATGATCAGTCTATGGATTTGAATGCTTAGAGATAGTTTTCATTAAAATTTTCAAACCAGTTATACATATAAGCATGGCTTGAAAAATTGACTGACTGATCAGCATCAGATTACTAAAGCTAGAGAAAATAAAAAATCATAATTCTGAAATTCTCAATATGTAGTGCTCTTATTTTGGGGTTTGAATATTCTGTTGGGATGAGTCAACATATTTTGACAACCTTCCTCATTGTAGTAACATCTTAAATACTCAGAAACCAAAGCTCAGAATTGTACTTATAGAAGAACTAATCTAACCTTTACAGACAAGACTTTAATTCAGAAAGAGATGGAATCTTTCATTGCTTTCTTCCAGGGACTTTATTTAATTTTTTTTAGCCTCCTAAGATCGATAAAGAGCTTTTGGCTATCTTGTTCTTATAACTTCATATCATTTATCAACAGACTGATCATTTGGATTGAGGCTGATTTGGTCAACATACTGCACTATATTTAGGTTGGAAACTACTGAATAAATTGGATACTGTCATTGTCAAACACATTTTTCACTCTATGGAGTAGAGGAGTAGAAATCTAGAACTAGAAGAGACTTTAGAAATCAACTTATCCAGTTTTTGAATTTTACAGGGTGATATGGAAGCTGAGAAATATTAGGCAACTTGTCCAAAGCCATATATTTTTACTGAAGTAGTTATTTTTATTATAGAATAAACTCTTTGTCATCTAACAATTAGCCTTATTGGAAATAAACTTTAAAAATGTTTTTAAGATTATTCTCTAGTAGAATCACATTCAATGTAGAATATAGAAGTAATAATAGAAATAATCTCCAAAAAAAGTGCTATTTCCAAATTTGTTTCTCCGACAGAGTAATGTCAGAAAACTAGTTACATAACAAGTATTTTATTTTTAAATAAATGTATCTGAATGTAAAAAGAGAGAGAGAGAGAGAAAGAGAGAGAGATCTCAATCATAGATATGAAACTCTGTAATAACAAAGACTCCTTAAAAGGTGCAATTGGAAGGGATGGCAGAGTCATGTGATGGCTCCCATCCTATAGAGAAAGGACCAACCTGTGAAATCAGGTTGTTGAAGTTTAGTTTATCTTCAACATTCCCAATCTCCATTTTCTATGGCTTCTCCTCTTCTCAACTCCTACCCCATATGTCCTATTTCAGTATATTTTTATAGTAGTTCTATAGGATTATGTAGTTATATGTAGGTAATAAGTAAGGACCTGTCAAGGTAATGATCTATTTATATGGCAACTTCTTCCCTTGGGAGGATAAAACAGGGTCTAACGACCATTCCTAAGAGTGGATTGAGACAGAAAAATTTATGTCCCATTTGTCGCAAGCATCTCCTGGCTATCAATTCAGTCTTTTTTTGACCCAGGTCTTCTTGGCAGGCAGATTTTCCCATCTAGTTCCAAAATCACATTTTTCACTTTCTAGCATATATTATAATGATTATATTAATCATTTCATGTCATGATCACCATACTTTTTTCATAATTCTGGGATAAAATACATGCTACTTCTTTTATTTCTACCTTGGCAACAATTTCTGACAATAAAACATGACATTGGAGAATATGTCCTCACTCATAGGTATCATTGAACTCTCTAATAATTAAAAGCATAACATTTACATGACTACTATGTAATTTGGTGTAGTCAGAATAAGTTACATTTCTCCTGTACTTTACAACTTACACTGATTACAATTTCACATTATTTTACAACATATGATGACTCTTGAGGTACAGGAGGGAGAGTAATTGTTATTATCATGCCCATTTTACAGTTAAAGAAACTGAGAAATCTGAATATGTCCCTTATTGGTGGTACTGGCCTTTCTACCTCTTCTACTTCTCCTAGAAGGGAAAAAGAAAGGAAACTAACGTTGGGACATTAACATCTATTATGTGTTAGGCACCATGTTAAAAACAGATAACATTTTAGCAACTTGCCAGATTCCAACAAAATTTTAGCATACTGAATTTAACAATACAAAAAAAATCATACACCATGAGGTTTATTCCAGGCATACAGGATGGTTCAACATCTTCAAAGAAACCAATGTGATACACCACCGTAAAAAAATAGAGGGTAGGAGAACCAAGATGGCGGCATAAGGTCTAAACCTGTACGTGCCTCCTCCCACAGCAACATTAAAATTACAACTATAAGGCAAAGCAGCTATCATCCAGAACTACGGGAAAGCTGGCCCAGTGGAAGTTCTACAACTAGAAGGAAAGAAAAAAGCACATTGAGACCGGGTAGGAAGTGCAGAGGCACCAAGAACAGAGGTACAGAGGCACACGCAAACCGGGCTGCACTGGGTGAACGGTTTTTATCAATCGGAAGGGGATACAAGCTCTTGAAGGCACTGAACTCATTTACAGCGAGACTCGGGTCCCAGACTCCTACCGGAAGAAACTGGACTGTCTTGCAGCGGGTCGGAAAGTGCACAGAGGGACTGGGGCACGCAGAGGCTCGGAGTCGCGGAGATGCTGATGACAGCCATTACTGTTTGCTCCCCCCTGGTGACTCCGTGAGACCCCGCCCTGCTCAATTTACATCCCCATCCAAGCTGTGCTCAGCAGCACAAAGGAAACACCTGTGCTTTTGCAGCCAAACCTAACAAACTGCAGCTGGGTCAGCGAGCTCCAAAATTTCCAAACCCCAAACAAAACAGAGGGTCCTCGCAGTCAGCCAAAAATGCGGAGACAAAGAAACATATCACAAATGAAAGAAATAGAGGAAAGCAAACTAATGGAGGACATAGAGTTCAAAACCACAGTTATGAGGCTACTCAAGAACCTTCTACGAACCTCCGAGGAACTTAGTGAGACCTTCAAGGATCTTAACGAGAATGCCCCCCAAAATGGAAAAAGACCAGTCAGAAATTAAACATACACTGACTGAAATTAAAAATATTATACAGAGATCCAACAGCAGACTAGAGGATCCCAAGAATCAAGTGAAAGATTTGAAATACGAAGAAGCAAAAAACACCCATCTGGAAAAGCAAAAAGAAAAAAGAATCCAAAAATATGAAGATAGTGTAAGAAGACTCTGGGACAACTTCAAACATACCAACATTCGAATTATCAGGGTGCTAGAAGAAGAGAGAGAGCAAGATACTGAAAGCCTATTAGAATAAATCATGACAGAAAACTTCCCCTACCTGGTGAAAGAAATAGACTTCCAAGTCCAGGAAGCGCAGAGAACCCCAAACAAAAGAATCCAAAGAGGACCACACCAAGACACATCATAATTAAATGCCAAGAGCAAAAACAAAGAGAGAATCTTAAAAGCAGCAAGAGAAAAACAGTTATTTCCCTCCAAGGGAGTACCCATACGCCTGTCAGCTGATTTCTCAACAGAAACTTTCCAGGCCAGAAGGGAGTGGCAAGAAATATTCAAAGTGATGAAAAGCAAGACCCTACAACCAAGATTACTCTACCCAGCAAAACTTTCATGTAGAATTGAAGGTCAGATAAAGACCTTCACAGACAAGAAAAAGCTAAAGGGGTTCATCACCACCAAACCAGGATTATATGAAATGCTGAAGGATATTCTTTAAGAAGAGGAGGAAGAAGAAAAAGGTAAAGATAGAAATTATGAACAACAAAGTGACAACACATAATTATCTATCCACAAGTGAACCTAAAAATTAAGTCAGAATAAACTGGTGAATATATTAGAAGCAGGGGCATAGGAAGGAGTGGACTGACAATTCTTGCGGGGAAGGAGGTGTGGGGGTGCGGGAAGAGACTGGACAAAAATCTTACACCTATGGATGAGGACAGTGGCAAGGTGTAAGGGCATGGGGTGGGGTGGGAACCAGGTGGAGGGGAGATATGGGGGGGGAGGAAGAGGAACATCTGTAATAATCTGAACAATAAAGATTTATTTAAAAAAATAGAGGATAAAAATCATATGATCATCTCAACAGATGCAGATAAAAACATTTGACAAAGTTCATAATAAAAACTCCCAACAGAGTTGTATACCTGAAACATATATAATGTTATTAATCAATGTTACAACAATAGATTTAATAAAAATAAAACTCCCAACAAAGTTGGCATAGAGGGAATATACTTCAGCATAATAAAGGCTACATATGACAAGCCAACAGCTCACATCATATTCAAAAACTGAAAGCTTTCCTCTAAGATAAGGAACAAGTCAAGGATGTCCATGCTAACCACTTTTATCTAACTAGTACTAGAAATTCTATCCAGAGAAATTAAGTTAAAAAAATAATAAAAGCATCCAAATAAAAAAAGAAATAAAACTATCTCTATTTGCAGATGACATGATATAATATATAAAAAAAACTTTAAGACACATCCAAAAAACTATTAGAAATAATAAATGAAGTCAGTAAAGTTGCAGGATGCAAAACCAATATACAAAAATCTGCTACATTTCTATACTCTAACTAGTGGCCCAGTGCACGGATTTGTGCACATTGGAAGGAAATTAATTAGAAGGTGGCTGTCGGGGCAGGACTGAGCAAGACAGGCCAGACATGCCCTGGAGCCAACCTGCCTCCCAACAGGCTCTGTGCTCCCTGCAGGTCCTGTGCTGCCCGCCACACCTGTGTTCCCTGAGGAGCCAGTGTTCCCAACCATCCCTGTGCTCCCAGTAGGTCCTGTGCTCTCAGAGGACCCTGGCTTCCCAGAGGGCCCTGTGCTCCCTACCCTCCCCCCACCCCACCATGCGGGCCCAGATTTATGTAGCCTCCTTCTGCACAGTCCCTTGCAAGTTTTCCCAACAACAGATCCCAGTGCCTCCAGCTAGCGCCAGGCTTGGTGGGACCCTGCGCAGGGTGCCCAGGGCATGGTCTCTGCTGCACCTGCTCCAGGTCCAGCTTCAGCTCCAGCTGAGGCCACAGTCTCACCTCAGGGCCCCTGAAATTTCTCTCCAGATCCTGTTTTAACACAGCTGCTCTCATCCAAAGGCCCCTTGGAGGGGCCCTTCTCCTCCCCTAGGCCCTGGTATGACTTTGTGGGTGACAGCGATGAAGACCTCTTCAAGTTACTGGATCTATAAGGGATTCTGTCCCCACCAAATGATTGCTAATGCTTTCCTTTGCTGTGCAGAAGCTTTTTAGTTTGATGTAGTCCCAGTTCAGCAGTAAACTAGATTCAGGCGACAGTGCCCCAGCAACAACATAAGTCACTGCCAAAGGTGGAATCCCACAGCCCCTCACAAGGAATCGGGCTCCCTCTTCTCTGGTTCCAGGGTGCGTCACTTGAGAACCATGGCTGCCAAGTCACCGCATCTTCGCAGTTCCTGTGTTGAGCATCTGCCCCCTGGTGGTAAGTGCGCGTCATACCTACTGGCTGGTTGGATGGTCAGATGGTCACTTAGCCTTTTATAAAGGGTGTCCCAAAATTCACGCAAGAAGTAATTTTGATAGAAAACACAGGTTTATAATTGAAAATTGTAAATTTTTTATTGATTCATAAAGTATACAGTATAGGGTTATGTATGGAATAGCACACCAGGTAAATGGCCTCCACGGCTTTGCTGGCACATATGCAAAGCTGTGGTCTTCATTGTTCTTCATTGTCCCTGCTCTTGGTCCATAATTGGTACTTGGTAATGCTTATCAAATTGAAGGGATTGAAATCAAAGGGCAACAGATATTAGAATCTGATTCAATAAACCAAGTAAAATTAGGCTTTTATTTTTTATTGTTGTTGTTAATGCTCACGCAAAATTCAAATCTTGTGTGAATTTTGGGACATCCTTTATATATAGATAACCATCTGTCAGAAAAAGAAATCAATTTACAATCCCATTTACTATTGCATCAAGAGGAATAAAATACCTCAGAATAAATTTAACCAAGAAGACAAAAGATCTGTACACTGAAAACTATAACATTTATTAAAGAAATGGAAGAAGATACAAATAAATGGAAATCTATCCCATACACATGAATCAGAAGACTCAATAGTCTTAAAATGTTCACATCACTCAAAGCAATCTACAGATTCAATGCAATCCCTATCCAAATTCCAATGGCATTTTTCACAGAAATAGAAAACACAGTCCTAAAATTTGTGACCATGAAAGACCTCAAATAGCCAAATTAATATCTATATATATAAAAGGCCTGTGGGCCATAACGCCGGGACGCCATAATGACCAAACGATGGGTGGTGGGGTCTGCGGTCCTGCTGCTGCAGTGGCGCAGCAAGTCTAGGGTCCCACAGAGCGGCGGGTCTGAGGTCTTGCACGATTTCGAGTGCTGGGCCTCTAGTTGAGAAATAATAGTAAAGTTAGAGGTGTCATACTTTCTGCTTTCAAACTATATTACAAAGCTGCATAAATCAAAACAGTATGGTATGGGCATAAAAACAGACATAGAGGTCAATGGAACCAAATAGAGGGCTCAGACACAGTGTATGCTCAATTAATTGATGACAAGGGGGCCAAGAATACACAGTGGTGAAATGATAGTTTCTCCAATAAGTAGTGTTGGGAAAACTGGACAGCCACAACAAAAGAATAAAACTGGCTCACTGTGTTACACCATACACAAAAACCAACTCAAATTGGATTAGAGATTTAAATATAAAACTTGAAACATTAAAATTTAAAATTTCTAAATAAAAATTTAAAGGGTAATCTCCTTGATATTGATTTTGGCAATGATTCTTTTTTATTTGACACCAAAAACAAAAGCAATAAAAGCAAAAAGTAAAAAAGTGGGACTACATCAAACTAAAAAGCTTCTGCACAGCAAAGGAAACCATTAGCAAAATGAAAAGAGAGTATATAGAAGGGAGAAAATATTTGCAAACCATATACCTGATAAGGGGTTAATATCCAAAATAAATAAAGAACCCCTACAAATCAATTACCAAAAATATCCAAACAATCTGACCTTTTAAAAAATAGGCAAAGGAACCAAAGAGACATTTTTCCAAAGAAGATATAAAAATGCCCAACAGGTACAAGAAAAGGTGCTCAACATCATAATCATCAGGGAAATGCAAATCAAATCACAATGAGATATCACCTCACACCCATTATGATGGCTAAAATAAAAAGACAAGAGATAGCAAATACTGGTGAGGCTGTGGGAAAAGGGGAACCCTTGTGCACTGTTGGTGGAAAAGCAGTATGGAAGTTCCTCAAAAATTAAAAATAGAACTGCCATATGATCCAACAATTCAACTTCTGGGTATATATCCAAAGGAAATAAAATCACTATCTGGAAAAGATACATGCACCTCCATGTTCATTGCAGCATTATTTACAATAGCCAAGACATGAAGTAACCTAAGTGTCCATCGATGGATGAATGGATAAAGAAAAAAAAAAATATATAAATATATATATATATATATATATATATATATATATATTCAAAATGGGATATTATTCAGCCATAAAAAAAGAAGGGTCCTTGAGGACATTATGCTAAGTGAAATAAGTCAATGAAATAAGTCAGAAGAACAGAAATACTGTATGATCTCACTTGTATGTGGGATCTAAAAAAAAACAAAACTCATAAATCACTGTGTATCTCAGCATAACAGTAGGTGTTCTCGAGCGAGCGGCCCCCCGATTTCTATTGAATGTGACACACCTCTGCTGAGTGTATATTCGGGGCTGCGATCTCTCTCGCCCACACATATACATGTATATTGACGCCCGGTAGTATACCCCCTTATATATATTACCTGTATATGTGTGTGTGTGTGTGTGTGTGTGTATATCTGTATATATATATCTGTTATATATATATATATATATATATATATATATATATATATATATATATCTGTTATATACATATATATATCTGTTATATATATAATAAATTCAAGACCGTGTAATTTAATAGTTCTTAGAAACTATTCTGCTATAAAGCACTTAAATACCACTTCACCAAAATGGCTTTCTGAAACTCAGTGTTTTATTTTCACAAAACAATTAAGTAATTACTTAATCTCAATAAACCATTATTTCTAATTTCAAATTAGAGTAACAAATAATAAAGCCAATAATACAGCTAATTTTACCATATTTTTTGTATTATAGATGTGTATAATATCAACATGTCATGAAATTTACATGCTATTTCAGTAACTGTATTTACACTCTTCATTTAATATTTATATGCTTAGCACTATTTCTGAAAAGCAAATTCACTAGCTTAATCAGAGCTACTGATATGGAAAGCAAATGGGTCTTTCCTTCAGTGGTGATAAAATAGGAATTAAGAAGGCAACAATAATAATAAGTTTATGCTTTTATATAGTAATTGTAACTACTTCTTATACACAGATTTGAAGCCTTTTGCTTTAAATCAATGTCAAAAAACTGAAAATAATTCTTACTTAATTTAAGATATCAATGCCCCATAATATAACATTTACAACTGATTTATTATTGTATATCATAGGATCATGTACATAGTTTTCACATGTCTTGTGAACTTTGTCAAATTAATCTGCATGGATAGCTATAAAACAATCTATTTCTGAATTACCCATTTGTTAGTGCTGAGAAGTAGGAAGAATCTTTTGACAATAATTAACAATGTATGTCCATGCATATTAGCACATAAAGATTAAATTTTTAACACAACTTCATTTCATGATTAAACAAATCCTATTATGCTAACTCAATGCTAACCTATGGTATCTCATTCATTATTTCCTAATTAACCTCCTAATAGCCACATCATAGGAGATTGTGTCTATAATTATTTTAGATATCAGTTTTAAAAACTATTAAAGGAATAGAATATATTTATTTCCAAAATATATTTGGGAAACCAAAGTCTTGCAATTTATACAGAAGAAAATGCCCTGCCCAGTGGATATTGTTTGTTGCAGCATCATAATAAATACTAAAGGTGCATGTTGGAAAGAAAATTACTAAGGCAATACTCACGGATATTTAAAGAAGAAAGCTCAAAAATAGTAATAATTATATAAAGTAATATTCATATTATCTTGTTTTTAGAAATGCCCAAGTAAGAGTACAGAGTTTTGGAAACAAAACTTTGAGGACAGTTTTTTTTAAGTCCATCACAATGACCAGAAAGAGAAGTTATCCATGAGAATCATACAACATTATCAAAATTCTTGTTGCTTTCATGATAATCTACAGTCTATGTGTGCATTTCTTTTGAAGGCCTCCTTCCACTCAAATTACAGAGATGCCATTTGATTGTTTAAATCTGACTGATGAGCTTGTACTTATTTTCTATTAAAAACTTCTCAGTTGAGACAAGTGGCCCATTTGTTTCCTCAGAAGTGCAATACAGAAAAGACTGGCATTCCTAAAGAAAGGTAAGGGGGATGGAAGATGCCAACTGGGGCTTCTACTGCTACTGAGTTGCTGCTACTGCACGGCTTACCACTAGATGTCCTGTGGACTAAGCAAGAACACTGCTGCATATATTTGCATTCTTATCCCAGCAATGGGTGTTTCTGATTTTAATCATGTAGTTCTGGCTTTCTAAAATAGCTGGTCCACCATTTTCTGCTACTTTTCTATGGACAGCCAAAATAAAACACGGTGGTGTAGGTTATGTGATGAAGCCTAGCGTGCCATTTTGTCATGCTTGAAAATAATTATAAAAGTATGACTCGAGGGGGGAAAAAGATGGCGGCTGGCAGGACGGAGGTGAGGGATAGGAAGTGAGTGAGTGAGGGGATGAAAAGAGAGTGTGTGGTGTGTGTGTGAGTGAGTGAGGGACAGTTAAATAGGGCAGAAGCAGCAGAGGTTGGCAGACCAGGCTCCCTGGGACAGGGAAAGACTAACACCACTGCGGGCACTCCCCAGACTGTGGGACTTGGGCACGGAGCCCACACCATCGTGAAGGGGAGAGCGGCCTCTTCTAGGAACTCATCAGCACCACCACCCAGACAGGCCTGGGAGACTGCCCGCGACCCAGGAGCCACTCCAGCCAAAATCCTGCTGCCCACCTGCAGATTTCCAGACCCTGGAATCTTCACCTCCAAAGGAGCGCCGTGCCCGCAGCAGTAAGTGCAGCTCCTCCTCCCCAGCGGCAGACCTCCAACATTGCATCCACACATCTCCAGGTCTCCAGCGCACAGGTCTCCAAGGCACACCACTCCATAGACTTCTCTTAGGAGTCACTGTGAGCTCCAGCTGGGTGTGATTTTGTACAGACACAGGCACACTGCCCCCCAGTAGAAATTCTGAATTCCCTCTGCATGAATAACTGCCCACACACATACGGCTGCGCAACTTAAGCGCCAGAGCCCTTCAGCGCCAGGGTCCCTCGCAGTGCATCATGAGCTCAGCGCCCTGCAAAGGCACTTCCATAGTTGCTCATTCGCCCTGAGCCCATCTATCCACAGAGCAATTTGGGAAGCCACAGTGAGCCTCTGCTGGGTCTGATCTTGGACAAATAGGGACACACTTCCCTGGGCAGTAGAAATTCTGAATTCACCCATCCTGGATACCTGCCCAAAGATGGCCTTCAGAGTGCTTCAGTGCGCCTCCGCTAGCAAACTTACTGCGGGTGCTCCTGTGTGCCACCACCGGGAACATGCCTATCCACCACAGGTGCATCAGCAAAAACTGAGTTACCCCACCCCACAGCTGCAGAACTCTGGACTCTACAGTTGCATGCTTTTCCAGCGTGCAGGTCTCCCAAGACCACTGCTCCACAGGCAGCCCTGCGGCCCCACTGTGAGCCCCGCTGGACACGCACTTAAATAAACAGGGGTGCACTGCTGGGCTGTAGAAACGCTGAATTCCCTCTTCTGGGATACCTGCCCACAGACACTGCAATCCAGTGGCTTCAGTGCCAGGGCCCTTCAGAGTGTGTCAGTACACCCTGCTGGCAAACACACCACAGGTGCCCCTGAGAACTGCCTCTGGGATCGCGTGTATCCAACCACTGAGGCAGCAGCAAAAGCTGAGTCTGCCCACCCCACAACTACAGAACTCTGGACAGCACAGTCACGCCTTTCCAGAACTCAGGCCTCCTGAGCCCCACCACCCCAACAGACGGTTCCTGGGTGCCACTGTGAGTCCCCGCTGGGCAAGCGTGATTTCAACCAAGGGCACAAGACAGCAAAAATTGGGACACCCCCTCCTCGGCTACTGACTTCTAGACACCTCAGTTGTGCCTTTCCAGCTCACAGGTCTACATCAAGAGAACACAAATAGCTGAAGTAGGGAACTACACTAGACTACCAAGCCCAGGAGACCTGAGAGGTCACACCAGTAGCACCATACCCAAAAGAAACTGGGTAGCAAAGCAATCGGAGCTACAATTAAAACATTATAGCAAAACATGGGAAGACAAAAAAGCAATCCACAAAGGAAAGAAAAATAAGAATCACCAGAAAGGGAGTTAAATGAAATTGAGGCTACTAACTTATCAGAGAAAGAATTTAGAGTAATGGTTATAAGGATGCTCAAATGGCTGGGTGACAAATACACACATCACAATGAGAATTATAAGGAGCTGAATGAGAGTGTCACCAACATGAAAAGGAACCAAGAGGAAATGAAGAACGACATAGCTGCAATAAAGAACACAATGGAAGGCTTAAACAGCTGACTAGAAGAGGCTGAAGACCGCATCAGCAAATTAGAAGACAATGTAGGAAAAAACACACAAACACAGGAGCAACTGGAAAAAAAACTTAAACAGCAACAGGAGAGCCTAAGGGAGCTTTGGGACAACGCAAAACAAAACAACATTTGCTTAATAGGGATACCAGAAGGAGAGGAGGAGAAGCAAGGAATAGAAAACCTGTTTGAAGAAATAATGACAGAAAACTTCCCTGATACTGGCAAGAAAAAAACTGCACAAGTCCAAGAAGGACATAGTGTGACAAACAAGATGAACCCCAAAAGACCAACACCAAGACACATCATAATTAAATTGGCAAACACCAACGACAAAGTAAAAATCTTAAAGGCTACCAGAGAGAGACAGAAAGTTACCTACAAGGGATCTCCTATTAGAATATCAGCTGACTTCTCAACAGAAACACACCAGGCAAGAAGGGAATGGAATGAAATATACAAAGTGATGCAAACCAAGGGAATGAATCCAAGAATACTATGCCCAGCAAGGCTATCATTCAAAATTGAAGGTGGAATTAGGAGCTTCACAGACAAAAAAGGGCTAAGAGAGTTTATTACCACCAAGCCAGCAATGCAAGAAATGCTAAAGGGACTGCTATAAAAAGAAGAAACAGAAAGACAAGAAGAAACACAAACATGAAGAATACCTTTTGGCGCACAAACAAGTACTTTTCAATAATAACATTAAATGTAAA
>NW_005871158.1:1346283-1354027 GCF_000147115.1 Myotis lucifugus
GCACCAAAATACATAAAACAACTTCTGGAAGATATCAAGGGAGAGATCAACAACAATACAATCATAGTAGGGGACTTTAATACCTCACTGACACCACTGGATAAATCCTGTAAACAAAAAATCAGCAAAGAAACAGCAATCCTAAATGATTCACTAGATCAGATGGACTTAATTGACATCTTTAGAATATTTCACCCCAAAGCTACAGAATATACATTATTCTCCAGTGCACATGGGACATTTTCAAAGATAGACCATATATTAGGGCACAGGCAAAGTCTCTTCAAATTCAAGAGAATAGAAATCATAACAAGTATCTTCTCAGATCACAATGGCATAAAACTAGAAATCAACTACAATAAAAACATTGAAAAAAATCAAACACTTGGAGGATAAATAGCATGCTATTAAACAATGACTGGGTTACCAGAGAGATCAAAGAAGAAATAAAAAGCACCCTGGAAACAAATGACAATGAAAACACAACAATCCAAAATCTATGAAACACAATGAAAGCAGTCCTGAGAGGGAAGTTCATAGCTCTACAGGCCTACCTCAAAAAACAAGAAAAACTGGTAGGGTTAAATGATCTAACCCTACAACTCAAAGAGTTAGAAAGAGAGCAACAAGAAAAGCCCACAGTATCCAGAAGGAAGGAAATAATAAAGACCAGAGCAGAAATAAACAACATAGAGACCAAAAAAACAATACCAAAGATCAATGAAACCAAGAGCTGGTTCTTTGAAAGGATTAACAAGATTGATGAACCTCTCACAAATCTCACCAAGAAACAAAGAGAAAGGACCCAAATAAACAAAATCAGAAGTGAAAGAGGTGAAGTAACAACTGACCCTACTGATATACAAAGGATTGTCAAAAAATACTATGAACAACTCTACTCCAACAAACTGGACAACCTTGATGAAATTGACACATTCCTAGAAAAATACAAGCTTCCACAACTCAATCTGGAAGAATCAAAAAACTTGAATAGGCCAATAACTACTGATGAAATTGAAACAGTAAACAAAAAACATCCAGCAAACAAAAGCCCTGGACCAGATGGCTTCACATACTATTCCAAAAAATTCAAGAGGAAGGCACACTTCCAAGCTCTTTCTATGAAGCCAGCATTACCCTAATCCCAAAACCAGATAAAGACACCACAAAGAAAGAGAATTACAGGCCAATATTCCTGATGAACACAGATGCTAAAATCCTCAACAAAATTCTAGCAAACCGGATCCAGCATTACATTAGAAAGATCATACACCATGACCAAGTGGGATTTATTCCACTTGTGCAAGGCTGATACAATATCCACAAATCAATAAATGTGACACATCACATAAACAAGGTGAGAGACAAAAATCACATAATCATATCGACTGATGCAGAAAAGGCATTTGACAAAGTCCAACACCCTTTCTTGATGAAAACTCTCAGTAAAGTGGGAATAGAGGGATCATACCTCAACATAATAAAAGCCTTATATGACAAACCTAATGCCAACATCATAGTCAATGGGCAAAAAGTAAAACCATTTCCCCTAAGAACTGGAACAAGACAGGGATGCCCACTTTCACCACTCCTGTTCGACATAGTACTGGAATTGCTAGCCAAGCTACCAGACAAGAATAAAAAATAAAAAGGCATCCAAATTGGAAAAGAAGAAGGAAAATTGTCATTATTCGCAGATGACATGATACTGTACTTAGAAAACCCTAAATACTCCATCAAAAATTTATTAGACCTAACAAATGAATTTGGCAATGTAGCAGGATATAAAATTAATGCCAAGAAATCTATGGCATTTTTATATGCCAATAGTGAATTTACAAAAAGAGAAATTAAAAAAACAATCCCATTTACCATCGCACCAAAAAAATTAAGATACCTAGGAATAAATTTATCTAAGGAGGTAAAAGACCTCTACCCAGAAAACTACAAGACATTGAAAAAAGAGATAGAGGAAGACATAAACAGAAGGAAGAACATACCATGTTCATGGATTGGTAGAATCAACATCATCAAAATGTCCATACTACCCAAAGCAATCTATAGATTCAATGCTCTCCCCATTAAAATACCAACAGCTTATTTCACAGATCTAGAAAGAACTCTCCAAAAATTCAACTGGGATAAAAAACAAAAACCCAAATAGCTGCAGCGATTTTGAGAAAGAAGAACAAAGTAGGAGGGATCTCAATACCAGATATCAAGCTGTATTACAAATCCACTGTTCTCAAAACTGCCTGGTACTGGCACAAGAACAGACATATAGACCAATGGAATAGAATAGAGAACCCAGAAATCGACCCAAGCCACTATGCTCAATTAATATTTGACAAAGGAGGCAAGAACATACAATGGAGTCAAGACAGTCTCTTCAATAAATGGTGCTGGGAAATTTGGTCAGACACATGCAAAAAAAAATGAAAATAGACCACCAACTTACACCATACACAAAAATAAACTCAAAATGGATAAAGAACTTAAACGTAAACCATAAAAATATTAGAGGAATCCGCAGGTAGCAAAATCTGAGATATATGCTGAAGGAATTTCTTCACTGACACAGCTCCTAGGGCAATGGAAACTAAAGGGAAAATAAACAAATGGAACTATATCAAAATAAAAAGCTTCTGCACAGCAAAAGAAACCATTAACAAAACAACAAGAAAACCCACTGCATGGGAGAATGTATTTGCCAATGATATCTCTGATAAAGGTTTAATCTCCAACATTTACAGGGAACTCATACAAAGGAAGATAAACAACCCAATCAAATAATGAGCAACGGTCCTAAATAGACACTTTTTGAACGAGGACTTACATAAGGCTGAGAGACATATGACAACATGCTCAAAGTCACTAATCATCTGAGAGATGCAAATCAAAATGACAATGAGGTACCATCTCACACCTGTCAGAATGGCTATCATCAACAAATCTACAAATGACAAATGGTGGCGAGGATGCCGAGAAAAAGGAACCCTCGATCACTCCTGGTGGGAATGCAAACTGGTGTAGCCACTGGGGAGAACAGTATGGAGTTTCCTCAAAAAACTAAAAATGGAACTTCCATTTGACCCAGTGATCCCACTTTTAGGAATATATCCCGAGAAACCAGAAACACCAATCAGAAAGGATATATGCACCCCTATGTTCATAGCAGCACAATTCACTATAGCAAAGATTTGAAATCAGCCTAAGTGCCCATCAGCGGATGAGTGGTCTAGTTTCATCTTTTTGAATGTATCTGTCCAATTTTTCCAACACCATTTATTGAAGAGACTGTCTTGACTCCATTGTATGCTCTTACCTCCGTTGTCAAATATTAATTGGGCATAGTGGTTTGGGTCGATTTCTGGGTTCTCTATTCTATTCCATTGATATATATGTCTGTTCTTGTGCCAGTACCAAGCTGTTTTAAGAACAGTGGCTTTGTAATACAGCTTGATATCTGGTATTGAGATCCCTCCTACTTTGTTCTTCTTTCTCAGGATTGCTGCAGCTATTTGAGGTCTTTTTTTTACTCTAGATGAAATGTTCGTTCTAGATCTGTGAAATGCTGTTGGTAATTTATTGGGGATTGCATTGAATCTATAGATTGCTTTGGATAGTATGGACATTTTGATGATGTTGATTCTACCAATCCATGAACACGGTATGTTCTTACATCTGTTTTTGTCTTCCTCTATCTCTTTTTTCAGTGTCCTGTAGTTTTTCGCATATAAGTCTTTTACCTCCTTAGATAAGCTTATTCCTAGTTATCTTAATTTTTTGGTGCGATGGTAAATGGGATTGCTTTTTTAGTCTCCTTTTCTGTAAGTTCACTATTGGTGGAAAGAAATGCCTTAGATTTCTTGGCATTAATTTTGTATCCTGCTACATTGCTGAATTCATTTATTAACTCTAATAATTTTTTGATGGAATCTTTAGGGTTTTCTATGTACAGTATCATGTCATCTGCAAATAAGGACAGTTTTACTTCTTCTTTTACAATTTGGATGCCTTTAATTTCTTATTCTTGTCTGATCGCAATGGCTAGTACTTACAGTACTATGTCAAACAGGAGTGGTGACAGTGGGCATCCCTGTCTTGTTCCTGTTCTTAGGGGAAATGGTTTTAGTTTTTGCCCATTGATTATGATGTTGGCTGTGGGTTTGTCATATATGGCTTTTATTATATTGAGGTATGATCCTTCTATTCCTACCTTGCTGAGAGCTTTTATCAAGAAAGGGTGTTGAATTTTGTCAAATGCTTTTTGTGCGTCAATTGATACGACCACGTGATTTTTATCTCTCAATTTGTTTATGTGATGTATCACGTTTATTGATTTGCAGATATTGTACCATCCTCGCATCCCTGGGATAAATCCTACTTGATCATGGTGTATGATCTTTCTGATGTATTGCTGGATCCAATTTGCTAGAATTTTGTTGAGTATTTTGGCATATATATTCATAAGGCATATTGGCCTATAATTCTCTTTTATTGTGTTGTCTCTATCTGGTTTTGGTATTAGGGTGATGCTGGTTTCATAGAATGAGTGGGGAAGTGTTCCTTCCTCTTGAACTTTTTGGAATAGTCTGAGGAGGGTAGGTTTTAGTTCTTCCTTGAATGTTTGGTAAAACTCCCCTGTGAAGCTGTCTGGCCCAGGACTTTTGTTTCCTGGGAGCTTTTTGATGACTGCTTCAATTTCTTCCATAGTTATTGACCTATTGAGATTTTTAGAATCTTCCAGATTGAGTTTTGGAAGATTGTATTTTTCTAGGAATGTGTCCATTTGCTTCAGGTTGTCTAGTTTGTTAGAGTAGAGTTGTTCATAGTATTTTTTTAACAATTCTTTGAATTTCTGTGGAGTCTGTTGTTATTTCGCCTCTTTCATTTCTGATTTTGTTTATTTGAGTCTTCTCTCTTTGCTTCTTGGTTAGCCTGGTTAGAGGTTCATCAATCTTGTTCATCCTTTCAAAGAACCAGCTCTTAGTTTCATTAATCTTTTGTATTGTTTTCTTGGTCTTTTATGTCATTCATTTCTGCTCTGATCTTTATTATCTCCTACCTTCTGCTTACACTGGGCTTTTCTTGTTGCTCTCTTTCTAATTCTTTGAGTTATAGAGTTAGATGATTTACTATCATTTTTTTCTTGGTTTTTTTTGAGGTAGGCCTGTAGTGCTATAAACTTCCCTCTCAGGACTACTTTCATTGTGTCCCATAGATTTTGGATTGTTGTGCTTTTGTTGTCATTAGTTTCCAGGGTGTTTTTAATTTCTTCTTTGATCTCACTGGTAACCCAATCATTATTTAGTAGCATGCTATTAAGATTCAAAGTGTTTGAGTTTTTTCGATTGTTTTTGTTGAAGTTTATTTCTAATATTATTCCATTGTGGTCTGAGAAGATGCTTGGTATGATTTCAATCTTCTTGAATTTGGGGAGACTTTGCTTGTGACACAATATGTGGTCTATTTTTGAAAATGTCCCATGTGCACTTGAGAAGAACGTATATTCTGTGGCTTTGAGGTGAAATGTTCTGAAGATGTCAAGTAAGTCCATCTGATCTAGTGAGTCATTTAGGATTGATGTTTCTTTGCTGTGTTTTTTTTCTAGAGGATTTATCCAGTGATGTCAGTGGTGTGTTTAAGTCCCCTACTATGATTGTGTTGTTGTTGATCTCTCCCTTGTTGTCTTCAAGGAGGTTTTTTATGTATTTGGGTGCTCCTGCATTGGGTGCATATATGTTTATCAGGGTTATATCCTCTTGTTGTATCGATCCCTTTAGTATTATGAAGTGTCCTTCCTTATCTCTGGTTATGGCCTTCACTTTGAGGTCTGTTTTGTCAGATATAAGTATTGCTACCCCAGCTTTTTTTTCATTTCCATTTGCCTGAAAGATATTTTTCCATCCCTTCACTTTCAGTCTGTGTGAGTTCCTTGTTCTGAAGTGGGTCTCTTGTAGACAGCATATATATGGGTCATGTCTTTTTATCCATTCAGCCACTCGATGTCTTTTGATTGGAGCATTTAGTCCATTTACATTTAAAGTTATTATTGAAAGGTACTTGCTTGTAGTCATTTCTATTATTGTGCCTGTGTTCTTTCTTACCTTTATATTTCTTCTTTTCACAGCAGTACCTTTAGCATTTCTTGCATTGCTGGCTTGGTAGTGATAAACTCCCTTAGCCTTTTTTTGTCTGCAAAGCTCCTGATTTCCCCTTCAATTTTGATTGATAGTCTTGCTGGATAAAGTATTCTTGGATTCAGTCCTTTGCTTTGCAACACTTTGTATACCTCCTTCCATTCCCTTCTAGCTTGATGTGTTTCTGTTGAGAAATCATTTGATAATCTCATGGGGGATCCTTTGTAGGTAACTCTCTGTCTCTCTCTTGCTGCCTTTAAGATTCTCTCTTTGTCATGTACATTTGCCATCGTTATTATGACGTTTCTTGGTGTGAGTCTTTGGGGTTCATTTTGCTTGGGACTCTCTGTACTTGTGTAACTTTTTTCTTCCCCATATCTGGGAAGTTTTCTGTCACTATTTCTTCAAATAGATTTTCTAATCCTTGCTGTTCTTCTTGTCCTTCTGGCAGCCCTATTATGTGTATGTTACTTCGTTTCATATTGTCCCAAAGCTCCCTGAGGCTCTCCTCCTGCTTTTAATTTTTTCCTCCAGTTGCTGTTCAGATTGAGCTTGTTTCTCTACCTTATCTTCTAACTCACTAATTCGGTCCTCTGCTTCTTCTAGTCTACTGTTTAAACTTTCCATGGTGCTTTTGATTATAGCTATATCACTTTTCATTTCTTCCTGATTCTTGCATACGTTGTTGATTTTCTGATCCATCTGGTGAATGAATTGTACAACCATTACTCTGAATTCTTTTTCTGTCATATTGCATGCATCAATTTCATTAATTTTCTTTCTTGGCGACTTCTCATTTTCTTTCCTCTGGGGGTTGTGTCATCTCCCCATTCTGACTATCTCCAGATGGTTCAAACGTCGAATTGCGTGGGCCTGGGCTGTGTGCAGTGGGAGCTTCGCACCACCCTAGTGTCACTGAAGAGCTCTGACACTAAGATGTGTGGTTGTGGTGGGTTGGTGGGAACCAAGCTCGCTCAGAGTCAGTGTTACCAGTGCGCAATGTGGCCTCGTGTGTGCAGTTAGAATCAAGGACCCCACCTGCACTTGCTGAAACAGAGACCCCCCTGGAGTGTGTTGAAAATCAGAGCCCTCTAGTGTGTGCCAGGAGTCAGAGTTCCCCAAGAATCCAGTATCAGTGTCTGTTGCTTCGCAGGGCCTCACATTGAGAATCAGGTTCCCTGTTTGCACATGCACCAAGAATTGGAGTCACTGGCTCTTAGTGTGAATGCACAGGGAATCAGGGATCCCAGGCACAGGTGATAAGAAACACAGTCAGGTCACTGGTGCTTGGTGCTGCCTCCTGCCAGGAGAATCGGGGTCCCGGGGCCGTGCTGCCGGGAACAAGTTCCCACTGTTCCCATGTTAGCTCCCATGCTAATGTTCCTGTAGCCCGTGCTGCGGGGAACAAGTTCCCGGTGTTCGTGCGTTAGCTCCCAGGCTAAAGTTCCTGTTGCCTGTGCTGCGGGGGACCAGTTCCCAGTGTTCCCACGTTAGCTTCCAGGCTAAGGTTCCTGTAGCCTGTGCTGCAGGGGACCAGTTCCTGATGTTCCTGAGCTTCCAGGCTAAGGTTCCTGTAGCAGCACTGAGGCCCAGGCAAGGGG
>NW_005871158.1:1354127-1439718 GCF_000147115.1 Myotis lucifugus
TCTGGATTCTTGGTGTCCGTGGGTCTGTAGCTGTGGTTGCAGGTCTCTGTCCCCAGTGGCTGCAGGATCCTGGTTTGCGTCTGAGACCAGACTGGGTGGTGCTGAGGCCAGGATCCTAGTCTCAAGCAGCTCTGTTTCTCAAGATGGCTAGTACTAAACCCTATATATACTATGTGTTTTCTATATAGTACAAACATACCTTTTCACTTAAAGGAAGCACTTTATGGCTTCTCTTTGCCATATTCTAATTGCCAGCATCACTACTCTTTCACTTTGGGACCATTATTAAGTAAAATATGGGTTATTTGAACACAAGCATTATGCCACCTCCACAGTTGACCTGATAACTAAGTGACTAACGGAGCGTATACAGGGTGGACACACTGGAGAAAGCTTCACTTGCCAGGCAGAATGGAGCAGACTGGTGCAAGATTTCATCACAATACTTAGAATGGCCTGCAGTTTAGGATTTATGAATTACTTGTTTGTGGAACTTTCCATTTAATATTTTCAGTCCATGGTTGACTGTATGTAACTGAAGCCACGGAAAGCAAATTGTGGATACGAGGGGGATTAGTATATTTCAATTTGGAGATGAGTGAACTAAAATTTGGAGAGCATAAGTTACTTGTATATGGTCTTACAGTCAATAAGAATTTGAACTAGAACTTGAACTTGGGTCTTTTGATGATAACATTCATGTTCTTTTACAATAAGGCCTACTTCTCTGTTATATTACTCCATTCACTTTTTCCTGAATCTAGATTCCCCCAATTTATTCCTAGTTCCCTGAATGACACAAAAGATGTGAGTTCTGTTATAAGAGTAAGAAAATGTCATTGTGGATAGAGTAAAAAACAAAACAAAACAGGTGACTTAAGAGCCATTGTTTCTCCTTCTTGGGCATAAGTTATAGCTCTCTGGTGCAGTAAAAGTACATTCCCCCATTCTCTGAGTGGACTTTTAGTTCCATAGACACGGATAGATCACATTCTTCTGTGGCATAATTGTCACCTTATTTTTTTACTTGGCCAAAATGGGTGTTTATCTTATGACTTCAAGATACAATTTGAATAACTGTCTGTGCATTAGCTTTGCCTAACAGTTTGCCATTTCCATCGTTTGCATGATATAATTCTATAATAAATCAATGTAAATACAATCTATAGCGAATAACTAATAATTAGTATAGTTAATATACATTAACATTTGGTTTTTTCTGATTGGCAAATTATAACTCAGTACCCTTGGAACTTCCTGAACATATGGCATCCTGTATCATAAAAGCCTAATATGCTAAGTATCTGGTCATCTGGTTGGCCATTCAACCAATCAAAGCATAATATGCTAATGGCATGCTAAGGCCACTCAACTGCTCACTGTGACATGCATGACCACCAGGGGGCAGATAGTTGACCGGTCCATCAGTTGCTATGATGTGCACTGATCACCAGGGTGCAGATACTCCAACTGGTAGGTTAGCTTGCTGCTGAGGTCCGGCCATTTGGGAGTGAGCGAGATGGGCTGGGCAAGCCCTGGAGCCCTCCTGCGGTCCCTCCCCAGCTGGCCAAACTTCCGTGTCCCTACCTGGCCCTGATTGTGCACTGGTGGGGTCCTTAAGCCTGGCCTGCACCCTCTCACAATCCAGGACCCCTTGGGTGATGTTGGAGAGCTAGTTTCTGCCCAATCCCTCAGGCCAGGCTGAGGGACCCCATTGGTGCATGAATTCATGCACCAGGCCTCTAGTACAGTTATAAGGATATGGCCCATTGAACAAGATCTGCTGCTCTATGATAATTCACTGGGGTTGCATTGCCAGGAATTCAAATCTCCCACACTTTCCCCACTCTGCAAATGGATTTTGTTCCACATAGTGCCAAAGCTTAAATCTTTAGCCTGGACTAAGATGAAGTACTTGAAAACACTTGGTAAATTGTGTAATATTCAAATAATAGAAATAACCATAGTTCCATTTTTAATTTTTCAGGCATCTCCACAGTATTTGCTATAGTGATTGCACCAATCTGCATTCCTACCAATAGTGCATGAGGGTTCCTTTTTGTCCACAACCTCACCAACCTTTGTTGTTGATTAATTTATTGATGATAACCATTCTGACAGGTGTGAAGTGATATGTCATTGTGGTTTTAATTTGCATTTCTCTCATGATTAGTGATGTTGAGCATCTTTTCCTATGTATGTCCTCTTTGGAAAACTGTCTATTCAGGTCCTTTGCCCATTTTTAATTGGATTGTATAGGTTTTTTATTTTTATTTTTTTTTGGTGTTGAAGTTGTATAAGTTATTTTATAAATTTTGGATATTAACCCCTTATCAGAATATCTTCTCTAATTCAGTGGGCTGTCTTTTCATTTTGTTGATGGTTTCCTCTGCTGTGCAAAAACATTTTATTTTATTTTATTTTTTGTGCAAAAGCTTTTCAGATTTATGTAGTACCATTAGTTGACTTTTTCTTTTGTTTCCTTTGCCAGAAAAGATATATAAAAAAAATTGCTAAGAGAAATGTCAGAGATTTTATTGCCCATGTTTCCTTTTAGGAGTTTTATAGTTTCAAGTCTTTATTTCATTTTGAATTTAATTCTTATATATGGTGTAAGGAGGTGATCTAGTTTCTTTCTTTTCTTTCTTTCTTTCTTTTTTTTTTTTTTGGCATATATCAGTCCAATTTTCCCAACACCATTTATTGCATAGATTGTGTTTACCCCCAATATATCCTTTATCAAATATTAATTAACCATACAGGTGTGGAATTATTTATGGGCTTTCTATTCTGTTCCATTGATCTATGTATCTGTTTTTATGCTGGTACCATTCTGTTTTCATTTTTAAAAGTTAGTTTCACCAGGAATAAAATTCTATGTTGACAAGTTTTCTCTTTTAGTACTTTAAAGATATCAATCCATTTGTCTTCTATCTTAAATAATGTCAGGCAAAGAATCTAACATTATTTTCATCTTTCTTCCTATGTTTGTTATATACCTATTTTTTTCCTCTGGTTTCTGTCTGTGTTTCATTTGGAATTATTTCTATTGCAATGCCTTTAAGCTTACTGATTATTTTTTCTTTCACAGTGTCTACTCTGTCTGCTATTAATCTCATACAATGTATTTGCTTTATATTTTATTACTAAAAGTTCCAAGTTGGTCTTTTAAAAAATATTTTCCTTAGGTGTCCTCATCATACCTATGTTTTCCTCTATATTATTCAACTTATAGAACATATTTATAATGCCTGTCTCAATGTCCCTATCTGCTTATTTTATCACCTATTGTTACTATGTCTAAATGTAGTAATTGATTTCCCCCCCCCCCCTCCTGATTGGATGTAGTATGTTCCTGATTATTTGCTTGTCTGGTAAATTTTGGCTAGATGCCAGGAATTGTAAATTTTATGTTGTTAAGCGTTGACTTTGGTTGTATTCCTTTAAATAGCATTAGATTTGTTCTGGTATGTTTCCAGTTACTTGAAGTTCGTTGGATCCTTTTGGAGTTTGCTTTAAGCTTGTTAGGGCAGGTCTAGGATAGCCTTTATTTTATGGGTAGTTTAATTAGGCTACTAAAGTCATACCCTTCTGGTGATTCTGCCTGATGCCTGTGTATTATGAGGTTTGTTCACTCTGTCTGGTGGGAACATAAAAAGAGCTTTGGGAATTGTTTGATCTTTCACTTTTCCAGAGGATTTCTCCTGGGTTTGGGGGAATTTACTCTCAATCATGTGTAGATCAATCCTCAGCCAAAGACTTGAGGAGTCCCCCAAACTCACTGCAGCTCCTACCTCTCTGATTTTCTATTTCACAGGCTATAGCTGTTTTGCCTTCTTTAAGTTCCTTATCTGTCTCTTTACCTAAGTGAAACCTTTGGGCTCTGTTTAGGCACCCTTTCCTGTGTTGTAGCCCAGAAACTTCCTCTAAGCAGTAGGCTGCAGAATTGAAGGGATTAATTACCTGTTTGTTTCCCTTTTCTCAGGGAGTTAGCCCTATACTGCCTATTTTTCAATGTCAAAAACTTTGTATCATATATTTTGCAAAATGTTCTAGTCGTTTAAGGCAAGAGTCTCTAGTACTCCATTTTGGACATAACTTGTGGCTCTAGTGAACAAATCATACATATTCGTAAAGTAATCATACATATTGTTAATGCTTAAAATATGTAAACTGTTTCTAATTTTCCCTGTTATTTCAGAAAGCAGGTCTAGAATCAAAGGACAAAAGTGGTAGTTTGAAAGATTTTCTACTCTACCTTTCCAAAATTGGAATTAGGAAGGAAATAGTAGGTCTTGTTTGCTTTTAACCACAGGAAGTAATTATATAGGCTATAGAAAAAGAGGTTTCCTTCCAAGGTAATTCCTTATTGCATAAATGATCTCTATATCTTCCCCCAAATTTCAAATTTTATGATATTTTTTGCAAAATGTCTCATAACTAAATAGTCCTAGAGTTGAAGTAGAGATTGATTCCTGTGAATCTCAGGTTAGTGAGATTTCTATGAGAAATCTTCAGAATTACCTCTTTAATTTTAGCTAAACTATCCATGAAAATGACTATGGGAGAGATTTAAATTTATAAGGTTTAGTGAGAGAATATTTGGTAAATGTAGTACTTACAAAGATTTTGTTGTGTGTCTACTTAGACACTATTTTTGTCTTTGTATCAATACCCTAGCCATGATAAAAGATCAATGATTTTGCCTGGCTCGTGTGGCTTAGTGGTTGAGCATCAACCCTTGAACCAGGAGGTTGAGGTTCGGTTCCTGGTTAGAGCACATGCCCAGATTGGGGACTCAATTTCAGGTGGGGGGCATGCAGGAAAAGGCCGATCAATGGTTCTCTCTCATCATTAATGTTTCTATCTCTCCCTCTCCCTTCCTCTCCGAAATCAATAGAAATATATATTTTAAAAAATCAATGATGTTACTCAAAGGGTGGAAAAAGTCTAACTGACCTAAAGATTTTTCCCAAGCAGTGTTCTTACAATACTTCAAGGAGTTACTGGGACATAGAGTAACTGAGTTCCTGAAAAACAAACCAATTCCTAAAGGTGAATTTTCTTTTAAAAATTATATAGAGTTGAGTGAACAAGATTAAAAAAAAATAATAAGATGGGGGTGAGATGTTTTGTATACTATTGTGTGGACCTATTGGAATCTCTAGATTACTTGAGTTATGTGAGAAGATCACCTTGGACTACATCGACGGATCTCCAAAGTTGTCCATTTAAGGAAATGGCCCACAACAAAGTTCTGAAGGCCATTTGAGACCAAGGAGCTTATTCTTTAGCCTTTGTCTTTAATTTGTCTGAGACACACTTTGGGAACTGTGGTAGGAGAGGTGGCAACTTCACAAACTCCCATTCTGGTTCTTAGAACCCATCTTGTTCAGCCTTTTAATATTACCAACTAGGAAACTGAGGCCCTGTGAGATGATGCGAGTTGATCGGATCACCAGCTAGTTCTGGGGAGAGCTAGGTGCTGGAAGCCCGTCCATCATTGCTGCTTGAATGGATACAAGAGAGCACTTGGGGTTTTTCTTTTTAATGCCTGCTTTGGATATGTTAAATTTTTCAAAAATACAATGCAGAGGGTTGTACAGCAGCCAAAAAGGCATCGGGCCTCCTGTACAATAGCCTCTGCCGACTCAGTCTGGTAGGAGGATGCACAAACCAGACAGGAGTTTTACCAGATCTGGTGATGATGTGGGGAAGAGGTTGTGTTTTGCATCTTTCCAGAAGGAGCAGCCTCTGCCTCCCTCCTGGGGACCGTCACCCCTGGGAGGCCGAGTTAGCACACCTGACCAGTGTCCATGTGCAGCAGATGTGCAGCCTTGAGCTGGAACCACCTGTCCATTGGGAGGATCACATGTGCCTTTTTGTCTATCCATATGTCCCAGCTTTGCCCCACATCTTTCCTTTTTCTTTTCTTTTTTTAATCTGACTACTTGTTTGCTGGTTCTTTGGCAATTCTCCTTCCCTCCTGAACACAGCCTTTTCTAGAATCTCCCTACCCTACTGTTCCAGGAAGGGCACCTCCATTTTCTGCCGTGACTAGGGGGTGTCTGGTATATGCCCCATACGTGGAGTTGTCTTGTGCCAAGAGCCTGACATCCTGGGCTGAGAAAGCCCTGTCCCGGGACTACATACTGACAGGCTGTTCCTCCTTTGTCCTGTATTGGCCCCTCTTGCCCTTGTGTCAAGAGGGACCCTCTTCTCACAATCCATTTGCCCTCAGCTGTTGCCTGGGCTTTCTGTTCATGCTGAGGTTGAGGCCTCGTGGTGGCCGGTGCCATGGATCTGTCTCTCCCCCAATGGTGTAAGCTGGGCCCTCCCTGGAGAAGAAACCTGGGTTCCCCAAGAGATGTGACCAGAGCCGGGGCCCTGCAAGCAGGCGAGGGGAACCCAAGGCAGGTGCTGGGCGTGGAGGCCACAGGGGCATAGGCTACCAAAAAGACAGAACTGAACCTCTTGCAGGGGGGTGCTGCCCCTCCCTCATTCGCACACCTTACATCACCCTGCTTGGCCCCAGAGGATGGCTGGTTAGCCAGAGATGGGTAAGATCCCTCAGGGAAGGAACAATCTAAGACAGGCACAGTCGCAGAGGGGCCATCAGGAGACAACTTGGGGGTCAACAGAGGTGGGACACAGACCCTCACCCCCCAACTTTGCAGAGGCCTGAACCCTCACCCCTTCTGAGGGAGGTCTCCTGCCCCCATGGCTGCTTCGCTTCCCACACCCAGCTCAGATCGGGGCCCAGGTAAAGACAGAGACTGGCTGACAGCAGCTGCCCTCTCACTGCAACAGGACTTGTTTCCCATTTCTACCTTGGACCACAGGGAAAGGGGCAGCTGGAGGAAAGGGCTGTGTCAGGATTCTGCCTTCTTCCCTTTCTTCTCCCTCTTTTTTCTAAACACTTCCATGCCTTGTAGTTCTTTTGCTTTCTCTTCCTTTTCTCTCTACTACCCTCCATCTCTGCCTCATCCTCCTCCCTGGTATCATCCATATCGGCCGACCCAGAGGGCACAGCTGACTCCTCCCCGGACACCAACACCACCATCAAGCATGGCCCTGATGGACCCTTTGATGCAGCCCTTCAACTCGCTGATGCTTCGGGAAGCCCATCGCCAATGACGCCGCCCGCTAGCCAGATCAACAAGGACAACCAAACCCCCGACTTGAGGTCAGCTGAAATCCCTTGACTGAAGAGGCCAGCAACCTTCTACAGGAACAAGGCTCCTTGTACACTCCATCCACTATGTTTATAGCTATGCTCGCTATCATTGCTTATCAGTCTTCTTCCGAGTCTTAAACAACCCAATCCGAGAGGTGGCTGCTGATTTACATGCCCTATCATTTAAAAAATAATAAAAGGGGAATTTGCCAGAAGCCGGTCCATCGTTGCTGCTTGACATAGTTGTTGCAGGGAAGAAACATCTGCACAGCATATGTTTCAAGGGACCTGGCGTATATGGCATACTGTTCTTAATATGTTTGCTCCCCTTCTTGGCGCTATGTGTTTTAACCAAGGTCACCTCTCCGAGAAAGGTTGTTTCCCCAGGTAGGGATTTTTCCCTGAAGCTAGGGAGGGAATAAAACCCCTTAACTAAATGCCAGGCGGGTAGTTAATCACTTTAACTACGAACAGTCACCCTTAAGCTACATAATCTTTACTCCCTGGAATGGAGATAAGAAATGCCGTAACCTTTGGAATAGAAGTTGACAGGATTAAAATCAACTGGTATAAATACAGATGTAACAAGACAATAAGGGACAGAACTTGGCTGGAGAACTTGGCTAGAGATCCTGGCTAGGCTGCTGATCAACTGAACGCTGTTTCCATGTCATTCCTTCTTCGCCGATTCTGTCCACACCTTTGGAGACCCCTGGACCTGCTGGGGTTGGACCCCAACAACTAGGACTACTGTCACATTTAACAAATGTTTACGAAGCACCTAGTGTGTGCATTGCATCCAGTTCAGTGCTTGTTACACCGCTGTGAGCTATCCTTCATGAATTATAATAACATGGAAAGAGCTTGTCAGGATTTATAATGTTTTTTTCTCTATCTTAAAAAAAGAAGCCTCTCTGAACTTATCACTGAGATGTTAAAGGAAATTCAGTAGCTGTAATGACAGGGAAGAGTCCTAGTCAGAATCAGCAGTGAGCAGTTGTATGCCAGTGCAGGACATGTTGCCACTGAGAGGGAGATTTCCATGTGAAAGTGGGACCACAAGTCAGGGACCAAATACAATGATTAAATGTAAAGTAAGAACAATTAATGTGTCTGGACACAAATTAATTGAGTTCTTACCAGATAAATAGTCAGGTCATACTGACACTTAAATTCAACATTGCAATAGCCGGGAAAGAGAGGGCACTGAATCAGTTATATTTTTATTCCAAAGAGAAGGGATACTGGTGTTGTCAAGTACAAACTCTTGTCAGATGCCTTTACCTGCTCAGATCTCCAGTTACTGTTCAACTTTCGCTAGATGTGAATTACACAATTATGTCAGCTTCTCAGGTTCAATCCAGATAATATCAGAGAAAAAGGAACCATGTTCAGTAGAAATAAGCAAAAGCTGTTTGCACTTCTGGAGTGTAGGAGAAACAAGGCATGTCGAAGTGGGACAAGACAAGAGATACTACCTAGAAAAACTGCCTTCTGATATGCCGATATCAACGAAATTTGCTCTCCTCTTACAACTAAAAATTTTCAAAAATTCTAGGCCAGAGAGACAGCAGTTTAAGGTACTCTACTAAAATTTTCAGTGTTGTTTCTAGAAGAAAAAAAGTCCAACCTTTGTCAGAGTCATGCTGTCTGGCCATAAAACAGGGACTTCTTTTGTACATATAATACCTTTAGGCAAATTAGGAAAAAGTGTCTTACATAAAAGGCGTCTTCTTTGAGTGGATGAATTGGAGCCCAGCACTGGGACTCAGGTCTTGGGATCAGAGAAAGAGCTGGATCTCAATCCAAACGTGGTCTTTTGTCTCTGTACTTTGTGCAGGGCATGGTGTTACCTAGAGGTTCTCCCTTGAAACCTTATGATTTTCTGAACTTCTCTCCTGGTCACTATAAGCTGTCTTGGGCCTTTTGTGAGACCTGGGGGTTACTGCAAAGGTGTGAATTAGCAGTTGCCCAAGGCATCAGACTATGGAGTAGGGGGAGGGTGCCAGGGAATCCAAAAAGACAATGTCTATGGACAAAGAAGAAGCGAAGGACCAGGGGGTCCAGGTGAAGGCAGAATCCAAAGGAACTGGGCAGAAAGGCAAAATTTGACCAGATAAATCAGGTCAGAAAGGCAGGTTCTGAAGGGAAGATGGCAGGTGGGCTGGATGATTCTTAAAGGGTAGATCCTGTCAGCATGCTGAGCTGGATTAGAGGCATCAGTAATATTTATCAGTGGAGTTTTGGGGGAGGAAACCAACTATAAGTACTAGCTAGCTCTGGAGCAGCACCGCCTGGGGTCTAATTCTAATAGGGCTCTGGCTAAAAACTCACTTATTCTTCACTTCTTTTTTCCACTCAGATCCACATTCTATCCACTAGAAAAACCTGTTGTCTCTACTTTCAAAATATATCCAGACTGTGACCACTTTTCACTGCTACTACTTTTGTCCAAGCCATCAAGACAATATCCTCGCCCATCTCTGCTTTTGCCTTTGCTTGTTTCGTGCCATGAGTTTATTCTTATCACACGGACATTCTAAAGGACCTTGCACTCCTCACTCAAGAGTGAAACCCTGAGTCGTTACAATGTCTTACAAGACCTATGTGATCTGAACCCTTGTCCTCTTAGATCTCATCTCTTAACATACACCACTGGACTGTCGCTTGAGCCACACTGGCCTGTTTGCTTCTGCTTGAGGAAGAATTTTGCCTCAAGGTCTGTCTTTGCACATTCTGATTCCTCTGTCTCAGGGAACACCCTTCCCTCCATTAATCATTTCTTTCAAGTTTCTTCTACAAATGCCCTCCAGAAGGGGACTTCTGATCATCCCATGTAAAATAGAAACCCACTACCCACTGCAGTCTCCATTTCCTCTCTGATTTATTTTTTTTTCTTAATAATTCTCACCTTCTGCTGTAATATATATTTTAAGTTTATTGAGGTACAATTTACATGCAGTTAGGTGTACAAATTTTAAGTGCATTAAGACTTTGTTTCATTGCAGAGTAATATCAACTGTGTAAACATGCGACATTGTGTTTATTCATATTTGATAGGTAATTGGGTTATTTCCAGTTTAGGACTATCATAAATAAAGACATTATGAACATTCTTTCATAGTCTTTTTATGGAATTTGAATTTATCTTTAATAAATAATTATTAATGGGTCATTTTCTTAGGTCTCTTTCCTAGGTTGTATATGGCTGCCTTCTCATGTCCTCACATAGTCACCTCTGGATTGGTGTGCTGTCTGTGTCCAGATTTCTCCTTTTTATAAAGACACCTATCGTATTATATTATGACCCAGCCATATGGCTTTATTTTACCTAATTACCTCTTTATTTTTTATTTTTAAAAAACTATATTTTATTGATTTTTTACAGAGAGAAAGGGAGAAGGACAGAGAGTTAGAAACATTGATGAAAGAGAAACATCAATTCAGTTGCCTCCTGCACACTCCCCACTGTGGATGTGCCCACAACCAAGGTATATGCCCTTGACCGGAATCAAACCCGGGACCCTTCAATCTGCAGGCCAATGCTCCATCCACTGAGCCAAACCAGCTCGCCCACCTAATTGCCTCTTTAAATGCTCTATCTCCAAATAGGGTCACATTCTGAGGTATAGGTGGTTAGGACTTCAATATATGAACATAACATCTTACCATTAAAACTTTCAATTCTTGAACATGATATATATCTTTCCATTTATTTGCTATCTTTAATTTCTTTCAATATTTTGTAATTTTCAATGTTCAGGTCTTGCACATATTTGGTAATCTAAATGTAAATATTTTCATTTAATATCATGGGTACTATTATTAAGAACATTCTTTTCCAATTTAATTTTTAATTTCTAGTATATAGAAATTCAATACATTTTTGCATGCTGATCTTTTACTAGTAAACATAATTGCTAAACTCACTTATGCTTGTAGCCTTTTTTGATATGTGGATTCCTTAAGATTTTCTACAAATAATCATGTTGTCTGTGAATAAATACTGTTTTATGTCCTTGTTTACAATCTGTATGTTTTCATTTATTTTTCTTGCCTGGCTGCTCTTGCTCGTACCTCCTATACAATGCGGAACAGTAGTGGTGAGAACATTCTTGTCTTGTTTTGATCTGAGAGGGAAAGTATTCAGTTTTTCACCATTAAATAGCTCTATTTTTTTAAAAATATAGATGACTTCAATTAGCTTGAGAAATCTCTATTACTGCTTTACTGAGTTGAATTGTGTTTGCTGATGTTGAATTATGTCAAGTTAATTTTTTTGTATCTATTGAGATGATCATTTGGTTTTTCTCCTTTATTTTCTTACTGTGATTAATTGAGTTGATTGGGTTTTGAGTGTTAAACCAACTTTACATTCCTGAGACAAATTCCATATGATCAAATATTACTGGATATTATTTACTAATATTTTCTTTAAATTTTTGGCCTGTAATTTTTTTTCTTTAATGCCTTTGTCAGCTTATAAGTTCAGAGTTATGCAACCATATAAAACAAGCTGAGAAGTGTTCTTTCACTTTCTATTTTTGGAAATATTTTCTGTAATATTGGTAATGCTTATTTAAAAAAGATTTGATAGAATATATAAAGCCATTTGGGAAGGCTTTGAATTATAGATCCCAGTTCCTTAACTGATACAGGACTATTTATAGTTTCTATTTCTTCTTGTTTTAGCTCCAGTAATTTGTATCTTTTAAGGAATTTGCCCATTTTATGTATGCTGTCAATTTTAGTGGCATAAAGTTTTCATACTATTCCCTTATTATTTTAAATATGTATAAAACTTGTAATCATATTTCTTTTTTTTCATGATACTAGTAATTTGTGTTTTATCTTTACTGTTTAAAAATAGACTTTATTTTATTATTTTTTTAATTTTTTTTTACTGATTTCAGAGAGAAAGGGAGAGGGAGAGAGAGTTAGAAACATCAATGATGATAGAGAATCATTGATTGGTGGCCTCCTGCACACCTCCTACTGGGGATGGAGCCTGCAATCTGGGTATGTGCCCTTGACAGGAATTGAACCTGGGACCTTTCAGTTCACAGGCCAACACTCCATCCATTGAGCCAAACCTGCTAGGGCCAGACTTTATTTTTGAGAAGTTTTAGGTTTAATAAAAAATTAGTGTTAAGTAAAGAGTTCCTATATACTCCCTCCAATTTCCACTATTATTAACAGCTTGCATCAATGTCATTCCCCTGTTAACGATGATGAGCTAATATTGATACATTATTATTGACTAAAGTTCACAGTTTACATTAGGGCTCACTCTATGTATTGTACTTTCTAGGGATTTTGACAAATGTGTAATGATCTATATCCACCCTGAAGGTACCATACAGTGTAGTTTCACTGCCCTAAAATTTCCCTGTGTTCCACCTATTCATCTCTCCTTTCCTTCCTCTAAACACCTGGCAATCACTGACCTTTCTACTACCTCTATTGTTTTGCTTTTTCCAGGATGTCATATATTTGGAGTCATTAAGTATGTAGTCTTTTCAGATTGGTTTATTTCACTTAGCAATATGCATTTAAGGTTCCTCCATGGTTTTTTTGTAGCTTGATAGCACATTTCTTTTTTAAAAATTTGTCTTTCCACAGGCTTACCAATTAATATTTTCAAAGAAAAAGTTGTGGTGTTATTTCTCTGCTTTATATTTCACTATGATGAGAAAGCATATTGTGTGTAATTTTGTTTCTTTGAAACAAAAGTACAAAGACTTGATATAGTTTGTATGATTCACATTGATGAATGTCCTATATGTACTGGAAAAGAATGTGTATTCTTTGCTCTGGTTGGGTGACATATTCTACTAATGTCACATAGGTCAAAGTGATTGATAGAGCTATTTCAGTTTTCCATATCCTTACTGCTTTCCTGTCTACTTCTCCAACTATAATCGTGTGTTTCTCCATTTTTCCTTCTATTTGGATCAGGTTTGACTCCATATATTTGAAGCTCTGTTGTTAGGTACATACTTGTTAACTTTTGCTATGTCTTTTTATGAATTGACACATTTATCATTATCAAACATCTTTTTCCAATTTCCTGTAATATCCTTGCTTTAAATTTCATTTTGTCTGATACTAATATAGCCAAACAAGCTTTTGCATGTTTACATTTGCATGGTTTCTGTTCTTTAGTCCTTTCCCCTTCCACTACCTGTATCTTTATATTTAACTGTGTCTTTTATAGTTGTATTTCCCCCCTTTTATCCAGTTTGAAAGTCCATGTTTTTTAATTATTGTATGTACACATTTATATTTAATGCAATTATTCATATTGCGGAGTTTAAATCTACCATTTTGCTATTTATTTTCTATTTGTTTTCAATGTTCTTTGTTCCTATGTTTCTAGCCTATTTTAGAATAATCAGTATTTTTATTGTCCTATTTTGTTTTCTCTACTTTTGTTAGCCCATTTGTTTTTTAATTTTTATTCTTTTATTTTTTTAAATATATTTTATTGATTTTTTACAGAGAGGAACAGAGAGGGATAGAGAGTTCGAAACATCGATCAGCTGCCTCCTGCACACCTCCTACTGGGGATGTGCCTGTAACCAAGGTACATGCCCTTGACCAGAATCGAACCTGGGACCTTTTTATTTATTTTTTATTTTTAATAACAGTTTTATTGAGATATAATTCACATACTATAAAACCCACCATTTTAAAATGTACAGTTCAGTGGTTTTTATTATATTCAGAGTTGTACAATCTAACTATTACCACTATCTAATTTTAGGATCTTTCTTTTTTCTTTTTCTTTTTAAAAAGACATGCTCAACCCTAGCTGGTTTGGCTCAGTGGATAGAGCCTGGACCTGAGGATGGAAAGGTCTAAGGTAGCGGTTCTCAACCTGTGGGTCACGACCCCTTTGGGGGGGGGGTCGAACGACCCTTTCACAGGGGTGGCCTAAGACCATCGGAAAACACATATATAATTACATATTGCTTTTGTGATTAATCACTATGCTTTAATTATGTTCAATTTGTAACAATGAAATTGGGGGTCACCGCAACATCAGGAACTGTATTAAAGGGTTGCGGCATTAGGAAGGTTGAGACCACTGGTCTAAGGTTTATTTCTACCTCAGTTGCTGGCTCCTACCCAGCCTGGCCCTGGTCTGGGCTTGGGCAGGAGGCAACCAACTGATGTGTTTCTCTCCCATCTATATTCCTGTCTTTCCCTCTCTCCCCCACTCTCTCTAAACATCAATGGGAAAATATCCCCGGGTGAGGATTAAAAAAACAAACCAAGGTGGGTATCCTGGTCAGAAGGTCAAATCTTCAAAGTGCATGCAAGCTGCTTCTCCCAGGGGGTCGGTACTGAATGTTCCTTGAGCAGCTCCAGGAAGGCCTGCGGGGATGGTGCCTCCACATTCTGGAAGGTGTTCTGGACTCTGCGGAACAGGATGAAGTATTTCAGGTCCATCCGGATGAACCCAAAGTGGTTCTCATCGAACAGGATGAAGACTCCAGGGTAGCTCCTGGAGTAGGTGTAGTCACGTAAGGAAACAATAAACTTAACAGTGTACACGCCATAGAAACACATCCTGCAGGTTCGGGGGTAGTTGTGGTCTCTTGAGAGCACGCCCACAGGCAGAACAAACGGAACAGGCTGCTCCTCCAAAGCTGCAGCCCCAGACTCTCTGACTCTGGGCTGGGCAGGGCTCTGCCAGCCATGGCCCTCGCTTTCCTCAGTCCTGCCTTTTTGCATCTGCTCCCGGATCACCTGCCTTTCGATCTCCTGGACCACGCGGGAGAGCTTGTTGAAGTTGCGGAACATCTGGCCATCTGGCAGCTGGATGCGGCGCATGAGGTGGATCTCTAACGCTAATGTCTTGGTTATTCCCGTGACCTTCGTGACCCTGGCATACTTCCCATGGAAGCTGAGCATGGCAATCGATAGGCCGTACACATCGCACTTGCCTTGGAAGAGGCCTGGCTTGATGAGGTCGTCCGGGTGGCTCGGCGGGAGGTAGAGGCGGCGGTAGGTCAGGCAGTCATACTGCTGTCTGTCCTCCTGCACCAGCACCCGCCCCCATTCGTCCCTAAGCCGCATCGGTAAATCCTTTAGGTGGTCTGTCTTGTTGCACTGGGTGGTAAACCTGTCCTTCTGAATCTGCATGTGGCGGTTGTGGGGCCTGCTGTGGCGGCCTTCCATGCACTCCACCGTGGCTGATGTCCTCTCTGACAGGTGAATTCTGAACGCGGGCTTGAATTGCATTGGGCCATCCACATGGGTGTTAAGGCAAGGCCTGCACGTCCAACCAGTAATGCATAAGCCGTCCACCACGACATTCAGCAGTGTTCTACAGCCCTCAGTATCTAGCTGCCACAATCCCAAAATGTGTCTGTATGGGTGGAGCAGCTTTGCATAGACTTCTCGATAAGACATACCTATCGTCTCCAGATTCTGCAAGTTTTCACAAAGGCCAAACTCCTCGCGGCAGCGCCGTCTCCAGATGCTGTCAGTGTGCAGGATGTGGTGGAATTTGGTGCAGGCCAGGGCCAGGCTGGGCAGATCTGTGCCAGGGAGCGAGGCGAAGATCTCCACCAGCACCTCCACTGGCAGGTCCTGCAGTGAGCAATGCGGGGGCGGTGGGGGCGACATGGGACTCGCGATTCCTCCACTCCCCGCACAACACCCCGCTGCCTTGTCAGCCTCGGTGTGCTTTTCTGCTAGGGACTGGGCCGGCTTGCCATTGGCCACTACCATCTCAGCTGGGCCCTGGCACTCCTGAGGACAGCGACATCCCGGCGAAGAGCCCAGGACACAGAGGCAAGCGCACTCCTCCATGCCTCCAGAAGTAACAGCCACCACAGCTTGGGCTGCTGTGCCTCAGCAGGGCTTTAAGCTGGTTTGTCCCGCCCTGAGAGTCACGCCCCCAGGGCCTAGCCACGCCCCCTCAGAGGAGCCAATTGTAGGACCTTAGCAACACTTCCAAAAGAAACCCATACCCAGTAACACTCACCTCCCTTTCCCAGTGCCCCCTCCCCTGTCCTCCAGCCCTAGCCCCAGGCAGTCACTAATCTGCATTCTGTATGGATATGCCTCCAGGGATATGCCTATGGGGGGCGAGGGGGGGACATTTCACATGAATGCAGTCAGAATATCTGGTCTTTTGTGACTGGCTTCTTTCACTTAGCATAGCATTTTAAAGTTTTATGTATGCTATATTCTAGTATATGGGTATACCACTTTTTGTTTACCCATTCATTAGTTGATGAATATTTGGGTTGTTTCCAGTTTGAGGCTCCTTTGAATAACGCCGCTGTGAACATTGTGTACAAGTTTTTTTGTGCGAACATGTTTCCATTTCTTTTGGGTATGTACCTAGAAGTGGAACTTCTGGGTCAGCTGGTAACTCTATGCTTAGCATGTTGAGGAACTGCCAAAAATGTTTTCCAACGTGGCCCCGCTATTTTACATTTCCACCAGCATTGTACGAGGGGTCCAATTTTTAAACATTCTTATGAATGCTTTTGTAAAACATATATTATAGCCATCTATGGAGTGTTGAGCGGTATTTTATTATAGTTTAGAGCAGAGTTATTGACTGTAGGATGACTTGACCTTGAACTCCATAAGGGAAATCTCTTCTATGCTCAGCCTTCACCCAGCCTCTGCCAAATCTCTCAGGCCCCTGGTAGGAATGAGCTCCTACATGTGAGCAAGGATGGACTCGAGTTCTTCACTTTCAGTTGACCTCAGTTCTTCACTTTCAAGTGACTAACCTTGCTAGTTCCTTGGGTGAATGGATGCTCTCAAAAAAAAAAAAAAAAAGTTCACAGGATCTGCCCACTATGAACATAATTTTCCTATGGGCTGAGACTGGCCCTGCCCATTCAGACAGCCTTCCATTCTCATGTTGAGAGCAGCTAGATCCCTTCTCTCCACTTTTCTGGATTCCTACCAGAGAAACTCTCTCACCTTTGGAGGGTCCTCTTAGTGCCCAGGGAGGAATTTGATTTGCCTTTTGTCAGGAATAGATATTTAGGGTGGTTTATTTGATAGAGGAGTGTAAATTCCATCTGCCACAGACACTGACTTCAATCATTTAAACACTAAAATGTCCCAATCCCTCCTTTGAAGAATAGCCCTATATTATTATTGGTATGTAACCGGGTAATGGGTGTAAAGACTCTTCTTTTAGGATCCTGTATTGATGGGGTTTTGAGGGACGGTCTCCAAGGGTACATGTGTGTCTGGTGGGTCAAGGAGAACCTAGGAATGTGAGTGCAGCTGGTGTATGGCGCTAGGAGGGCTTGCATCGGCTAGTGAAGAGATCCAATCATCTTTTCTCTCCCAGGATTGAGAGAGCCAGGGACACCACTGCCCTAGGAAAAAATCTGTGTAGGAAGGTCAAAGGCAGGTCAATAGATCAAAGGAGAGACAGAGGCTGCTGCTATGGTTGGGGGGGGGGGAGAATATTGAGGGATTAGTTATGGTTATGGGAAATATTAATTGTGCTCTGTTAACCATGATTGCCTTGTGTTGGTTCAAGAAAGGACATTCTGACCTGGCTAAGAGTTGTATGCGCCTGGGACCTGGGAGTCTGTCTTGGACCAGGGAGTTAGCCTTGGACTGTTCCATTCTCATTCAAGAACAGCCTATTATCATGGAAAGATGAACAACTTTGTTGCCCAAACAATGGAGTCCCACCCCAGCCTCCTACTTCTCCATGCCTGTAATCCCTACTTCTCCAGGTAATCTTTGTTTTACCACAGATAAGCAGCTGGCTTATAGGGGGCTGCAAAGCAGATTTTTGTGGATGACCTGTTGCTCTCCCATACTGCTGGCATTATAGGAATAAACACTCATATATGATTCAACCCTGTCTCTGCTGAAGTGGCTCAAGTAGTGACAGGCAGCCCAGACCCTTTGGTTGTCTTGTTACACTATCTCTGAGCCTTTTTCCATGCTGTTCTATCTGTTTACACAGCTCTCCCACTCCACTCACCACCCAAACCTCTACCATTGTTCTGGGCCTTACCTACTAATGCCACATGATCTTGATCAGGAAGCATCCTGTGAAGCCCCAGGACTTGCCAAGTGCCTCTCCCTGGTATTTACAAAGCACGTTGGCCTTAAGTGCCCGTCAGTAGATGAGTGGCTAAAAAAAGCTGTGGTACATTTATACCATGGAATACTGTGCAGCAGTAAAAAAGAACAATCTCTTACCCTTTGAGATAGCATGGAGGGACTTGGAGAGTATCAGGCTAAGGGAAGTAAGCCTGACCATTTTTTTAATTCATTTATTTTTTAGTAGTTGCCCAAGGCCTTACAATATGTGTTCTAACCTCTCACAGTCTATTGTAACCTGATATCATACTAGTTCATGTTAAGTGTGAGAGTGAAGCATGGTAGCAATACAGTTTAACTTTAACCCTGCTGTTTGTTTTCTGTACTTATTTGTTTGCTAAAATAATAGAAAAGTTATTTTGATTTTCTGAATTATATAAATTGTGAATATCCCATTGGTTGTGGTTTGTAATTTCTCAAATCCACTCTTCTTAGAATTTGATTAAATATGGTGATAACCATTTTTGAGTGGAAAAATAAGGCAAATAATAAATAATTTTAAATTTTTAGAAACATTGCAATAGTGAATTACACACAAAAAAATAATTTTTTTAAGTGGCATTGGCCTCCCTGGACATGTGTGTCCGCTATGCGAGGATGGTGCAGAATTATCCTATCAGACATAAGGAGGACAGGAAACCAAGCTGATGGAAAGAGATTCCAGGTGAGAGGCACTCTGCAACCTGAGGAAGCCAGAGGTCCCTTTTTTCTTAAATGAGCAAAATAGAACTCTCCATAGACAATTGCCTTTGTTTTCCCCCTTGCCTAGCTTGTTTCCCTGTAGCACCCCTAACTACTTCCACGGTTGCCACAGGCTGTGACAAAAGAAAGAGACTGATGAGCTGCAAACTTTCTCGGCTTCACTGAGAGGCACCTCAGGAACAAGGCACTGATCCTTCTTTAGCATAACCTGCAGCTGCCACAAAGGCAGTACCCTTTTGCTAGGCCTGAGAGCTAAGAAGTCTGGCTTTAAAATGACTTTTCTGAATCACTTTCCTGCTTCTAAAACCTTGGAGCTGCTGATTTCTCAGGGCCAAGGAGAAGAAATTGGAAGATAGAGGAGGAGGGGATGGAGAATAGAGATTCATTCTTTCATTCATTTTTTTGGATAGACATTTTTGAGCACCTATCAATGTTGAGCCTGTACTCCCTTGTACTGGGGCAAGTCAGTTCAGTCAGAGGACAATCCAAAATGCAATTTTTGAATTTGACCACAGGAGGAGAAAAAAAGGAATACTGGAATAGTGGGGGAGAAGAGGTGGGAAAAATTTTGTATTCTGCTGTGTGTATGGTTCCAACTCATGGAAGCTGACACACACTTTCCTGCTTTCATTCCTTTGCTATCTCCCAGGAAACTTCCAGGTATCCATTTTTGCTTATTAAATTTTTATCTACTTTCGAGGCCCATTTGGCCTGCTAGTTTCTGTGTGGAGCTTTTTCAGATTTACTCATCTCCCCATCATTTACTAATATATATCATTTTAACAATGATAATTCTTAGCTGATACTTCTTTATAACTGATTTAATTTCATCACATATTAATACAATTGTTTTGCCTCATAAATGAATGGTAATGTCCTTAAGGATGGGTCAACTTTTGTAAAGATTTGTACCATATAAATTCTTGCTAAGTATTTGTTGAATTGAGTGAACTTGCTTTCTTGTAGTTTTACAGCTGTAGCAGAGTCAGTGCTAGAAACCAGGCCCAGGAGCACACTGTGACGCTGGCCACTGCATCACTTGGCTCCTCACTTGATATGCAAATTAACTATTTCACATGATGGCCAAAGCACTTTCCCAATATGAGCTTTATATGTAGATCCAAACATACTAGATTACATCTGAACTATACTATATAATAAAAGCCCAGCAACTGAAACGGTGGAATGACCAGAATGACTAGAGACCAGAATGACCATGGCCCCTCCCTCTGCTGGCCCAGCCCCCCAGAGAGTGGTTAGGGGGGATCAGGCAGGCAGCTGAGTGGTTAAGGACACTCAGGCAAGCAGGCAAGTGTTTACAGGTGATCAGGCAGGCAGGCAAGTGGTTAGGGGAGATCAGGCAGGCAGGCAAGTGGTTAGGGGCAATCAGGCAGGCAGGCGAGTGGTTAGGGGCAATCAGGCAGGCAGAGGCAGTTAGGGACAATCAGGCAGGCAGGCGAGCAGTTAGGAGTCAGTGGTCCCGGATTGCGAGAGGAATGTCTGACTTCTGGGTTAGGCCCGACCCAAGGGATCTCTGTGGGATCGGGCCTAAACCGGCAGTCAGACATCCCCCGAAAGGTCCCGGATTGCGAGAGGGTATAAGCTGGACTGAGGGAACCCTCCCCCCGTGCACGAATTGTGTTCACCGGGCCTCTAGTCTATAGATAATAAGTAGCTCTGTCTTTGAGGAAGAACTAAAGGACACAATATAGTAATTCATTGTACTTTAAAGTGATGTCCAAGGTTCATTTTTAAATGGTGAATGGCTCAAATTCTAATTTTTAAGTAACAACAATTTTAGTTTAAGTCAAATAGTAAAACTTTAAAATATCAAGAAGACTGATTCCAGCAAGAAACAGTCACAAAATCTGTTTAAGAAAATTTAAACCCAACGAATAGTTCTTAGATCTTTAAGTGATGAATTGGTCAGAGTGTCCTGTGGTTGATTTTGTTTGACATGCTAAGATAGCTGACATAATCAGACTCATAAAAATTACTTTAGTTATTTAGTCAAATGTAATTGTGTGATGATTCACTTGGTTGTTCAATTATTACTTCTTATAATATAACATGTTACCCTATTTTAATTGATCTGAAGGAATTCTAAATTATTATAATAACACTTTGTTTCCTTCATTTAACTTATAGCAACTTTCAATTGTTTTTGAGTTTTGTTGTTTCCTTAATTAGGCTATAGATTCCATGAGGGCAGGGACCATATCAGTTTTTCCAATAGCTATTTTCCCAGTGTTTTCTATAGGACATGCAGAGTAGCTATTCAGTTAATGTTTTGTGGATGGATGGATAACTGAATGGATGGATGAGTGGATGGAATATAAGTATATAGATTCATTATGCGGTTTTATATCTATTAAATGTAGATAGAACAATTGAAAAGTGAATCATTCAGCCAATCAACCAATTATTGTCATCCCTCTCCCAAATAAATCATTGAATTATCTTATTGGCTGGTATGCTTTGAGTTCACATCAACCAAGTCAGTGGAGAAAGTGCTTTGGCTGCCCAGAGCCGGTCCATCCTTGCTGCTTGACACAGTCGCTGCAGAGAGGAAACATCTGCACAGCATGTGTTTCAAGGGACCTGGCGTATATGGCATACTGTTCTTAATATGTTTGCTCCCCTTCTTGGTGCTATGTGTTTTAACCAAGGTCACCTCTCCGAGAAAGGTTGTTTCCCCAGGTAGGGATTTTCCCCTGAAGTTAGGGAGGGAATAAAACCCCTTAACTAAGTGCCAGGCGGGTAGTTAATCACTTTAACTAAGAACAATCACTCTTAAGCTACATAATCTTTACTCCCTGGAATGGAGATAAGAAACGCCCTAACCTTTGGAATAGAGATTGATAGGATTGGAATCAACTGGTATAAATACAGATGTAACAAGACAACAGGACACAGAACCTAACGAGAGAACCTGGCTGAAGAACCTAGACACAGAACCTAAGGACAGAACCTAGCGAGAGAACATGGCAAAAGATCCTGGACAGAACCTGGCTACAGATCTTGGCTGGAGAACCTAGACAGAACATGGCAGGAGAACCTGGATAGATCCTGGCTGGAGAACCTGGCTAAAGAACCTGGCGACCGAACCTGGCTGGAAAACCTGGAGAACCTGGCTGGAGAACCTAGCGAGAGAACATGGCACCAGAACTTGGTTGGAGATCCTGACCAGAACTTGGTTGGAGATCCTGACCAGAACTTGGCTGGAGATCCTGGCTAGGCTGCTGATCAACTGAACGCTGTCTCCGTGTCATTCCTTCTTCGCCGACTGCGTCCACACCTTTGGGGACCCCTGGACCTGCTGGGGTTGGACCCCAGCATTTGGCCATCATGTGAAATAGTTAATTCGCCTCTAGTAAGCCAGGCTATATCTGATAACATAAATTTTAATGCAAACAAAATGTTCATATTCTAATTTTATGCTTATAACAAAATCAATATTTCTGCATTTTCAAAATTCCATCTTGGATTTAGCCTATAAATCTCCGTTACAAAGATTGAGTAAATCAGAATCAATAAATATACGGAATCACTTGATACTGCAAAGCTAATAAATAGTTTAGAGGAGCGGGAGGGAGGCAAAATATATAGCAAAGGAGAGTAATATATATAATGTAATGATAGGGCATATTTGTGCATGCACAAACACATATATATACACACACACATACAAAGAATGGAAATGGTTTAGGACATAAAGGCAGTGAGGTAAGCAATTAAGAAAGACCCTCTTCTGAATTAAAATGGCAAGCTAAATTAACTAATCAGAAAAAAAATGTATTTTAAAGAGACAAAATTTCAGACAGGACTATAATTGTCTTGCTGTTTCATATTTATGAACTGGGAAAATTCATTAGAGCAATATTTAAATAGAATACCATAAAATAGATACAGCACATTTGATTGCACACTTCAAACTTGTCACTTAGTTTTACAAGGATAGCATATATTTTGTATGCTATTAATAAAAATATCTAATAGAGAAGCTATTCGTAAGCAAAGCTTGCATAGCCTCTGTTTTTCTGGAACAGAGTTTTTTGTTTTTGTTTTTTTCTCTTCTTTTCTTTCATTCTTATAGAGAAGAAAAAGAAAGCAAAACATAAAACTAAAGCATGTCATTTGTTAACATAGTATTTCTCAGTATTCCCTTTATGCTGTCTGGATTTCCAATTGTGCCCTTATCATTTTTAGAGTGAGTGAAAATTGGGAAGAAAAATAGAATTGTTCTGTAATATAATTATATTTTAATGTGATGTTCTACTTCTCCGTTTGTCGTTATTGAAGTTTTTGTCTTCCTTCATTAAACATTTAATAAATCATCAACACTTTGTGACAGATTTTAACCATAACACGAACAGCAGGAGGTGCAAACCCAGCTCAGTTCATACGGGCATATAATATCAGCGTCGACATCATCATGCCCCATAGGCATATTGGCAGAACGACCAATGGAAGGTAAGCTTTTTCCGACAAAGCTTCGAAAATAAAGTTTTCTTCTTTTATCTTACCACAAATCAATTGGAGCCCTTGCAGCCAAATCCTATAAAATAACTTCAAACACCACTTCTTAGTCTAAAAATTTGTATTATGGCTATAACTCTTTGAAGTATTACGACTGAAGTTTGGAGAAAAATGATTTAAGTGCTATCTGCTAGACATCAGAGCTTCAAAAATTCTCTCAGTTTTTCTTGACATATAAACTACTACCCACTGTATGTTTTTAGAATTTTTTTCTTGCTTTTAACCATCTAACCCAGCTTGCTTGATAAAAGTTATTTAACTGCCGTTTATCCGATTGAATTAATACTCTTTAAAGGTTCACCAACTTGCAATGGATTATTTTAGTTTCTCAAGATTTTTTTTCCCCACTCTGCTAGGGTTAGGGTTGTTTTTAGAAGAACTTCCAGACATGCAGACTTTAAATTAAGTTTTAAAAATCACTGGAGAAAGTGGAAAACATGGGCTAAGGGCGCCTTTGATTCCTGCTTGGAAGTTAAATGTTAAAGAGAGAAAACTGCCAAGTTTTCAGATGGGAAAGTCTCCCTGACACTGAGAGGATGATGAGAACAAAGACACCTCTGCAAAGGGCCCGAGACCCATCAGGCTCAGGGTAAGAAGTTGTTGCCAGGGCTTCAGGTCACGGCACGCTTACCGACGTCCTCAGAAACTAGACAGGAACTTGGGCTTACATTTCTTTAAACAAGACACAGAAAAAGTCTAGTTTGAAGAAGAGAAGATTCCACGTAGCAAGCTCTTAGTGAGCATCTCCTTTCTGCAGGTATCTCTATGCGATGCCACATTGGGCGGGGTGTGCAAATATTTTTAAAAAGGAAAGAGTTCCTAACCTCAACAGCCTGCCATTGACTCAATGTCTTTGTTCAATACTAGGCGATTCCTTTGGCTTTTTATCCTTTCTCACTAAGGAGAATTTTTGGATGGACTCTCCTTTAAAAGAAAATAATGCTTTGCAGAGTCCAAAGTGACTAATAGAGTTAATATAGGTTCTAAATTGTAATTTCATATTCATAGTGGTCTAACTTTGGTGGGAAATTCTGGGGGCAAAAGCCAGATTTACACTGTATCAGTGCTACTCCAACGCCAGCCTGCAACAAGACAAGGAACTTGCACCCAAAAAGTACGTAAATACGCTGCTTCCTTCGTGGAGAAAGTTGTGGTATCAACAAATAAATGTCAGCGGAGCTCAACAGTGTGATGAGTAATGTAGGTGACTTACACTCCGGAGCCAGCTCTTCATCCCATCTGAAATAAGTAACAGTTTCAGGACTGGTAGCTTGTCCATGAACCATATTTAAAATAACTCTATTCTTCACAACTCAGCTCAGATTTATAAAGCAAAAGAAAGGGCAAAATCAGAACTGAGAAACATAAGCAAAAATTACTGAGGAGAAGATATCATGGAGAAAAGTAATGAAATATGGGAAACTGATAAGGAATTAATGGGCTCTGTTTTATATATCTAGGGAATGAAATCATGCATTTTACCCATCCTTAGTAGGATGCTCCTTAAGAAGGGTACCCTTAGTAATTCACATAAAAATATAGGCCCAGAACAAAACAAAACACAGTAGTTTCAGCTGTTAACTTCCTTTTTTTGCTGCTAATTGCTTATAGTGCATCTGCCACCTTAAATTTTCTTACTGCTGTCGCTGCACTCACAAGCATGTCAAAGGCTCAACTATCACTAAATAGAATTTAATAGAAGATGAAGCCCAAACTGCCCTCATTGAGCTGAATATGATCAGCTAAAGTGTTGATGGAGAAAGACACAAAGAACTTGATAAATCTGGCTGCAAAATCTGAAAAAGAGAGTTCACAAGAATAGCTGGCATGCAATGAGATCATGCTCTCTTTCATCCTATCAGGTGGCAAAACTGAATAATAAACATAAATATCTCCAATTACAATGATCCCAAAACCCCAGAGCTGTTTCAATGGGAGTGTGTGGGAAATATTCATCACATATTAATGTTACCTCTCTTAACTGCTGGAGAACTCATTCCCTACAGAATGAAGCAACTTGATCAGTTCTCAGATAGGATAGGGAGGATGGATGCTTCTGAAAAATGTAAAATAACTAGGTTTCCCATGGGCCATTGTACTTCCCCAGGTTTTTCTCCGATTCCCAGAGGCCAAGTGCACTTTTGGCCCGATCCTTCAACTCCAGCCTCCAAGGCTTTTCTGAGTCCTGCTTGCTATATGCTCTGTTTTTTCATATATCCCTATGTTCTCCAGCATGTTCTTCAATTAGCTAAACATTTATTCCACTGCCTGCATATATTTATCTTTTATAACTAATCCAAAAAGAGATTAAAAACTTCTTCCCACAAAAAATTAAAAATGGAACTCCCATTTAACCCAGTGATTCCACTTCCAGGAATATATCCTAAGAAACCAGAAACACCAATCAGAAAGGATATATGCACCCCTATGTTCATTGCAGCACAATTTACAATAGCTAAGATTTGGAAACAGCCTAAGTGCCCATCAGCAGATGAGTACATTAAAAAACTGTGGTACATCTACACAATGGAATACTATGCTCTGTAAAAAGGAAAGAAATCCTACCATTTGCAACAGCATGGATGAACCTGGAGAGCATTATGCTAAGCAAAATAAGTCAGTTGGAGAAAGGTAAATATCACATGATCTCACTCATTTGTGGAATATAATGAACAACATAAACTGATGAACAAAAATAGATCCAGAGGCAAAGAAGCATCGATCAGACAACCAAACCTCAGAGGGAAGGTTGGGGGGGGGGGGAGAAGGGGGAGAGATCAACCAAAGGACTTGTATGCATGCATATAAGCATAACCAATGGACACAGACACCAGGGGGATGAGGGCATGAACAGGGGGATGGGGGGGACAAAGGGAGGTTAAGGTCACATATGTAATACCTTAATCAATAAAGAAAAAAAACCCTTCATCCCAAATTTTATCTCTAAACCTAGTATTCAAATGTGCTTAACACTTGACAATCTTAGCTCTATTAGCAATCTATATTTCTCCCATCTATATGGATTCTCTATGTGCTTATCTGCAATCCATGTTTATACATCTTTTTTTTTTTTTTTTAAATATATTTTATTGATTTTTTACAGAGAGGAAGGGAGAGAAATAGAGAGTTAGAAACATCGATGAGAGAGAAGCATCGATCAGCTGCCTCCTGCACACCTCCTACTGGGGATGTGCCCACAACCAAGGTACATGCCCTTGACCGGAATCGAACCTGGGACCTTTCAGTCTGCAGGCCGACGCTCTATCCACTGAGCCAAACCGGTTCGGCATGTTTATACATCTTTATTTAAAGTGCCAAGAGAGCAGAGTTAGTGCTTGTGTGAGTCTCTCTTATACAGTTAAGATCACTTATGCATTTGATATTCTAATGATACAAAAATCCCAAATATTAGATGTGACAGGTAGGTAGATTGCTTTAATTAAAACCATACCATTCCACTTTTTCTTTGATTCGTCTGTTCCAAAGACTGGAAAACTAAAAATTGTACTTCCCTCGATTCCTTTGCAGCTATGGTGTAGGTTTCATCAATGTAATAAACCTGAATGCAGAAGCAAACAATATGAAGCCATGGTTATACATGGGAAGATATGATCTTCTAGAAAGTATTTTTATAAAGGTATTGATTCTTGTATGGTGGCTAGAGCAGAACTTCTGGTGTCTAGTTTAAGAACAACCAGTGCTAAATGGAGGGCAGCCCTGCCATAACATTTGCTAGAACAGCTCCACAATGAGGTTGGGCACTTACCCAGGTTACACAGTTATCTGGCCCTCTCAGAGATTGTATGACTTATGTCATACCTTTTAATAAATCCTTTTCTTCTTTCAGTAGACAGATTGAATTTTGTGGTTTACAGCAACAACCTTTATTAATGTGTTCAGTTTCTTCTTTGTTTTTAAGATAAATAACTTATGTAGCCCCAGTTGTACAAGTACACATTTCCTAAGAAATAACAGATAATTGGAGTTTCCAGGTATAAGGAAATGGTATATGATTATGGGCTTCAGACAAAACTCTGCATCAAAACTTCCATCTAAAGGATTTGGTAGGGTGTGCAGTTTGGCAGATGGAGGGTCTTCAAGGGATTCATTTTCCAGGACACAGAAAAGCTTTAGCAATGACTTTGGACAGGGATGCCTGGGCTTAAACTCTGCTTCCTCCAGTTAATTGAGACATTTTTTTTTATGCTGAGTTTGGTCAAGAGGCAGGATAGTTTTGTATCTATAAACAGTGCCTTATGCAAAAAGTAATTGATTGTTAATTTTGTTCTTCCTAGGTGGTAAATAGCATAGGCCCAGCATATAAAAGGGCAGCATTGTAACAAGATTTCAACAGTTTTATCGACTCTAAGAAATGCAGAACATTATTAGCATCAGTGTGTCCCTTTAGTGCAAGAGACATCCCCCAAGGTAATGTTTGAATATACTTTGCTAGAGAGGGGAGGACAACACAAACCAAAGAGTCAGCCCAAAAGAGAAAGAAAACATTGAGGAAATAAGTGTAAATGGAGCCATACAAGAAGTTGGAGATAAGGTTGTAAATTTGATTTGGAGACAGATCAAGAAAGTCATTAAATAAAGAATCTGGCCTCCTTAGGCAATGAAGAACAAGGAAAGGTTTTGCACAGAGGGATGGATGACAAGCACAACACCATTTAATAATACAACCTGTTTATATGTGTGTAAATTGAATGGAGTAGGAAAATAGTGACAGCAGAAAAACTAGCTAAGTACCTACCACAATAGCAATGATAGCGACAGGTGAGCTGGAAAGAAGTTAAAGGTCTGAGAGATGTTATAGACTTGAAATCTATGGGATTTGACCATTGGTTGGAGGGATAAAAAAGAAGAAAGATCAAAAACAATACTAAGATTTTTAACCTAGAGATTAGGAAGATGACAGTGTTATAAAAAAAAAAGAAATATAGTGAAAGGCAAGTTTAGGAGGAAAGATGTGAGTTCATTTAGATATACTAACTGTGAGGTGGCAGTGAGATGTCCATTCGAAGGTGAGTAATGAGTAGCAAGAAGGAGAAAAGTTAAGAATATATACGCTGTGGAGAGGAGTTAAAGAGTAATACTTAAAGTAATAAGTATTAGTGAGATGTCAAGGAAAGGAACATAGAAAAGAAGGCCAACAAATGAAACTTGTAAGATAACATTAAAGTGTAGGAAGAAGAGGATCCATGGAATGAATTAGAGAAGTGGTTCAGAAATATGGGAGGGGGGGGGTACTAATATTTGTTGAGTACCTACTACTGTGCTAAGGATACTACATAGGTCCCTAATTTTAATTGTTGCATCAACTCTATCAGGTAGGTATTATCCTTCCTTCCTTTTAGAAGTGAGAAAACTGAGTTTCAGGAAAGTTAGATGCCATATCCCACAATCAGTGGCAGACTTGGGATTCCCATTCAAATCTTTAGAAGCAAAGCTAGGTATGTATGTCACTAAAGACAAAGGAATAGAATGTTTCTAGAATATTGTAGTATCGGTGGTACTATATACATGGAGAGATTGAAGAGAATAAACACTGGGGCGGGGGACTAAATGGCTATTTCATTTGCCAACTAGGAAGTCATTGAGGATCTTTGGGAAAGTTCTTTATCACAGTGCTGGAAACTAAAACTATACTGCAAGTGCTTAGAGAGTGCATGGTTGATAAGCACTGAACAAAAACCTGTGTTATCAGGAGTATGGTGATGAAAGGAAGAGGAGTGTATGAGAACTCAAAAGGTTCTTGGATCAGGGAAAGATTTTCTTATTGTTTTTACTTTATCTACTCCCCACCTTCCCCCCTCCCCAACACACACACATTTATTTCCCAGTAGAAGAGCCCTGAGCAATTTTTCAGGCAGAGAAAAGGGATCAAATAGAGAGTTTGGAGATAAGAAAGAATGAGGAGAAATCGATTATGGGTAACCAAAAAGGCTTAAGATAAAGTCAAATAATAGATTTAGATATTTATAAGCACTAAGCATAAGGAAATGTTTTACATAGAGTATCATGGCTTGGTTCAGTCCACAAAATAATAATCTGTACTTTCAAAGTGTATTTTACTCATCAAAGACTCTCTTTTCAGCAGTTGAATATATGCTGCATCAACTGGTTATATAAAGCAAGGAACAAGGCTGGGGGGCTCCCACTCCAATTTGACAACACCATCTTGTCTTCACACCACCTGTCACTTCTATCAACATTTTAACTAATGTCAGAGTTCTTCCTTTGCAAATGAGCTGCTACACAGAGAAGTGTTTCTCCTCTCAGTCACCAGCTACGATGATGAGGGAGAGTGAGAGGCATGATCTTAGAAGCTCCTCTTTGCTTTGCAAGACCATCACTGTTCTCTTCCTCTTTTGTCACAGATCCAAATTTAGTGATTTGAGGCCTTTTTAGGTGTGTTTCCCTTTAATATAATAAAAGAATTCTCCTCCATCTAAAGGTCACCCCAAAAGCTGATGTTGGTTGTGGCCTGAGAGTTATCTGTGTGGTTGAATGAAGTTGTTGTGCTGGGTCCCAAGTACATGAACAGCCCTCTTCTTTCAAATATTAGTCTTTTCTTATGAAAAGATAACTTGTTAAAATATTTTTCTCTGTGTAATATAAAAAATCAAATGCTTTTAGTTCCCCAGTCTCCCTCACCTTTGCTTATGGTCATGATGTTCTACCTGGAAGCCTCATCTCCTACCCGTTTTTTTTTTAAGAGGCAGCCATGGTATCACCTCCTTCAAAAATTCTTCCTCAAATGCCAGGCTGGGCAGTGTCCCTTTTCTGGGCTTCCATTCCATCTTGTGTGTACCTCAGTTATGGCAATTACATCATTACACTAAAATTATTGGTTTTTGCATTTTCCCCTAAAGCTAGACCATAGTCTCTTTAAATACAAATTTTCTTATTTATTTTTATCTCCAGTGCTTAGTACAGTGAACTGGAAGTGCCTCAAGGATGGTTCTAAGTGATAAATAAATGCTATACCCATTTACTTGCAATAACAGATGCTTGACATTCCACTTTATTAGCTAACATTGCCCTCTTTTAAGTCTCCAACTAGACTAAATTTAGATAAAGTAGCAGTTATCTTAATATAAGAAATGGAAAAGAACTACTACACTAGTCTTTCCCAAAATGTTTTCTTCAGGACCCCCTGTTCCTAAGTATTTGGGACATGCTTTATACTATCCAAACACTTGGAGATTCCCAAAGCATATAAATTTAAAAGGCTCTAAGAATTCAAATTTGTTTTACTTTAACTCAGTGTTTCCAAAATCAATTCATTTGACCCATGAATCTTTATTTGGGAGTGGAGAGATAGGAGGAGACATAGCACCAATTAATATCCCACAGACTTAGTGTTCCTAAAAAAATGTAGAGAAACACTGGATTATTTGTCAAAGTCTTCCTAAAGAGTTACTCGTATGCATACTGGAGAAATCAGAGATAGATTCTACTTGAGAGACCATTTGAGCTCCTCTAACTTACTTCTTTAGCTATTATTCACAGAAATTATTTCTGAAATAGACTTGTGGATTTGCCTAAGGACATATGAAAGAATAGTTTCTCTAAAAGACAAAATGTTGAATTTCAGAAAGAAAAAAGTATTTTTGTGCTTAATGTTTTCTACTAGTACATCCTAGGCATTGTTCAAGTGTTCTCAGAATCCATGGAAAATAATTTTATCTCCTCACTTTTACTACTCATGGTAAGATATCAGAAATGCATTCACTCTTGGTAAGGGTTTCTAGATTTACCTGGTACTGTCAAATGCACCCACTGAAAATGCCCATACTTTCCACAAAGAAATGTTCTGTATGATACCAATCCCTGTTTCATGGACACAAGAGTATGTACAGGTATACATACATAGACATGCCTTTACTCGCCTACAAATTAGTTATCAAAATTAAAATAACAACTTAGGTGTGTTTAATTTGGCATATATAGTACAAACATTCATTCTCTTTTTCTCTAAAATTAGTATTTTCCACCAAAATTATTCTACCACTTTGTGTGATAGTACCTCATCAGTGGAAGAGATAGGCTTGCAATTTTATACCACTGGAGGGATATTTTAACTAAGAATGAATTAAAGTTAACATATTTACTGAGGGCCTACTACTGATAAGATTCTCTGTTGTACTGTAAGGACTCCCAAGAATACTTATCTTTTGTTTGCCAACAATGCCTATCCAGTGGTCAGCAAACTCATTAGTCAACAGAGCCAAATATCAACAGTACAACGATTGAAATTTCTTTTGAGAGCCAAATTTTTTAAACTTAAACTATATAGGTAGGTACATTGTTATTAACTTAATTAAGGTACTCCTAAGGCTTAGGAAGAGCCACACTCAAAGGGCCAAAGAGCAGCATGTGGCTCACGAGCCGCAGTTTGCCGACCACGGCGATAGGCTAAAGTCATTCTATGTATAAATTTAAAATGTGATGTTGACTGAGATGAGGTTGTTCAGTATGGATGGAGATTGAGTGATGGCTGAGCTAATCAACATCTTCCTTTTCTGAGTTAGAAAGAGATTACATCAAAGCTTTGTGGACATTAGTTATATAACCCTTCCTGATCCAGTGCAGAGAGTCTCAAAAAGCTACTCAAGACAAAGGAGCAAGTGGATGAGTTAGGAGACAATTATGTAAATACATACCTTACTGCCTTAAGTTACATTCATTTTGCAGCCCAACAACAATTTCCTAGAATTCTTAATAAATGAGATTTCAAAAGAGGCAATAAATGCATGCTAAATAGATTCCTCATATCTCAATAAAAACAAATTTAAAAGCATTTTTAACTATTCTTCTGATCCCTAAACTAGATGAGACTTTTTATTAGATTCTGCACTTTTCATTTCATAAAATTTTCCACTCATAATTGTTACTTCTTTTCTTAGGTAGCATTTAAACTGTGTGAGAACATGAATTTTTCTTATTCTCTACCGTGTTCTCATTGCCTACTCCTGTTCCTGACTCATAGAAAATGTGTGATAAATCTTTGTAGAATGAATGAATTAATATTTTCTAAATGTCAATTGTTGCCTTCTGTCCTGAGTTAAACTGTGAGCCCTTTCAGGGGAGAGATTTTTGCCTACTTTATGCTTTAATCAACTCTTATTATATATTTCATTCAATTGACATTTAAAATTTCATCTCTATATTCTGTCTGCCCACCTACAATAATTCTCAAGGTCAATGACTGATTTACTCATTTTTGTATCTTCATTCTCTGGTGCTTTGGAGATGAATGAATAGTTTTGAATGACTAAAAGAAAGAATAAGTGGAGTGAAATTTACAATCTAGTATGATAGACTCACAAACTAAAACAAAGAAGAGTGTAGTAATACCATTATAGTGTTAACAGAGGGTATCATTAAATGCTATAATAGAGACAAAATATGCTAGATGATGGGCGAGATTTAGCTAGATTAGTCAGATCTGCAAAGACTTCATGGTGAAGGTGACATTGGAGCAATAGCTTCAAGGATGAATAAAATTTCAACAAGCAAAGATGGGGCAAAGGGAATGAGACAGGATAAAAAAGAGCATTTTCACTTGGAAGGAGAAAAGGTAGAAGTGAAGTAATGGATAAATCATACTTGAGAGGAATATGAAAAGAGGCAGGAGAGGTATGTTCAGAGATGTGGTCAGAAAACAATGTTCTTATGAGATTGTTAAGAACTATTTATTTATTTACTAGAGGCCCAGTGCACGAAATTTGTGCACTCAAGGTGGGTCCCCTCAGCCCAGATTGCAAGAGAGCAAGGCCAGGCCAAGGGACCCCACCAGTGCACAGTTGGGGCCGGGGAGGGACTCGGGAGGTTGGCCAGCTGGTGAGGGACTGCAGGAGGGCTCTAGGGCATGTCCGACCCATCTTGCTCAGTCTGAATCAGGCCAGACCCCAGCAACAAGGTAACCTACCAATTGGAGCATCTGCCCCCTGGTGGTCATGCATCATAGCAAACAGTTGAGCGGCCTTAGCATATCATTAACATATTATACTTTGATTGGTTGAATGGCTGACAGGACGACCGGACACTTTGCATATTAGGCTTTTAATATATAGGATTTATTTACTTATTTATTTGTTTGTTTTTTGTTAATCTTTACCTGAGGACATTTTTTTCATTGCTTTTCAGAGAGAGTGGAAGGAAAAGAGGGAGGGAGGGGGAGAGAGAGAAAGAAACATTGATGTGAGAGACACATTGATTAATTGGCTCCCACACCCACTTGGACTGGGGGTGGTGAGTGAACTGCAACCCAGGTATGTGCCCTTGACTGGGAATTGAACCAGCAACCCCTCGGTGCACAGGCCAATGATCTAAACACTGAGCAACACTGGCCAGGGCTATAAAGAACTTTACATATCAGTGGACTGAAAGTGAAATGGAACTTTTCCTGTTGTCTTTGAGTTTCAACTAAGACAAAGCTAAGAATAATGTAATAAACATGCCACATTAAAAAAATGGGGTGCTAAATACATTGATGTAAGACTCATAGTTAGCCTATATAATAGTTAGAAATTTATTAAGAAGATCTTTTAAAATGAGGGAATTAGTAAGAGCTGGGAGTACCTGACATTTTCTTTTTCCACCCATACCAACCTCAAGGCAAGTGAAGGAGAATCCAAAAGAACAGTTGTGCCCTAACTGGTTTGGCTCAGTGGATAGAGCATCGGCCTGCGGACTGAAAGGTCGTGGGTTCGATTCCGGTCAAGGGCATGTACCTTGGTTGCAGGCACATCCCCAGTAGGGGGTGTGCAGGAGGCAGCTGATTGATGTTTCTTTCTCATCGATGTTTCTAACTCTCTATCCCTCTCCCTTCCTCTCTGTAAAAAATCAATAAAATATATTTAAAAAAAAAAAAAAAAAAGAAAGCAACCTGGCCCTGGTCAGTGTGGCTTAGTTGGCTGAGCATCATCCCATGCACCAAAAGGTCACAGGTTCAATTCCAGGTCTGGTCACATGCCTGGGTTGCTGGCTCAATCCCCAGTAGGGGATGTGCAGGAGGCAGCGTATTGATACTTATCTCACATCGATGTTTCTCTCTCTCCCTCTCCCTTCCATTCTCTCTAAAATCAATAAAAAACATATATATTTTTTAAATATAAAAATAAATAAAGAAGGCAACGTGGTTCCAGTCATCCCTAATAGATTCTGTCTAAGAGAGATCTGTGCTTGGGAGAGGAGATCCAGGAAAAAAGATCTGAGGGTCTAGCATGAGAGGCAGGAACTCGGATGGGTAAGCATCTTCTGAGTCAGGGAACAGTGAAATGCACAGAGCCACACAGAGTCTTCCAGGGAGGACACACATGTGCCCTTGAAGATGGCGTTAGCATTGGAATGCTGCCATGACAGGGTATTACCACTCCAAGAGAGCTGCAAATGGTATCCTTTCCTTTCCCCCTTCCTCTCCGCCTGGGCTGTGGAGGATCCAAATGGGGAAAGGGAGAATTTGAACTCAGAAAAATGAAGGCTAGGACCCCCTTCTCTGCCATTAGTCCCAGCCTTTAGCTAAACAGAGGAAAGATGCTTTGATTTAAACAGGAAACATAAGTTTTGATATATATTGAACTGGAATTATTAATACTGAAAAAGAGGCCTTTCTAATACCCAAAAGTGAAAGAAAGTAATGGAATCTGTCCAAAACATCATCTAGGGGTGATGGCAATAGTAGAAAAAAATACAGCCATTTCCTGATGGTTCCAATCCATCTCACAAGTTGGTTTGAACTGTGTCTGCTTACGGTGGAAAGTCAACACGTTGTTTTTAAGGAAGGAAATGCTATGAGGCAATTTGTGCTTGAAAGATATCCCTTATGACCATGTGTAGACTAGAGAGAATGAACATTTACTGCCATGTCAGATTTTCATAAGCTTCAACCATACTATTCAATTTCCCCATGTGGTAAAATGGGGGCTTTGTGAAAAAGGAATATATTTCTTCCCCTTCATACTAATTCCAAAATAAGGTAGAATGAAAAGTTCTTTTTTTTTTTTTTTTTTTGCACTGGCCAGGGCTTTCATTTATTTCTTTATTTCTTTACTCCATGCCTGCCTCTCCCTTCCAACTCCATGGAAGTTACAGTGAAGCCACATGAAAGCTTTTAAACTGTTATTTGCAATAGTGCTGAATTTCTCTGTTTAACTTAAATATCTTAGTGTATCTTTGTTTCTCAAAGCCTTTTCAGTCTTTTCTCCTGCTGTTGGGGTTCAGTGTCTTCTCCAACCTTTCAAGGCCCCACTTCTGGACTCCTTATTCTTTTTCATTTCTGCTTGCAAACCAGTATGTTCTTGCCTGAGCTTATCTCTTACAATATCTTGTTAAACACAGTAAGGAACAACCAACACACTCTAACATTCTGACTCGTGGTCCATAATTTCAGAATATCATAGAAAGAAAGAGTTGTGTGTGTGTTTTTAACCTTCTCAAGTATCCCTATTAAAAATGGACACCAAATAAATGAGTTTCCTGATATCTTGGAAATTGCTGTCATTAAGAAAAGTTCTTAGTAAAGCATCAAAAGTACCCAGAAAGAAATATTAAAAGTATTAAATCTGCCCATTCAATCTTAATGGATCGTGAGCATATCTGTTTCAAGATGTGAAAATCCTATCTTTCAGGATTTAGAGTCTCTTTTTTTCTTATTTGTTTGTGCATCTTCATAGTACTTTCTACTTGAAAGTATCTCTTGAGGAAATGGTTTAACTGATACACCTTGGCAAAGACCAGATGAGTCCACAGATTTATCTATAAAACTACTCCCTTCACCCCAGGGCCTCTGCTCTCTGCTGTAGGACCCTGAAGTACAGAACAGAGTAATGCAGACAGTAAGTAGACTCTCCGGTCCTGTTCACCAGTGTTATGCGGATGTAAAAATAAGACTTAGACAATGCAATAGGGATTTTGATATATTTAGATGGTCACAAGCTGAATTTTGCTTGTCACTGCTATAAAGAGGTGAGGAAAAGCTTTTTTAAAACTGTTTTGAAGATGCAAGGTGTAGGGAGTTAAGATCATCCCTATAACTTGCTAAAACTGATTCTAACAATACACAGTGCCACTTCCAATCTGTTGGACTCTTATGCAACCCCACCGTCCCTGGCAATGAGAGCTGGGTCAGGACCGAGACACTTTCTCCCCAAAACTCCATTTGTAAGGCCTGCACCCGCCCTCCATGGCCCATCAGACCCAGGCCTTCCTCCACAGCAGAGCCATGCCAGCCTGGTGGGCACAAACCACACTTGGTGGACTCTCTCTCTCTCTCTCTCTCTCTCTCTCTCTCTCTCTCTCTCCATCAGTCCTCTTTTGGTCAGAATTGTAGAATCTCTCCTTTTCATCTTGCAACCTCAATCCCAAGAGAGGAAGATTTTTTTCTGACTAACAATATTAAACTATAATAGAACCTCTCTAAATAGTGCATTTCAGGAAACACAATCAGCTGTAGTGGTGTGAGCACAATGTCTCACATTTCTGGGTCTCTGGAAATCATGCTACTTGAAACCAGGATTCGGGATTTTATTCCATTATCCTGAATTTTTTAAATATCAATAAACAAACACACTGCAACATGGAGAGATATGTGGTAAGAATTGGTCCTTGTTTCTGTGTGAATATCTGCCTTGGCAAAGACCAGATGAGTCCACAGATTTACCTATAAAACTACTTCCTTCACCCCAGGGCCTCTGCTCTCCGTTTGCTGCCTTGCTTCTAACCAATGGTGAGGGGATATATCAGGCTTTTCAAGTCAGAAGCAAGGCAGGCAGAAGGAGGAATTAGTAGGAACCACAGCATGGTCTAGAAGAATAGCTACAAGATGCAAGAAGTCCTGCGTACCAAAGTAACCTTAAACTTCATATACCAGCGATTCTCAACCTGTGGGTCGCGACCATTGGAAAACACGTATAGCATATCAAATATTTACATTACGATTCATAACAGTAGCAAAATTACAGTTATGAAGTAGCAACGAAAATAATTTTATGGTTGGGGTCACCACAACATGAGGAACTGTATTAAAGGGTCTCGGCATTAGGAAGGTTGAAAACCACTGTCATATACACTTTCTGCTGGAGTAAGCAACACCGATGACTACCAGTCTTCCATGGAACAAGCCACCTCATCTAGCAATGCTTGATGCAGGTCTGACACAGAACCTCTACTTGTCACATCTGTTCAGTCCTGAAATGGCATAACAGTAAAGAGTCACTTATGATCTTTGCATCACAATTTTCCAATTAATAAAAAGGAGACTTGTTATGAAAGTCTGCCTCTAATCTCCACAATTGTAGACTTTAAGAAATAAACTAATACCTATGAACTGCTTAGAGCACAATATTTAAAAAGAGGGACTTTATACATTTCATTCTAGCAATTGGGTGAAATACAAAATAACAACCAGATACCAGCATCATGTCCAGTGGTGGTGACCTTGAATTCAGCAGGACAGCTGTTTAACCAGAGAATCAGAGGAACTTTTAGGTTTTGATAGTGTCTTGATCACTGATCATACAAATGCATTTTTATAAAGCAAATCAATAAATCATTTTAATGTATCTAAACAAATAAAAGCTAACATGGTAGTGTGGCTGCAGAATATGGCAATGTGGTGCCACTCTGGCATTCAGTGAAGGATTGAATCAACAGTTCTTAAAGCACAGTCAGTGCTCCGTAAATGCAATGCCCCCCCGCCCCCTGCACTTTGCATCAACTGCTGTCTAACCCATAATCTGATTTTCCCCCTGTATGTTTTGTTATTCAGTACTTACAGTGTCTATTGTGTGCCAGGAACTGTTCTAGGTCCCTGCCCTTGCCCTCTTGGTGCTTGCATTTTAGGGGGGAAATATACAACAAACATCTAACAAATAAATATGACAACTTCCTACTGTGAGACTTGCTATAGGTTAACAAAAGAGGCCCATGTAATAGACAAGGGAAAATATGAACTCTGAGGAGGCGACATTAAAAATGACAGTGAAAGAAGGGGTTTTGATTCTCTTGTTTCCTGAAAACCCATGGTGCCTAGAACTGGTAACAATTAAACATTCAATAAGTATTTGTTGAATAAATGAGTAAAAGAATAAATAGAGAAAAGGACTCACAGATGTTAAAATGTGCAAGACAGCAGAGGGGCTGGCAAATGAGGAACTTTGAGTTGGGTATTAGAGAACAAGAAGAAGCCAAAAAAGACATGGTAGGAAAGGGAGGCAGGGACCAGAACGTGTTTCTTAGTAGACACTCATATCCTGGGTTCATCAGCAACGTGTATTTATTAATAAGCCACTCATCAAGAGGGTCACCTCTGCAGATGGCTAACCTGTACCTGTTTCCAAATTCTGAGTATGTTCCCTTCATGCAGTGCCTGCAACACATGGGGATTCTTCCTCATGTCAGGGTCTTCCACGAGCTCCAGCATCTGTCTGTAACACCTGACACCCAGATTTGCCCCACTGCCTCTCATCCCTCAGGCCACGTCTTGTCCCCAAATCTCACTCACTTCCCCCTGTGATCATCACAGCCCCCACCCCCCTGTGCCCACTGCTTTCCCTTCATCACCTTTAGCCTCCATTTTTACTTGGCAAGATATTGTCTGTCTCCACTAGACCATAACTCAATGAATATTTTCTGAGTGAATAAATAAACTCTAACCCTTATTTAAAATTAAGAAGTGGAGGAAACATGTTTCAGCTTTTCCTATTTTTGGATTCCGACACAGTTATCTGTATAGTGTCTGATCTTACAATGACATTTTCTGGAATAAGGCAAGTGTTCTTGGCTCTTTTCTTGACTGGACAGGGGTGACCTTGGGCCCATCATTTAACCTTGCCTGTGCCTGGGGTGGGAGCTGCGACTGAGCCCCGCCACCGTGGGGCAGGGTTTGCGTCAGGGAGGGAAGGGAATAAGGAGGGAGGAAGCAGGAAAAGGGGCCTGACATCCTCTGGGATTTTTAAGAAGCATATCCACTCCATCTCAAAACTATCACTACACACCACAAGGCTTGTTTGTATCTACAGGCTGTTGTAAATAAATTGGTTTTATTTTCTGTTTCAGAGAAAAACTAAGAGTCAATTTGCATGAAGGAAGGTGTCCTTAGCTGAGATAAAGGCCAGTCGCATGTAGACAAATGCATTGACAACTTAATTGTTGCTTATGAGGACATCAGTTTGTAATTAAATTGAGAGGGAATCATAGGGAAGAAGTTTACATGTATATTTTTTTCTGACACCAATACTGCCATTGATGAGCAGATCCAATTTAGTTTCACTGGGAGTGAGCAGACAATGGTCAGTTTTCCTCCTGCTGGCTTTTTTACAAGCATTAATGAACAATTAGCCAACACTGGCACTCTTTCCATCTGTAATCCTGTAGTAGGATCACTAATCTCTACCACTAGCCGCTAATGATGAAGGTCTCTTAAGCTTTACTTCTTATCTCAGCCAGTTCTTAATACTTGCATAAGTATGCTTTCTGAAGAGGGGGCCCCCCACTGCTCTGCAACCCGGGAACAAAAGCCCGGAGACATTTTTGAAGGGGTTTCTGTTCAATAACACTGCTATGCTCATGTTTGCCTTCCTCCCGCAACAAACACCCGCGATCAACAGAAGGCTCTGGAGGTCACGGAGGGCTCCGTGTTTCCATACTTCTCATACTTATAAGAATGTATTCAGACCGTATTATACACAAGCCCGCCCCCCATCACACAGGCGGACACCCTAAAGTGGGCAGGGAAATGCGGACCAAATAGAATCAAAAAGTATTTTTCTCCATGAGTCAGCTTTGATTTGGTATTGAATAACACTACGTTTGAAAACACATTGTCATCAAAAAAAAATGTGTAGGAGAGAGGCAGATTGATCTAGGAAACCCCACATAGGATACGTCTTCGTTTCTCTGAATTTAATACAACTTATATTCAATTCTCTCTCTCTATTGGGGCAGAAACCAATTCACTATTTCATTAGAATTCCTCCATAGGGTCAAGATTTAAAGAAAATGCAGGGTTGAGATTTAGAAAAATATATACAACTTTGGAGTGGCCCAACTATAGGATAATAGCATGGGTTGAAATGACACAGTTTTCATTTGTAACTATTTTTCAGGCTCTTACAACTTGCTGGGAAAGTTATTATTTCAGGGAAAGTTGTACTCAAGATTTAATTCCAAGACTAAATTGTTAGAAAAGGTTTTGTAAACACAGACCTTGCTGGGTTTTTGACTGCTGGGAGAGGAGGAGGAGAAATAGCAAAGACAGCAGGCAGATCCTGTAGATGTCACGTTTGCATCCAAATAAAAAGACAGTGCAAACAGCAGCCTGCTCCCATCCAGGCCTAAAATTTCATATTTGGCGTTTTCTACAGTTTTGGGTCCTCAAAAAGTTGTAGCATGTTATAGACGACATTGATCTGGAAGCAGGAAAACTACCCACATAATATGGAGGCTGACTGTGGTACTGAGACCAGGCACTGCGCCGCCGTGCCCAGATGGAATGATCCTGAGGCAATCTGCTCTCTGGAGGATGAGCAAGGAGATGGGACTGGAAGACAGTGTGGCCATGTGATTCAAGTCACTCATTTCTTGAGCCTCAAACTTGCAAAAGTTTTAATCACCTACATCTCCTACGATGTACTACAATTTGGGCACTTGAATATCTATGATGCTCTAAAATAAATAGTTACATTCAGCAATATCTACCCAAAAGGAAATAAATCTTCTTCATAAATCACCTCATTTTTCTATCTCTCCGTTTGGAATGCTGAAACACTACTCTTCCCTCACGCCCTCCAACATTCAGAGCTGCCTGCAGGGAAAGGGGGCTCGGTGGACAGAGCCCTGGACTAAAAGTTTGGAGGCAGAGTCCTTTCACACACAGACCCTGACCCTTGTGTGATTTATACAAGTCACTTAACTTCTCTGCCCTTCTGCTTCCTCGTTCATTCCCCAGACACAATGCTACCTGCCCCTCCCCACCTCCATGCAGCGGTGAGAGTGAATGAGCTACGTCTGCAAAGCCTTTGAAACGCCCTTGGTCAGTGTCAGGCTCAGACAGTGTAAAACATTGTAAAAGGGCTGCAGCATGTAACACACACAATGAAAATGAGGATGGACTATAGGACAGGGGAACCTGGAGGTCAGGAATGCTTGCCACTGAAAATTTACTAGTCATTTGCTTTGAAAGCGAGTCTCAGGGGCAGGATATTTACCTTATTTGCTCTTTCTGAATTGCTGGGCTGATCTAATGAATTTAAGCATGTGTTTGGCCAGGAATAACAAAGCTTTAAAAGAAGTGGATGAAGTTGTGGTATCCTGTGAATCACAGATGGTTGCTCATTAATCCTCAGTTAAGAAAAATTAATTCAAGATTATCTACTATTCTCACTCTCGGAAACATATTTTCTTTACTGCCCCACAACTATACCATGTTCATTTCTACTCCTCATCTTTCCAAATATGGCTTCACACCTTCTCCCCTCTACCCATTTTTTGCATTCCCATTTTAGTACCCTCCATTAAATATTCTATAACAATCCAGCCCATACTTACATACATATATATTTATCCCATGCAATTCCTAAGACAATACCAGACATGGTAAAAGTTCAATGAACTCTTATAGCATGATGTGGTAAAAGACCCCCGATTAGAAAATCAGTTCCTTAGACACACCAACTATTTCCTGCCTCGGGACCATTGCATATTGCCCGTACGCCCGGCAGCTTCTCCCTCCACTCCCTCTCCTCACTCTATCCTATCCCTTCTTTGGAACAGCTGGCTCTTTTCTACCCTTCTGGGTCAACTTCAGCATAATCTAGTCACAGAGTCCTAAACTGACCACTCAATATAAAACAGCCCTTCACCCCAGTTCTTTCACATGTGCTATTCTTCCTCCTTAACAGCAGGTATATATTTCCTTATTTCTTTTTTACTTCATTATTTCCTGACTTTACTACTAAAGTGTATGTACCTTTCACCTTTAAGACAAGAGGCATATCTCTTTTGCTCAGCACTGTTCAATAAATGTTGAATTAACTCATCCATGTCATCTAATCTTTTAGCCAACCAATTTGCCCAGTGCCTGTTTGACTGCCCTCATTATTCTCTCTGAAGTAAAGAAGGTCTCCCTTTTATCAATATTACAACTCTTCTATCAAGAACCCCCCAAAGGAGCCCAGTATGTTTATATTTTACAGTACTTTCTGTTTTAAGGCTCTTTCATTAAACACACTCATTGTTTATGCAGGATCCCGCCCCACAGCAAAGCAGTCAGTGTCCTAGGACAGAGCCCAGGCATCTCATTGTCATGAGTCAGGGTGAGTGAGCACCTTACCAACTCAAGACTCTCTATGGCAGTGGTTCTCAACCTTCCTAATGCCGCGACCCTTTAATACAGTTCCTCATGTTGTTGTGACCCCAAATTTCATTGTTACAAATTGAACATAATTAAAGCATAGTGATTAATCACAAAAACAATATGTAATTATATATGTGTTTTCCAATGGTCTTAGGCGACCCCTGTGAAAGGGTCATTCGACCCCCAAAGGGGTCGAGATCCACAGGTTGAGAACTGCTGCTCTATGGGAAACTGAGAGTGGCCTTTCTTCCCATCCTCATTGGCTTGGTCTGAGGGGCCAATCATTAGTTCCAATCTAACTTTTCCTTGAAAACCAGGAGATCCACCAGATTTTTCAATAAATAGCAGGCTGTCCACCTCAGATTCCCCAAGGTGAGCATGAGATTAGTAACTGTCTGGGACCCTTGACACTTGGCAATATATTACCACCCCCACTTCACCAGGTTATTGGAAGAACCAAGTGGAAAAAAAAGAACCAAATGAAATAAAATCATTTTGCAAACTAATGATTGCTATACAAATGTTAGGCTTCATGACTGTGACAACATTACAGCAAGCACTGCAGAAGCACTAGACCTGTATGGCTTACAACTGCTATGGGCCATCAATCGTGTGCAAGATTTATAAACAAACATGGTGATGGTACCAGACAGGGTGGTTTTGCCTGTAAATAACAGAAAACTCAGCTAACAATGCTTAAACATAACAGGAAGCCTTGTGGTAGACAGTTCTAGGGATAGTTCATGCAGAGGCTATATTTTATTATCAAGGACCCAGGTTTTTCTTCCATCCTTAATGTGTTGGCAAGCAACCCTCAAGCCCTCATGTTTGCAAGAATCAAATCTTCATACATCAATATGCAGAGGTCTCCAGCAGATTTTCTGTCATATTCATTTTCATTGTCTAGAACTAGGTTAAATAGGCAACCCTTAACAAATCACTTGTTTGGAAATGGATTTCTTATGACTGGCTTGGATCAATCAAGATAAACCCCACTGGAACTGGAGTCAAGGGCCACTTTAGCCAGGGCTGACAAGTGGATGCATTTTGGGTAGGTGGCCAACACTGTTTGCTACAGTGAGGTAATGAAGAAGGCTGAGCCCTGAATTGTCCTCAAGCCAAACATTATTTAGATACATTAATTTATGTTAGTGAAATGTTTCCTTAAAAAATAGGCTATTTTGAAACTACAAATCCTTCCCTCAGATACTCCTTTCATAAAACTGGCAAAAAGTTTTGCTTTTTCTATGGACCTAGAAAAGTAGTCCATCTCTGCTTATGAAAATGACAGCTCCCAGTAGCTAAGTCATGAAGTGACCAGACCATGCATAGAGAAGACTCAACTGCAGACAGCCAAAAGAAAAAAAAAATTCAATGGGTCATTTCCATGCTATTGTACAGGGATGGCAAAAATAGGTTTATAGTTATTCATATGGAAACTAATACAATAATTAATAAATAATAACATGAGAATAAACTCTGTGTTTCGTATACTCACAACTGTAAACATATTTTTGCCAACCCCGTATTGCCTGGTGGTTAAAGGCCCTGAGATTTTTGGTTCATTTGACCTGAACTGCTCATTAGCCAATCAAAATGCACATATTCACATAAGGTTCGCCAGCAATAAGACTGTTTTAGAAAACTGAAACATTTTTAAATGCAAATTTAAATTTGTCAATCTACTGCTTAAAAGCACTTCAATGACTCCTGATCATGCTTGGGATAAAATTCAACTCCTAAAAGTGGGCCCTGCTCACGTCTACAGTCTCCTTTCCTGCCACCCCTCTTCTGTCCTAGCTCCCCTCCTCTATCAAGCCTTATGCTCCATACTTTGGCTTCCTTGAACTATTTATATTTCCCAAGAACCTGCCTTGCTTTATCTAGGTGCACCCATTGTAACACTAATCTTTGTCTCCAGAACTTCCATTTGTTCTTTTGCTTAGATAGTTCCTCATCCAGAAAGGCTTCCCTGATCCCCTTAGTCTGGATTCTCCCAGTTCTCTGAGAGATATCTCTATTGCATCACTGGTCACACTATACTATAATTGTCTATTCACTTGTCTATCTCCCCAACTATGGAAGGGCAGTTTCTTATCATTGTGCTTGGCAAATAGCAGTTGCAATGAATGATTGTTGAATGAATAAATAAAGGAATTTATTTTAGAAGAGTAGAGTGCATAGCTCTGGGTTTCCTGTTGTCTGCAATGGGACAAGTTCATGTGTGACAGTCAACCCTGTATTGTGTCCTGGTGTTCATATAAACCATACCAAAAGTACAATTAATTCTAATTACTACATCTGTGAATCAACTGATTTCCTCACAGCCCAGAACTCTTTTGGACTAGCTCTTCTTACTACCCAACCAACTGTGCATATTCACTGCTCCAGTGTAAATAGAAGCAACACCTACTCCCACTAGTTCATCTCTAAGGTCTTATGATGACTTCTAAATGACAAAAATAAATAATCTGGGTAAGTTAGCATTCTTATCTTCTATTATGTTACAACAAGTTTGACTAATAACCAAGCTGAGGACTTTTCATGTATTGTTCTTGTTTACTTCTCCCAACAACCTTGTGAACTGGAGAGGCATTTGCCACTCTCATTTATGGATGAGAAAGCTGGAACTCACGAAAGGTAAGACATAGAGCTGCAATTTCAAAATAGGTCTGTTTTCCAACTTAGATGTCACTTCCATTATTCTATAACTGTATCAAATTTATAGAAAGAGAAAATATTAAGTAACCTCTATCCTATAAATTACAGTATTTGAGAAAATTTTTTAAATAAATAAAATGTCCACTAGTAAAGTATTGGTTAAATAATTACATATTATTATTTATACTATCATTTTGTATTATCCTATATAATAGAAGCCTAATATGCAAATTGTCCCCTCAGGCGGTTGTTCCACCGGGAGGTTCAACCAGAGAAAGGGAGTTCGAACGCTCACTATGACGTGCGCCGACCACCAGAGGGTGGCGCGGAACATGGCGGGCATCAGCGATGTGGCGCTGGCAGTGGGTGGCATGGAGGTGCTGCCAGCCCCAATGACCCCCACAAAAGCGGGACCACAGCAGGATGGTGGAGCAGGTGAGCTGGCAGTGCCAGGCCAAGGCAGGTGTGAGCGGGGGCCTAATCACCCCACCAATTGCCCCGCAGATGGCGTCCAGTATTGGCACTGAGGGAGCCGAGTGGGGGGCCTGGCCCCAATCGATCACCCTGTAGGCAGGATGGTGGAGCAGGTGAGGGGGTGGCGCCAGGCCAAGGCAGGGTGCCAGGTGGGGCTGCGGGGTTGCGTGGTTTGTGGGGCTGCAGGGCTGTGAGGCTGGGGGCACAAGCTGGGGCTTGATCTCCACAGGCCACCCCGAGGGACCCCACCTGTGCATAATTCATGCACCAGGCCTCTAGTGTAAACTATATTATTATTTATTTTACATTACTTTCTACTCATTATGATACATCATTATATATTATAATGAATTATGATGTAAAGCAGCCATTTAAATTATGTTGTCAAATATATAGGGAACTTGTTCACAATATCACAAGAAATTGATAAGTGAAGAAGATTATCAAAATCTAGGTACAAGTATGGCCATAATTTATAATTATGTGAATAAACATGCATAAAAGTGAACAAGATTATTATACACAAAATTTTTAATAATGGCTCTTTATGGAGAGTAAGAAAACAAAAGATTTTAACTTTGTTCTTTAGACTTTTATCTAGTTTCTAAATTTTATACCATGAATGCATATTACTTTGACACTCAAAAAGAAATCACTTGAAAAACAAGTTAAAGCACAAACTGTGTAAGTGACTGCTCCTGGAAAACACAGCAACTCAATGTTTCTGTATCTTTTGTCAAACAACCTCACAGTGGGCCTCAATCCACCCCAGTTCTCTGGCCACACTCACATTCAAGTGCACAGTTAGCAGCACTTAACCTCTACCTAGCTGTTGGTTTACTAGGTGCTGTAGACAAAACCAGCTTGAAAAATTCAGGGCCTGAAATTTAATCACAATTCACATGCTTTCAAATTTGGTAGAAAAAATTAAGAGCTGATGGCTCCCTCGAATCATACTGCTTGAATTAGAGTACAAATCATACTGCCTGAATTATAACTACTGGATCACTACTAGATTACAGCTACTCTTAAAGTAAGAATTCACTACTTAGCCATCTTTTTATTGGCTGAGTCATTGTAGCACAGTGCCGTGAACATAGTAGGTGCTCAGTAAATACCTCCTTAATTGCATATGAATGATCTACCAATTTAATAAATTTATAATCAATGGATGAACTGATTTTTTCTTATCCATATGCCCCAGAAAATGTGCTAGGTCCTGTCTTAACAACAATCTATACTAATAAAAGGGTAATATGCTAATTGGACTGGACATCTTCCGGACATTCTTCCAGACAAAGCCACGGTGGCAGGGGCCAAGGCAGAGGCAGTTAGGGGTGATCAGGCCAGCATGGGAGAACAGTTAGGGGGTGATCAGGCCAGCAGGGGAGAGCAGTTAGGGGCAATCAGGCCTTCAGGGAAGGGCAGTTAGAGGCAATCAGGCCAGCAGGGGAGCAGTTATGGGGCTATCAAGCCAGTAGGCAGAGGCAGTTAGGGGTGATCAAGTTGTCAGGCAGAGATGGTTAGGAGTGATCAGGTCAGCAGGGGAGCAGTTAGGGGCATCAGGCTGGTAGGCAGAGGTGGTTAAGGGTGATCAGGCAGGCAGGCAGGTGAGCAGTTAGGAGCCAGTGGTCCCGGATTGTGAGAGGGATGTCCGACAGACAGTCGAACACCCTCGAGGGGTCCTGGATTGGAGAGGGTGCAGGCTGGGCTGAGGGACACCCCCGCGCCCCCTGCCCCCATGCATGAATTTCATGCACAGGGCCTCTAGTAATAAAATAATAAAGGTACAGGGTCCCTGCTTTCAAGAATGTCCAACCTCATAGGATGGCAAAGCTATTGCACATGAGCCAAATAGTAAGTGCTAAATTGGGTCATACTGGTATAACTGAAATAGAAAATGATACCAGTATGACCCAATTCTCTCTAACCAGAGACAACTCCCTCAAGGGCAAGCTCCCCTCTTCTCCCAAATCCTGCCCACCCAATCTGACAGGTACTGCCCCAGTTCAATCCTCTTAGTTAACCAATCTATTGAGTCTGTATACATAATTGTTCATGCACAAGGAAAACTATAAGTACATACTAAGGAGGGGTGGGAAGCAGAACACATCCTATATCCATATTCATCTAATGCTACTGAATTTAGAAATGGTTCTAAGAAGACAGATGGAGTCCAGGTTATTCCAGAAGTTCAAATCTACTGTGATTTAGACCTTAGGCAGACTCCCTCCCTTTTGTTTCAGAATTCCTTCCTTTCATTGATTCAGCTATCCAGCCACCAATTCCACAAATAGGAGATTTCAGTCTAGAAGGAAAAATAAAACATGTATATACATAATCAAAATAAAAAGGTGTTAATTGCCTTCTGAGAGGTGCAGATGAAGTGCTATGCGGTCACTTCTAGCCAGGGTAAGTCTATAAGAGCTCCATCAACAAGGAAGAATATGATCCAGTCGTATGAGATAGAAAGGAATGAAACAGGTAGAAATTGGAAAATAAAATAGGGAAACAGCATTATCAAAGAAGATAGAAATGTTATACACACACATACACATGGAGAAAGGAGTTAGAATATTTTGATTTGGTAGGAGGTAGGGAGCCAATGAAAGTATCTAAGGAGGGGAAGTGACATGCTACTACCCAACTTTTAGCTGTATGTGCTATATAAGAGGAATGCCTAACAAATGAATCTCTTACCTAGCAGTTTCTTTAATTTTGACTATTCAAAACCGATACATCTTCTAAGTATACCTACAAGGAGCACCTTTAATTTTCATTTCCATTGTCTATCTTCCCTTTAGAAAGAAGTTTTATTGCTTGTGCTGTGGTAATACTAGAATGTTCCCACTCTGCCTTGGCTGTGTCATGTCATCACACTAAAAATAGATGCTAATTAACAAGGTTATTTCTAACTTGCATTGTTAAAAGAAAGGAAAGCAGTGATGAAACACATGTGGAGTATCAAATTCATCAAGAATGGAACCAAATTCTAGTTCAAAATTCCCACCTCACAGATATTCAATTCACTAAATAGTCTCCTTTTTTTCTAAATCAGATAGTCATTATCCAAATTTCCTATCCCTGATGTGATAATGTAGTGTGATGAGACATGCCCCAACAGAACACAAATTGACTTTTGGAGCCTACATGCTAGATGGTGTGTGTGGATGGTAAAGCAAATATCTCACTCTATTATCTGTTGTCTCTGAACCAACAGATTACATGGTTCACTGACTAGCTGAATAACTTTTAGACAGTTTGCTCGTGTCTATTTACACATATTCCACAGAAATATATTAGCAACTGAGGAACAGCTGTAAAAATTATATGGCAAGATAGATAGATTAGAGCAACAATCTCTCCATGTACATTTATTTAAAAAGGATGAAAGTGGCACATGGTAAAGGAAATGGGGAAAAACAGACATATGCACATTTGTACATTGCTGCCACTATGAAGTGTAAATTCCATGCAGTAATAGAGGCAAAGAAAACACGTAATAAAATCTCCTGGAGACTCCTTATAGCTATCTGGAATATTACTAGAGTATAGATTTTTACAGCATTGGGTTTAACATTTATGTTTGTGTTCTAAAATACATTTTACTAAACAATTGTACTTCTTGATAAGAAAGCTACTGTTCATATTCATTTGACAGCCAATAATGAAAGTTCCCTGTTTATACTTTTACTTAAGTGGTAAAATGCTTATTCTCAAATCAGAACTCAGTTTTAATCTCCTCTCCAGGTCACATGTATCTCACATCCAAAGATATTAACATGTCTAAAACCAGTCTGATTCTATTACAATAACACTGGAAACTAAGTATTTTGCTTTAAAAAATAATAGTAATGTTATATAAAACTTTCTTTAGATAAATTCCCAACTGCGTTTCTGTAGGGAAATGAATGGTTGGGTGGCACTGGGCTAGTGTTGCCCTACTATTTAGTGGAGAAAAGGCTCCACTGCATACTATTTCCTCTCAAAGATCAAACACACCACTCCAGTCCTCTAGAGGACTATATTCCTTTAATTCCCAGATGCTCCAAATTCCCTTAGTTTTGCTCCTTTCTGGCAGCCCTTTCTCAGTCTTCTTTGCAAGCCTATCCTCATTTAAGGCCCTAAACCAGGGGTCCTCAAACTTTTTAAACAGGGGGCCAGTTCACTGTCCCTCAGACCGTTGGAGGGCCGGACTATAGTTTAAAAAAAAACTATGAACAAATTCCTATGCACACTGCACATATCTTATTTTGAAGTAAAAAAACAAAACGGGAACAAATACAATATTTGTATTTGTATGTGGCCCGCGGGCCATAGTTTGAGGACCCCTGCCCTAAACTATTGGAGTTCTCCAAGGTTTAGTAATTGGATTTTTGCTTAGTACACTCTCTCACTACCTAACCATATCCAATTCCATTGTTTTAGTTACATCTGATGACGCCTAAGAAGTAGTATATTTGCTTGGACCTCCATTTGACAGTTCTACTTGAATATTTCCTGCAATTCAACATGTCTAAAACCCCCAAAGAGCCCTAATTCCAACCCTGACTTTCCTTCAGTTCCCTATCGCAGGGTTAGCAGCAGCATCCTTCCAGGCGGACAAGCCAGAGGAGCCCGAGCAGATGTCAGTTATTCTTACCTCTAATATTCAATCTGTCTCAAACTATCTCAACTTTTACTCTTGGATATCAGTCTACTACTGGCCATGTCCAACACCGTTCCCACAGTGAGGTAGTCTCTCACTGGATTTCTGTAATATTCTCATAACTAGTTTCCCCAATACATTCCCTATAGTTTAGTAAAATAATATTTTAAAATGCAAATCTCATTTGTTAATCTCCCACTTAAAACTCTTCAAAGCTTCCTATTGCTCTTGGGATAAAGACTAAATTCCTTAACAAGATCCGGCTTGATCTTGCCCCAGGTTGTCTCTCCAGCTACATCTCACGCTCATTTCTGCCCCACCCAGCTCTCCCATAAAGCCTTCTTTCCGTTCCTATGCCTCTGATGCTCTCCCTTCCTGCCTTAGAGGTTTTGAACATACTCTTCCCTCTGCCTAGAATATTTCCCTAGCCTGTCCTTTTACTTCCTTTATTTCTATGTATCCTTTAGAGCTCAATTCAAGAATCACACCCATGAAGAAACTTTCCCTAACCGTCTCTCCCCTCTCCACCCCAGGCCACTGGAGACGGAGTTGGGGTTCTGCGTACATTCTGAGAGCTCCTTATGTGTTTCCTTAGAATGTATCAAGTCAGAGAGTATATATTTATGTGTTATTGTGGATTCATTTCTAGCCCTTCCTTTATGTTTCCATAAACTCCAACAGGTCAAAGACTGAGCCTTCTTCCCTGACCAGTGAGGCCTCAGTGCCTGGATCAAAGAGACCATGTGATAATTATTTAGTGAGTAAATAAATGAAGCAGTAGGAGATGAGGCTGGAAAAAAAAACAGCATGGGCTTGTTTATAAATAAAAGTAGATTCGTAACTGGCTTTTCTGTTTGCCATCTCTTCTCACTCTTCACTTTGCCGCTAGGATTATCATCCTAAAGCACACGAATGTGGAAGAATTCTCCAAGTTGTAAAGCACTCACATTAAAAAAAATCATTATTATTATTATTATGTTGCTCATATCCACCCCAAGTTCATGTCTATTTTATTTGGTACCCACGACAGTAATCTAGTGTTCACAGGTACTTTTTGGGGGGAGGGGGGGGCTGCACACCAGTGACGTTTTTCTTCCCGTAAGCAGAAATCATATAAAGAACAGGTTGTACATTTCAATTGAAAATTAAAATGATTTCCAAACTTTATTTCAGTGCACATAAAGATTGCTATCTCCTACTTGTCTAGTTACTTCGGGCGAAGTCTGAAAATCCAAGTTCCAGAGCTAATTACCTTTCCTTTCTGCTGCTCCACTGCCAAAGCTGCAGTCACTAAGAATAATCTTCAGAAGCTTGGCTTTGTTGCTAGAGCAACCAACCCAACTTTAAGCATTTTTCAATTATCTTTCTTTGGAGTATGCTGAATAGTAATAAACTGATCTAGTCCATCATAATACACATTAGCTCATTTCTATAATTCTGATCAGTTATAAGAAAATTTGGAACCTAGTCTAGGAGAGATTTGAAACAACAAACACTCTTTGTGTGGAAACTGCATGGCATGTGCCACCTTCAGGCCAGTATCCATTCCCCTGGGGTGAGTGGTCACAATCAAAAGGAAAATGCTGACAAGGAAATGTCTGCTTCTTCCAGCTCAGCCCCTCCAGCCATCTCGGAATTTAAATGCATCACAGGCCAATCTGACAATGCCCTGTATTTCTGTTCACTTGTGCAGATCAGGAGATAAGCAGATTGTGAATCTCTCATTGAATATTAAGAAATGGGAGCATCTGTATTCAAATATCCTAGCTAACTAGAAATATCAAGTTCTCTGCCACCATTACCTCATTTTTAGTTTATTTTTATTTAACTGTTCTATATTTTACTATGAAGCCTAACATGCTTTTTAGAAGTAAGATAGGTAATAATTCTAAATATTCATAAATACAGCATACATAAAACCAGAGGCCCTACATTAGTACACAATTTCAATAACAGTCACCTTGTATTTACTGCCTATACACGTTCTACAAAGAGTACAAACCATTTTAACACTAACACATCTGTGTGTGGCTGTGCCCTCGAGAAAGAATAAAAAAGAGTAGGTTTCTTTGGTCAATCACTTGAATTTATCAGATATCTAAACAATGTTGACAACACATGAGCATATAACACATTTCTGCCTTAAGTATCCAAAAATATAATGAGTTTTGATCAGGCTACTCAATTAAATAGGGGAAAAAATGATTATTGGGCTTTGGAGAAACCAGGGACCAGAGGATGGTGCTGGTCGTAAGTCCACTATAAAGACAAGGACACAGCCCGAACTGGTTTGGCTCAGTGGATAGAGTGTCGGCCTGCGGAATGAAGGGTCCCAGGTTCGATTCCAGTCAAGGGCATGTACCTTGATTGCGGGCACATCCCCAGTAGGGAGTGTGCAGGAGGCAGCTGACCAATATTTCTCTCTCATCGATGTTTCTAACTCTCTATCCCTCTCTCCCCTCCTCTCTATAAAAAAATTCAATAAAATATAGATTTTTTTAAAAAAGATAAGGACACAAGCTCTGGGAAATTAAATAACTTGAATGGCTACTGCTTGAACACATCCCCCAAATTGATTGTCTTTACTAAAACCACTTTTCTGTGGCTGGGGTACATATATGCCAACTTCTGATCCCTGGACTATGAGATAAAGGGTCCTGATATTATTAAATTAATAATTACTAGAAAAATATTTGTTAGCTGAGTTAGCCTTCATTTACTTAAAGCCCAATGAGTAAGTTGAATATTCTCTTCTAAGAATATTCTTCCTTTAAGGACATTCCATTTTCTTGAAATGTTCAGAATAGACACAATTTGGGTGTTGCTCAGTAATTTACATAATGATTGTGAATGTACTATGAATCATTAAAGACAATGCAGTAATTTTTGAGTGGTAGTTTTTATTTTCAAGATTTTTTAATTGATTTTTAGAGAGAGAGGAAGGGAGAGGAAGAGAGAAAAAGAAACATCAATGTGAGAGCAAGACATCGATCTGCCTCCTGCACGCCCCCATTGGGGATCAAGCCCCCACTCCAGACATGTGCCCTGATTAAAAATCAAACCGGCAACCCTTGGGTGTACAGTAAAATGCCCAAACAACTGACCCATACCAGCCAGGGCTTAGTGATAGTTTTTAAATGCATAGCTCCCAGATCATTTCTCCCTACGGTGATTCAGTTTCTTTCAAAATAAAATGTGGCCTCTACCACTTTTCCTTTTCTTAATTTCTGGGCTGCTTGCTCAGATGTTCCCTAACCTAAAAAGCCCTTTTCCTTTCCTCTAAAATAAAATGGAAAAAAAAATCCGTACTTCTTTCCAAACTCACTTTAATAAAAAAATATTGAAAAATTCTACCTTTTTACAGATCTATTCCTAAGAAGCCATCCGCAATGATCTTTCTCTGGGATCCTTCAGCATGTAGTCATCTGTTCTGCTTTGTCATGTAACAGCTACACATGAGGCTATGTCTTACATCACTAACTAAATGCCATGCTTCTAAAGGAAAGAAATCTTTTTTCATTTCATTTATATCTGAATTGCCTATGATATGTTTGGGAATAGATTAGGTATGTTATAACTGGTACAAGATATTCACCAATGACACATCTGATAAGAGATTAATATTCAAAATGTATTAAAAAAAACTCATACAACTCAATGCCAAAAAAAAAAAAAATCCAATTTAAAAGTGCTCAGAGAACCTAAATAGACACTTTTCCAAAGAGGACATACGAATGGCCAATCTATATAATAAAAGCCTAAGCGACGGTTATGGCAGAATGACCAGAATGACCAGTAGCTATGATATGCACTGACCACCAGGGGGCAGATGCTCAATGCAAGAGCTGCCCTCTGGTGGTTAGTGCACTCCCACAGGGGGAGCGCCACTCAGCCAGAAGCCAGACTCATGGCTGGCAAGCGCAGCAGCGGTGGCAGGGCCTCTTCCACCTCTGCGGCAGCACTAAGGAGCAGCAAGCCGAGTGGTAAGGAGCCAACAGGCAGGCGGTAAGGAGTGAGGGGTCCCGGGCTGCGAGAGGGTGCAGGCTGGACTGAGGGACACCCCCTCGCCCCTGCTGTGCATGAATTTCGTGCACCGGGCCTCTAGTAAACATATAAAAAGATGTTTAGCATCACTAATCATCAGAGAAATGCAAATTAAAACCACAATGAGATATCACCTCGCACTTGCCAAATGGCTATCATCAATAAATCAACAAACAAGTGTTGGCGAGGAGGCAGAGAAAAGGAAAACTTCATGCACTGCTGGTGGGAATGAAGACTAGCGCCATCAATGTGGAAAACAGTATGGAGTTTCCTCAAAAAATAAAAAATGGAACTGCCTTTTTCCCACTTTGGGGAATATACCCCCCAAAAAACACCTCAAAACACTAATTAGAAAGAATATATACACCACTATGTTCATTGCATCATTATTTACAATAGCCAAGATTTGGAAGCAGCACAAGTGCCATCAGTAGGTGAGTGAATAAAAACGCTGTGGTACCTTTACATAATAGAATACTACACAGCTGTAAAGGAAGACAATCTTACCTTTTGCGACAGCATGGAGGGACCTGGAGAGTATTATGCTAAATGAAATAAGCCAATCAGAGAAAGATAAGTACCATATGATTTCACATCTATGTAAAATCTAATGAACAACATAAACTAACAAAGTTGAATATAAAAAAATCAAACATGTCAGCAAAACAGCAAGAAAACAACTGCATGGGAAAACATATTCACCAATGTTATACCTGATAAGGCCCTAATCTCCAAAATTTACAGGGAACTCATACATATTAACAAAAGGAAGACAAACAATCCAATCAAAAACGGGCAGAGGACCTACATAGACACTTTTCAAAAGAGGACATACAGAAGGCCAAGAGACATATGAAAACATGCTCAAAGTCACTCATCATCCATAGTCCCAGTCAGATTCTGAAACTCACAAAATGGTCTTGTAACCAGGATCCCTAGAAAGGTCAGGAGTATCATTACATTTCCTATTTTGTTATATTTAACTTATAGTAGGAGAAACAAACCTGTAATGTGATTTTTCACTTATGCAGCAATGTAATAAAATTTCACAAATCTTGTTTTTGCCATAGAGCTCATAAGAGAAAAATATTCCAGAGGTGAAAGTTGTGCTTGTAACTCTCATAACAATGGATTCAAGTCTAAGATACAGAAGGCTTCGTCAATACAATTTAGGGTTTAAATTCAAAACTAAGCATTGGAAACATTTTCCTCCCCATTTTACCTGATCAGGCAATATGAGTTCTTTTTATTTACTTTTATTTACTTTTTCTCTTCTTACTGTAGTGCCTTTGAATTTTTCAACCTGAGTTTTAGTTTAGAGAGCAGCATTTTTCCTAAGTTGACCTTTGCTCAAAAGCCTTTTCCTCCCTGATTAGGAAGAACAGCTTAACCACCTGGTTAACTTCTCTATGATAGAATCTAACCCCAGTAAAATGAGTCTAATATCAATTCTTTAAAGATTAGAATTTTCTTCTTAGCGAATGTTTCTAACAATGCAAGAGCAAGATTTTGATAGAGTTGTGGGGAATCATTACGGACATGACAAATGAAAAAAGATTATAGTAGAACAACTTTATTCCAACAAATTACATAAAAGAGATGAAGTAGACAAATTCCTAGAAAACCGCAACTACCCAAAACTGTCTCAAGAAGAAATCAATTGCTAAGAAAGTAAATCTTAAGTGTCCTCACCACTCGGGGAAATAAAAGGTGACTGTGAGGTGATGGATGTGTTAATAAACTTGATTGTAGTAATCATTTCACAATGTATAGGTATATCAAACCTTCACAATGTACACCTTAAACACACACACAATTTTTATTTGTTAGTTACACCTCAATAAATCTGGGGGGTGGGGAAGTAGAAAAAGGATATCTGAATCAACATATACCAGTAATCAAGACAGGGTGGTAATTGGCATAAAGAGAGACATACAGATCAGCAGAAGAAAATAAATAGACTTTCACATCTATGGTGGACTTAATTTCGACAGTGCCAAGATAATTCAATGGGGTAAAGATAGTCTTTTCAAAAACTAGTGCTGGAACAATTGAATATCCATATGCAACAAAAAAAAAATAACATCATTTTGAAGAAGAAGCATGAGGATGAAGAGGAGAGCTTAGACCTTTACCTCACACTACACACAAAAAATTAACTTAAAATGGATTGCAGGCCTAAATATGAGTTAAAGCTAAAACTTCTAAAAGAAAAAATAGGAACAAATCTTTGCAACCTTTATGTAGGCAAAGCTTTCATAAGTAGACCACAAAAGCAAAAATCCATTTAAGAAAAGAAAATAGGTAAGTTAGACCTCATCAAAAGTGAAAACTTTTACTCCTCAAAAGCCACTATTAATAAAATAAAAAATCAAGCCACATATAGGCAGATATTTACAAATGCTATAGCTGTTAAAGGATTTTTCATTCAGAATATATAAAGAACTCTAACAACTCGATAATAAGACAAAAAACATTTTAAAATGGGAAAAATATTTAAATAGACATTTCACTAAAGAGGATACATGGAAACAGACTCATAGACACAGAAAACAAACTGATGGTTGTCAGAGGGGAGGGGCTTGTGGGGCTGGGTGAAAAATGTGAAGGGATTAAGAAGTATAAATTGGTAGTCACAAAATAGTCATGGAGCTGTAAAGTACGGCATAGGGAATATAGTTAATACTATTGTAATAACTATGTAGGGTGCTAGGTTGGTACTAAACTTATGAGGGGAATTACTTTGTAAATTATACAAATGTCTAACCACTATGCTGTATACCTGAAACTAATATAAAATAATAGTGAGTGTCAACTGAAATTAAAAAATATATATATATTTTTTTAAAAAGGAGATATATAGATGACTAATAAGCACATGAAAATATCCTGGCCATCACTAACCATTAGACAATCACAAATTAAAACCACAATGAGCTACCACTACACACCCATTAGAATGGCTGCAGTCAAAAGCATAACAATGCAAATATTAGCAAGGGTGTAAAGAAACTGGAGCCTTCAGACATTGCTGCTGGGTATGTAAAATGGTGCAACCACTTTGGAAAATGATTTGAAAGTTGTCTTTTGTGTTTTTATTTTTTAACTTAAACATAAACCTACCATATGATCCAGAAATTCCATTCCTAGGCATCTACCAAAGAGAAATCAAAATGTGCATACAAAGCCTTCCACATGAATGTCTATAACAGTATCTATATATATAAAAGCCTAAGTGAGGGAGAAACCAAGATGGCGGCATAGGTAAACACCTGAAATTGCTGCCTCCCACAACCACTTCAAAAATACAATTAAAGACAAAAGGGACAACAACCAGAACCACAGGAAGGCTGGCTGAGTGGAAATTCTACAACTAGAAGGAAAGAGAAAAGCACACTGAGACTCAGAGGAGGTGCGGAAGTAAAGTGCAGAGGTACAGAGGCGCACGCAGAAAGGGCTGGCAACTGAGGACGCCATTGTCTTTTTTAATTGGGAGGGAGTCTCAAGCTCCCGACTGCTCTGAACTCCAGTTCCAGGCGAGTCTCTGGGAACCCAGACTCTTACGGGGAGAAACTGGACTGTCTGGCATTTGTTGGAACTTGAGGGCGGCTTTCTCTCAGAGGTGCTTGCAGCGATTACCGGGACAGTGAGACCCAGGGCCTCTTAGGGCAGGGCTGAAGATCAGCCATAGCTGTTTGCTCCGCCCTGTTGATTCCCTGAGACCCCGCCCCACCCAAGCTGTGCCCAGAGGCTTTTGCATATGAAAGGCCTGGCCCTTTGCAATCTGAAATTACCTAACAACCTACAGCTGGTTCAGAGAGACCCAGAACATCCAAAAGAAGGCCCAAGTCCCCACAGCAGCTTGCATTGCTTCACAGCTGGGCCTCATCTGGGCACCTCCAAACCTCAAACAAAGAAGAGGAATCTGCAGATCTCTCCATAGCTCCTGCTGGGTAGCCTCAGGAAGAGGCTCAATTAGCACCTCCTTAGAGATCCAAGAGCCAGTGTACCCAGTGGTCAGAGTGGGACCATCCAGATTATAACTCCTCAGATCCATAAGGGACACACTCAGGGGGCAGACTCAGTGAGCACCAAAGCCCCACTGAAGCAAGTCTCAGTGAGCACCAAAGCCCCACTGAACCATAAGGGTGTTTCCAGCACAGAAGTTCTCCCACCGTAGACACAGCTGAATCTCACAGCCAATTGGCCTGGAGGTCAATTCCTCCCAGTGATACCAACTGCAATCAAGGCTTAACTACAACAAGACTGTGCACACAGCCCACAAAGGGTGCGCCAAGAGTGTCCAATCCCTGCAGGCCACCCCAAAGGACCCCACCTGTGCATGAATTCGTGCACTGGGCCTCTAGTAAATTATAATAAGCAAACACTAGAAACAACCCAAATGTCCATCAATTGGGGTATGGATAAAAAAATGTGGTTTATCCATAGAATGAAATACTACTCAGTAATGAAAAGGAATAAACTACTGTTAAATGTAGTAACAGATAAACCTAAAACATTAAGCTAAGTAACAAAAGTCAGGCACAAAAGACTGTATGTTGTTTGATTCTATTTATGCAAAATGTTGAGTAATGGCAATAGAGATAAGAAACAGATCAGTGGTTGCTTACAGCTGAGAGTATAAGCAGGGATTGACCTCAAACAGACATGTGATTAATTTGGAGTGGGAGGAGATGGAGTTGTTCAAAAAACTGTGATTGTAATGATGGCTGTACAACTATAAATTTACTAAAATCATCTAATTACTGCACCTAAAATGAACAAATTTTATGGTTTGTAAATTATACCTCAATAAATCTGGAAAGATAAAAGTTCATGTCTGGGTTAGAACAAGAATCCCTTCTAACAAGAAAAATAAATGTTGTCTCAGTATGCAAGGAAGAGATCTCTTACAGTCACACTTGTCTTAGAATGAAATAAACTTCTCTGGAAGACAGTGAGCTCCCCATCACTAACGGTGTGCCAGCATGGGCTAGCCAACCATATGGCAAAAATATAACCACAGTGGTGATGCAGACAGAACAAGTTTGGACTAAAACATCTTTAAGGTCTCTTGCAACTTTTATATTCTACAATATTTGAGTCTAATATTTGCAATCCAAATCTCTCATTTATTGTTGACATTTATTGAAACTCTTTAAAATCCCATTTTCAAAAAAATGCCATGGTTAGGTAGCTGTTCTACGAACTTGTTGGTCTCTATGCATGCCTAAAAAATGGGCAATCCCTTCACAGTGGGGCAGAATTAGAAGCAAATCCAACAATTGGAGTTCAACAATTATGTGTAATTCAGTCTACACTTTTCTGCTAACTATAGTTCTTATTGTGCTTTCCTTTCATCATTTTTTTAAGTGTATGTTTGTGAGTGTATACATGGATGTGTATAATAACAATTATTAAGGATATTTAGGACATTATGTAGCACAGAAACTTTTGAAGCAGATGTTCACTTTGTAATATCAAAGGCATGAAAGAACTTAACACAGGAAAAGAAACAGATAATTTATGCAATCTTTTTATTAAACATTTGGTTGTTTAGGAATTTTGGTTTTGTTGTGATTTTCATCATGGTGTGCATTTTTTATACATTATTTGACTTTGTATGCTTTTTCTTTGTAGTTTATTTGAATTAATAGAGAACCTGAGTAAAGAGGGAAGAGTGAGAAAGAGAGATGGAAACAGGTAACAAAGTTAAGAACAAAAATAAAGAGTGGGAAAGGCCAGAGGTAGGAAAGAGGATTTAACAGCAACAAGGCAGCTGTGAGAGCCACAGAGGCAGGAGCTTCAGGCTCATTCCCAGGTAATGGTGTTCCTGGGGACAACACTGGCAGGGCAAAGGGGAAGAGCTCAAGTAAGACGGAGAAAATGCAGCAGGCTGGAGTTTTCTGTTCATTCGTGATGGTAAAAATGATGGGGATAAGTTGCTTATTTAGTGTCACAGATTCTATGACAAACAGCAACTCATCAAAGTTCTTTACCAGCATCACACTGTTAACTATCACAGTAACCATAAATGGCAGGTCTTAAATGCTTCCTCTATCAAAAGAAAGTGATAAACTCACAGAGGTGAAATAACTTGCCCAGGGTCATGCCACAATAAAGTGGAAGGAACAGAATTCAAACTCACGTCAGCCTGACTTGCAAGCCATTGCTGTTACCCAGTACACATACTGAGCCACTCCATGGGTGTGTGCAGAGGACATACTGTCTACAAATCAGGGGACTCAAGTACTCCATTATAGTCATGATCCTGGTTCTTAATGTGGAGAACATTAAGACAGGCACACAATCTGCTATTTAGGAAAATTCTCAGGACTCCCCACATTTACCACATAAATACCCCAGTGTCCAATTCCCTTTCCTACTCCATAACTACCAGGAACCTTCACTTCAGGATTAAATCCCTCTTCTCCCTAAGGGGATGGGAGGGGTCCAAGAAGTCCACCCAATCCCAGCACTCAAGGAGGAAAACTTGTCACAGAAACGATATCCAAGGAGCAGAGGGGTGGCTAATCTTAACTGTTCTTAACAACTTCCTGGCAATGTCCAGACAGGGCTAAGGGAGGCTTGAGTTGGCAGATCTAACAAAGTTTCAGAGAGAGGAAAATGTGGGCATATTGAAGCTCATAGCATTAAAACTCACAATCTTGTCTCCATAAGTAGGAAAGCAACAAATCCGACATGCTCGCATTTTCAGGCAATGGTATGCAAGAGTCTCATGTATGTTCTGATTGAAAATTCAGCTGCATAACCTTCCACGAACTGTTTATCTTATGTACTTATTTAACTAACATTCAAACTGACAAGACTCCTATTTCTGGGCCTTCTTTTTATACTTTCATGTACGAGCGATCAGATGAAGCTCAGATACCACAAACTTTGCATGTTTTTGATTTTGCACATAAACTGAAGGTTAGAATTCTAGTCTGTGTCCTCAGTCACTCAATTCTTTTAGATCTTTGAACATGACTTCAAACCCTGCCAAAACACAACCCAAATACAGACTTGCTTCTGTGTCTGTACAAATACGTAAAAGAAATGGGTATGTCAACTTTCAATGGATATCAGCCTAATTGAAGCTTTGACTACTGTCAGGGAACAAAGGCAGCCAATGCTAACTACACCTGCTTTGTTCAAGGGTAAGAAGACATTCAGAAAGATGAGGAATGAATAAATGCAGGTAGCACAATGGAAATAAACCAAAAACCTCATTGGCTTCTGCAATCCACATCAACCTCTCCCTAGTCTGACCTCCTACTGCACTTACAAGTACATTAAATATTTAATTATACACACTGTTTAAAAAGTATTGGTTTTCTTTTTCATGCACATCCATCGGTCTTACAAATAAAATAATATATAGTTGTGATATTTCAGTACTTTCATACCTGCTATCCCATTTTATCTTCATTATGGCCCACTGGGGTAGATATACTATGTAGACCTATAGAACTATCTTGCTTTCACAGATGAGAAAATAGAGGCTGAAGCCATCATTTACACAATAGCATTCACTAAGTGGAGAGTTGGGAATCAAAGGCAATCTCCAGGTTCCGTATATGTTGCTCTTTCCCTGATATCACGCCACCTTAATCTGAGGGTAGTGAGACTTCATAACACAGAGCTGGAGAGATAGATGTTCCATAGACACTTGCTCATATGACTCCTACTTTTGCTCTTCCAGAGGTAAAGCAATCTGTGGCAGAAAAAGTGTATCTTTTTAATCATGTAATGAATCCATTAGAAAAATTTGTAACTATATATGGTAAATTGTTAACTGGACTTATTGTGGTGATCATATGTGTGTGTGTGTGTGTGTGTATATATATACATTAGAGGCCCAGTGCATGAAATTCGTGCATGGGTAGGGTCCCTAGCGGCTGCAGGCTGCTGACCACCAGCCGAGGCCTCCCTTCGCACCCACTTTGGTCTGGCACCACCTGCTCAGCTGCTCCACCATCCTGCCGTGGTCCCACTCTCCTCGGGGCCCACTGGGGCTGGCAGCACCTTCACTGCTGCCCATTGCCAGCATCACATCGCAGATGCCCACCATGTTCCGCGCCTCCCCCTGGTGGTCAGTGCACGTCTAACTCCCAGTTGGTCAAACTTCTGCCCATGGGGACAATTTGCATATTAGCCTTTTATTATATAGGAGATATATATATATAATCATTATGTTATACATCTGAAGCTAGTATAATGTTATATGTCAATTATACCTCAATAAAAAAAAAGAGTCCATTAGATCTGAGGAGTACAGGGATCTGGGAGAAAACATAACCTGTCAGTTTTCAGGCACTTATAGTGACTATTCAGAATCCTTTAAAATCTTCAGTGAGTGTACCTTTTTAGCTATTCACATGTCAGGTTCAAACTGCATCCTTGCCTGCTGCCTGCTCACATAAGTCAATGGACCATTAAATGATGATGAGGGGTGGGAAATCCAAAGTCCGGTACAGGCAGTATGATTTTCATGTAATTACTACATTTAGCTCCTTTTCCTTCACTTTTCCATAGCCCTCCCTAGTTAGGCCCAGCTATTTTGTCTCTACATTCCAATCTTCCTCCTGAATGTTTTCTTCTCCTGCTGGGTTACTCTGGAAATATTGTAATAGGTGTTATAACAGCTTTTTTTCCATGGTATTTCACCAAAACAATAAGACATATAGTCACTGAGAATAAGACACAATAATGACTGGAATCGTGTTGGCTGACCACTGGTCTGACTCGTGCCCCCTTATTCCATCAGAAAAGTCAGAGCTATTTGATTTAACACAAACAAGATCAAAAGTGGTGGAATATGTTGAAGGACAACTCTGTTAGGGTCTTAGAATTCATGTCACGAGGCCAACATCACAATTATGCAGCCTGCAGTATGTGTCATCTGAAGCCTACCGCTTGGGCCATCCAGTTCAGTATGCTGGCTGCCCAATGCAATGGCTTTCAAGATGGATGGTACCACACATTTCAGGCCTCCATTCCTCACCCACAGCCTCCAATCCAAACCTATCTGTTCCGGGTCCTGCTTGATCAAGGAATTGTTCTCAGCTACTTAATCTGAAAAATGCTAAGGCTTTATTATGTACAGGTTAATTTATTCTACCCACAGTGATTAGTGTAGTGGTTCTCAAACTTCCTAATGCCTCGACCCTTTAATACAGTTCCTCATGTTGTGGTGACCCCCAACCATAAAATTATTTTTGTTACTACTTCATAACTGTAATTTTGCTACTGTTATGAATCATAATGTAAATATCTGATATGCAGGATGTATTTTCATTGTTACAAATTGAACATAATTAAAGCATAGTGATTAATCACAAAAACAATATGTAATTATATATGTGTTTTCCGATGGTCTTAGGTGACCCCTATGAAAGGGGTCGTTTGACCCCCAAAGAGGTCATGACCCACAGGTTGAGAACCGCTGGATTAGTGTTTTCAGCTAATCACTCATGCAATTCATCTTCTAAACTTGTAAATCTTTTAAAAGTTAGTATATTGCCTGAGTTCTTTATTAAAAAACTAAAGAACCATACATATAACAGCAGCACCATCAATTTACTTTAGGTTCTCTTATTCCAATCAAATTAATAAACTCACCCACATTTTGTGTGATAAACTTAATCCTAATGGATCATGTGTGGCAAAGGCATAGCTGATGATGTTAGCATGGGTTTATAACATCTCTGCCCTGAGCAGTCCCCAAAAGTCAGATTTCCACACTACCCAAACTAGAAAAGGAGCAATTGCTTATCGACTATGATCGGGTGTTGTTTTGATCCTGCTTTCATTTCTTTTTAGCAGCATCCAAAATTCCTGTGGGCCAGTCCCCATTGCCACATGAGCAATAGTCCCACCATGACAATGAAGATGCTCTACATTCCCAGTTACCTGCATCTATTATGAGTCTATGCAGATCCTTAACGTTATGTGCTCTCTCAGTGCTCTAAGCCTCTTTTTGCAGCATTATTTTTTTCCCCTTTTCCTTTACCCTGTGCTTAACTCTGCCTTTCTTTCTCAGCCATCTTGCCCTCCTATGTGAATCTCAGGGCTGTTTCCACTTACCCTGCAGTGAGTCTGTGAAGCAGGCCTGGGATTGCAGAGCCTCTCCTGGGTTTCCTCACAACTTGACACAATTCTCTTAGACATGCAGGTTTGAACTGTGCAGACCCACTCACACATGGATTTTGTCAATAAATACAGAAGGCCCTCCCCATCCCTGGGTTTTATATCCACAGATTCAAGCTGCGGGGATAGGAAAACAGTATTTTTGTATTCCCAACCCGCAGATCCCCAACCTTGGATTGAAAACACTGCTTTGATCCACAGTTGTGAAGGGCCAACTGTAGTTAAGTTTAGGGGGAGTCAAAAGTTATAGGTGGATTTTCCACTACATGTGAGGCATCATCCCTAAACCCCAACATCCCCCAACAGCCACCACTGTTCAAGGGTCAACTAATGTTCATTGTTTCAGACTTCAGTGCCCATTATTTATCCTTGATATTAACAATTATTACTGGTAACATAACATTTTTTAGAAAATAAAATCTAATAGAATACAATGTCCTAGACACAAGACAATAAAAAAAACAGAATTAAACACAGAAATACAAAGAGAGACATTTTTATATTACAGAAATAAGAAAGGCTGAGTTGGAGCCAACTTTGCTATAGCAGAGCATTGGCACTCAAAGAAAAGTATTTACTGAACTCTAAGCCACTGCAGGCCACCAACTGGCATGAGTTGTTTATATAAGTCATTTCTGGCCTGTCCTCCTGCTTTAGGTTGATCAGACAGACTAACTGGAAGGAGTAAATAAATAAGGGAATAATAAACCAAGTATCTCAACAAACCCTTTCAAAATCTATAATAATAAAAGCATAATATGCTAGTTAGACCGGACAGCCAAACAACCTTCTGGACGTCCTTCTGGACGAAGTCGCTGAGGCGGGGACCAAGGCAGAGGTGGTTAGGGGTGATCAGGCAGGCAGGCAGGCAAGCAGTTAGGGGTGATCAGGCAGGCAGGTGAGCAGTTAGGGGTGATCAGGCAGGCAGGCAGGTGAGCAGTTAGGGGTGATCAGGCAGGCAGGCAGGCAGAGGCAGTTAGGGACGATGAGGCAGGCAGGCAGGTGAGTGGTTAGGAGCCAGCGGTCCTGGATTGCGAGAAGGATGTCAGACTGCCAGTTTAGGCCTGAGCAGTTAAATGGTTAAACCAGCAGTTGGACATCCCCTGAGGGGTCCCAGATTGTGAGAAAGTGCAGGCCAGGCTGAGGAGACCTTCCCCCCCCCCCCGCATGAATTTGTGCACTGGGCCTCTAGTAAATCTATAATATATTATGCCACTAGCATACCACCCATACCTTGTATAACCCAGCAAATTTCCATTTGATTTAGAAATAAGATTTTGAAAAAAATGGCATAATGTGGTCAAATGTTTATACTGCTAATGCCATAGCAAGTTTTCAACAAAAAGAAACCAGACAAAATGCCAAACTTTTCAAGCTACAGCAATGCCATTAGTTTAACATTCTCAAAAATGTTCAGGAACAATAAATTAAATGACTAATTTTATTATCTAAAAAACATTTATTTCATTTCTAAGTGCAGCAAACACTGACTTACATAACCACATGTAAATTCTAAGCCCTGGTGGCTTCTAGGAGCTTAGAAACATCAGTCAATACATCATACAGAGACTCCAAAATGGGGACATTGACTCCCTATACAAATATCTACTAAGGCAAAGTAAACCAATGCTCAGAGTATTTTAGAGATGGAACTAGGAAAGGTAAATTATTGCAATGGAGATCAGAGACAATAACCTTGGAAAAATTTTCCTTGAGAAATGGAAAACAGAAAAGGACAGCAAAACCAGGTCCCTCTTATATTTCCCATGAGGAGTGGGGAGGGAAGTGAGAGAGGGATGTGAGCACTTTCCTGATCCAGAGACAAAGGTTTTACTGAGATAGTGGGATTTCAAGAGATATAAAAATGGGGGGGGGGGGGGGTAGTGAAAGAGATAAATATGGTGTGGGCAAGACATTTGACTAGGCCGTGAAAAGAAAGATGTTCCAGGTGTGTTCATTCAAAATTAATGTACTTATTCCTTCAAAGCTGTTGGATGTAGTGAAAGGCACAGAGGTGAACCAGAATAATGATTTGAAGGTACACAAGTGGAAATAAAGTCTCCACTATCCCTGTCTACACACAGCTAAATCACCCCTCTAACCTATATCCATTCATTGAACAAATATTATTTGAGTTCCTACTCTGTGAGGTATGTACTGAGTATTATGGAAGATATGAAATGAATAAGATAAGAACCTGCTCTCAGGAAGCTTACTAGGAACAGTAATAATGATATTAATTATAGTAAGTATATAGTAGATAGCACTAGTGCCTTAAGGAGATAAAATGAGGCTTAATGAGGGTTCAAAGAGTTTTCATAGTCAGCCAACTCAGATCCCATATTCTCTGGGAGTTATGGCTATCTCCTTTGAATTTATTCCGTACTTTGTTCATTTGGCACTTACCTTTTACTGCCCTGTATTACTAGGTAGGGGAGTTCATGTGTATATATGCCTTATCTCCCCAAGTAGACTATAAGGTATTTGTGACTACATTATACTTCTCTGTAATTCCCACCACCATCACTACCAAAATACTCAGCACAGTACAGCATGCATAGCAAGTTCTCAACCAGTACTTGTTAGAAGGGATGGAGTTTCTTAAATTTATAGTAGTCCCTGGTGAAAAATAAATGTTTTTTGCCTGCCTCCTGCTAGATTTTTACTTCCTTGAGGGCAGGAACTGTGCATTTTTGGTCTTTGTAATCCCCCTAGGCCCAGACAGTCTGGTACATAGTTGGTGTTCCATAAATGTGTGCAGAATAAATCAATGTTTAATGGAAAACTTATGACAGCTTTCATAGGTATAGAAATTTACAGTTTACAAATTTCTCTAAAGTACATGATCTCCTTATTATGTTAAGTGAAATAAGCCAGTCAAAGAAAGACAAATATCATATGATCTCACTTATATGTGGAATCTAATTAATAGAAACAGAATAGAAACAGAGGTATGATACATGAAACAGACTGACAGCTGTCAGAGGGGAGACGTCTGGAGAGCTGGATGAAAGAAGGTGAAGGAGTTAAACTGAAAAGGACAGCAAAACCAGGTCCCTCCTATTTCCTATGAGGAGTGGGGAGGGAAGTGAGAGAGGGATGTGAGCACTTTCCTGATCCAGAGACAAAGGTTTTACTGAGATAGTGGGATTTCAAGAGATATAAAAATGGGGGGGGAGATAAAAATGGTGTGGGCAAGACATTTGACTTGCCCACACCATTTATATATATATAATTACATGAGAGAGAAACAACAATCAACAGTGTGGTGATAGCCAGAGGGAAAGGGGGTGAGGGTAGGTGGAGGTGGGCAAAGGGGGAGAAATGAGGATGGAAAGAGACTTTGCTTGGTGTGGTGGGAGCATGATTCAGTGTGCAGATGATGTTTTCTTGAGCTGTATACTTGAAACCTGTATAGTTCTGCAAACCAATAGCACCTCAATAAATTCAATAAAAAATAATAAAATAAAATAAAATGCATGACCTCCTTTAATCCTCTCAACAGAACTGTGGAGTTGCCACTGAGATGACCATTGCACAGGTAATGGAACGATGCTCACAGAGGTTTATACACCGAGCAGCGAAGAGGCAGAGCTGGGACTTGCAGTGTGTCAGACTCCCTCCACTTTACCACAGGAAATCATCAAATCTCTAGGTGGAGTGACTTGTTTTGGCCTTTGGTTCCAAGTCATAGGGTAGTGTCATGATACAGTAGCTATTAGGTGACTGCAAAGACCCTTTCCTCTTCAATGTCAGAGCATAGCAACGTGCTGACCTTAGCCTGCCGATCCAAGCCTACTTGGCTTCATCAAGTGGCTGATCTGGGTTTGGATTATAGACTGACATGGACTGAGTTACCTCAATGAAAGAAAATCAAATCTATTCACATGATTCATATGAGAAAAGAAAATCTTAGCCGAGTCTGATGAATCAAACACCGAGTTTTTGTGTGACCTGGGCAGTTCAACGGGTAGGCAGTCTAGGTCCAGAATGGAATCCATGTCAAAACTGGCCTCAGTGGAGCTTGGAAAGGTCAGAAAGGTCAACAAATTGTCTGACACAGGCTTTTAAGATATCCATGCTAATAGGCTCTCCAGGCCTTTATTTATTTATTTTTTAAGTTTCTTTTCAATATATTTTATTGATTTTTTACAGAGAGGAAGGGAGAAGGATTGAGAGTTAGAAACATCGATGAGAGAGAAACATCGATCAGCTGCCTCCTGCACACCTCCTACTGGGGATGTGCCTGCAACCAAGGTACATGCCCTTGACCAGAATCGAACCTGGAACCCTTCAGTCTGCAGGCCAACGCTCTATCCACCGAGCCAAACCAGTTGGGACTCTCCAGGCCTTTAAAACTCACCAGTAACTCCCCAAACTCATCGGATATAACAAATAAACTCTGTTTTCACCCAAACTCAAAACTCAGCCATTCTAACCCTTCTTCAGCCATCGGTAGACATAAGCTGCTTTTTAATGCGTTCCTTGTACTCGCCTTGTCTCCTGTCAGCAGCCAGAAGTTGGGGTTTTTTAATCAGAAGTAAGATTCAAAGAGTCTGCCCTGCAGCAATCCCATACTGCACCTCTTTGTCAGAATCCTAATGACGAATTCTAAGTACATAAGAGACAGTCTCCAGCTGTAAAAGTGAAGAGCTTCCGGGGGCCTGTTGAGTTCCTTGACCCCAGACCTATTTTTATATTTTGATCTTGGGGACCGTGCCTCATGACTTTCAGAACCCTCAAGTTATCCCCGGGGTTACAGAGCACTAGCTTAACCAGTCATAGCAAAACTTAAAACAGGGCAGCCAGGATCAAAGTGGCCAACACTCTAGTGCATGAGCCACTGGACCAGCCCCCGAGAGAACGGCATTAAGCTGCATTGTGCAAGCGGTTAAATTCTCCTCATGAAAACCTCCACCTCAAAGCTTTTTGTTACATACATCTGAATAACCATTTGAACAGCTACCCACATTTTGATATAAAATGTAAGAACAGCATTGTAATGCTCTGATTCAAGTACAGAGAAAACACACAATTTGATTCTTTTTTTTATTTAAAGCTGCCTAAAGCACCAAAGTTCAGTGTTACTTGCTCGACATTTTCCTCAGAATGATATTAAATGGGCTTTGCCCTATTCAATCAGGGAGCATGGGTGAGAGAATTATTCTTAAAAGACAGAGAGAAACAGAAAATAAAAGAAAAAACCCTGAAGAGTCTGGATTAAGAATAACATAGCCCAGAGAGGTTCCTGTCAATGGACTGACACTTCATTTTTCCTTCCATTGTCTGCTTTCCCAAAGAGCAGGAGACCAGCAACTGGGATGATCACATGAAGGCGGGAAAAACACAACTGTCAGGCGCCGAGGACAAAGCCCACTTTTAACAATACCATTCCTTAAATCCAGACATTAGAGCTGAAGGAATGAGAAAAAAGCAACTCACTCACGGATAGCTTACTGAGGATACTGCAGAAGATTATGCTAATCTTCACTTCATTGTCCTCTGCAAAATGTTTTCATATCAAGCCTTTTATCTGGGGAAGAAGAGATGCCCAACCTCTCAACTCAGTAACAGCCAGCACTTTCTGTGTGGTTTCTGCGTAATTAACACCAGCACTAGACCTTTTCATTTGTGCTACTCAAGCTTAGGGCCTTTTGAGGGTGTCCACAGGGGAGCAGCCCTCACCCTCTGCCTGTGGCCCGGGAGCCACAGCTTATGCTTAGATCTGCGTGCCATCTGTTAATGGCAGAGGGAGCAAAACTTGAGCTAACTTTTCCTTGACTGCCAGAGAATGCAAGAGACCAAATCCAACAGCACGAGATGTGCAAATTATTACTTTAAAAAAGAAAAAAAAAAGCTAACTTAAAAGTCAGACCAACTGTCTCATTTTCCATGTCAGGTTTTTGCCTCATTATGAGTAGCTTCCATTCAGGACTTAAACGGCATGACAGCACTAGCTTAGGTGGTCACTTGAATGGACCAAAGGGACCATTTTTGTTTTGTTTTGTTTTTTTATGGATTGAGCCTCAGCATCCACCTCATTTTATGTCAGAATTGTGTCAGAGGTGAGCCACATGCCAACTCCTGGCTGCCCAGAGGCTGCAGCCATTCCCCAGGGGAACCCAGGATTTAAGGCAGAATTTTCCTCTCTAATCGATTTTCTGGGCTTTTGTTGGCTCAAGTCATTCATATGAATATTTATACAAGCTGATCTTCATGATGATGAAACTCGTGTGACATGTTTTTGTTGATTGGGATTGTTTGTGTGAGAATTTAGTCATTGGGAGCTTCCCAACAACATCTAAGAGGAAAGACTACTTGTATATAAAGCCACACTTTCCTTCAGATGGCATCCACTAATCTGGAGGTGAAGAACCATTGCCACACTTTTCACCTCTTCTCGGAAAAACTTTGACTAAACTTACCAGACAATTCAACCCTACCCAGAACCTGCTTTCTTTCTGCTTCACACTCACTCTGTAATCGTGGAGGGGGGGGGAAAGTCGGGTAAGTTCAAATCTTTCATCGATATAACAAGGTCACATGAGATCACAGGTTCCCAAACTGGGGCCACAAAAATCTCCAGGAATCCTCCCCCAAAATAGATTACTATTTCGGAAATTATGTGTAATTCTTTTTTAACCTAATGAAAACCAAACTCACTGGTGAAGTATTTCAAACCTTTCAAAATGTAGGTACTATTGAGATAAAAATCATAAAAGAGGTATTAGTTGATGAAAATCTGGAACTACAAGACCAGAGTGTCTTTAAGGTCTCTCACAGCTTTGTAATTCTCTCATATGATGAGTGACCTAGCCTAGAAGAGGCGGTATTATTGGTAGAAAGCTCTAGAATTGGTGTTCCATATGTATAGTATGTACTCTTTTGTAACGCTGTGTTCTCAATGGATTTTTGTTAAATTAATCCAAACAAGGGAGTTAGCAGGGCTCCAATTAATTGGGAAAGAAGCATGAACTAGCACTGTTTGCCTCTGAAACATATTGCCCATTCTGAAGAGCTAAAAATGAGATGCTCTGTCTAAGCTAGTCCTGCTTCACTGAAGGGTCTATTTTAGGACAGTAGTGAAGCACGGTGAGGGCGCTGGGCAAGTGTCTGAGCACCCTGCCTGCAGTAACGGGCAATGCCGGAGGGCCTGCTCTTTGGCCATTCTAACAGTCTCTGATCTGGAAAAGCAGTTTACACCAAATGTTCTGTCTTTTGAACATTTGAACCAAATTCCTGCTTTTTGTTTATTTATTACTTCCTATAACAAGCAAGGTTCACTATACAATGCCAAACAATCATCTTGTGGGCTCCTATTACTTTTGGAGGAAAAGTAAATGAAAGAAGAGAAAGAGAAAAGCTATGAAGAATATACTGAATTCTCTCCCATCCAAATGTTGATGGTTTTGGCAGATTTTATTTTGGACAATTAGAAATTTACAAATTCAACATGGAGTTATCATATATCTTTATTATATTAGATAAGAATATTACCATTTTAAAAAAAATTCTCAACCCTAGGTACCTAAATCTCAAAGATATTCTCTTAAGATTTTGGGGAGAAATGAGATAATGACAAAGGACAAAAATTAAAGTCTTTTAATATATTATTTGTTCCTTTTATTGAAATATATATGTCAGGATAAAAATGACATTGCTTGATCATCTAGCTTTATTAGGGCAAGCATGGAAATCCTCACAGTGTAAGACAGGGGAATCTCTAAAGTTAGGGTACCTTTTAACAGCTAAAGCAACTAAATGTAAAAGGCCACCTGCTTCATCCATCAATCACACAATTTAATGGAATTAAACTATTCCTGTAAAGTTCAATCTTGGAAAAAGCACATAGCTGTGAAAACCTCATTTACTGGCTACCGAGAGTTTGACTTAGTATAAGCTGTTTAGACCACATGAAATCTGCAATGCACTGTTAGATCTTTACAAATTTCATGAAATCTTTTTCGGATATCCAAAAAATCCTGAACTGCTTGAATCTTTTGTATCCTAGCACTGGGGACTGACCCATAATCTCTTTCCCAGCCAGGATACCAAGTCTGGACCCAACCTTGTCACTGATTCCGGCAGCTGCTTCAATTCACCAGAGGGGATGGCAGCAATCCTACTTCTAAAAGAACACCACAAGGGCTTACGTTCACGACGCCTTGAAGAGAGCCTGAAAGGAAGGTCAAAGGTGAAGAAAAGATAAAGTGCCAAACAAGGAGATCAGTAACGTAGGGTCTTCTTGATGAAATCCTCATGTCTGATTCTTCGGGATGCAAGCATCATAATTGCATTTCCAAAATAGCCCCAGTGTTGTTGGTGTTTGGGTGTGCCTGTGTGCCTGTGTTTGTGGGTTTGTGTCAGTGTTTGCGTGTGTGTGCAGTGTGGATTTTGTTTTGCTTTGTTTTAGGTCGGATCACTGTGCATCTAAAAGCCTTATTCAGTTGTCCTTGTCCCAAGTACTTTGTCTTACACAGGCTGCATTACTCTTGTAAACAGAGGCTGCATCAAAGTGAGCGCAGAGAGAGTCCCCTCAGTGGATTAAGGCCTTCTGCATGATAAAGTAGCTACCTAGCAGGGGATAAACCTAATATGTGAAAGAATGTTATTGAGAGGAATAAAGTACCAAAACTCTGTCATTCTCTTCATAATGTCCTAATCTAATGCCTGACACTGGGGCCTTAGGCCAGGGTTAGTGTTAATCAATGAAATACCCATCTGTGTTCCCTGGCCTTATTGCTATTTAAAACTAGCCTAAACTCAATTACTGTCCCTTAGAGACCAAGATGGGATATTAAGTTGATTGAAAGGAACCGTGTCCCACAAAGAAATCCCGGAGTTAAAATGCAGAGGTGTCAACATTGCTAACTACATTTCAGCTAAACAGAGATTAAATGCTAATTCTGAGAACATGAAAAACTCGCATAGATTACATCTGGTTAAAGAACCTTATTTGAAAATAGCTAAATTCTGGTACACAGAGTAATTAATCCACAGCAGATTGTGCTTTTTAGAATAAATTAGATTGTGTCTCCTGTAACATGAATAACACAATAAATATACAAGCATGATATTAAGTTCAAACAAGGATTCAGATCTTAGGCCAAAGAGGAATAAGAGATCAACAGTCTCAAATTCATAGTAATTGCTAGAATCATGATGCCTTTTGGAAGATATATAACTTATTCCTTGAATAATTAAAAGGTATCATCTAAAATTCATAATTAAATTAAATGGTATTTTTTAAAAAGGGAAAGAGGCAAGGAAGAGAGGGCCTGAAAGAGGCATAATTCTATGGCTCAAGCACGTCCATAATTACCTTACGAATACTTGAGTATAAAATGACAGTTTCCTCCACTTTTATTTTTCTTTACTTTATTTTATGCCTAAGTTTAATGGCCTGCTGCTTTTAGAAAAAAGAAAATTCTATAAAACCAGTGTTCATGGCATGGATATATAGTATGTATTGAATATTCCTTTGAAATTTTTCAAATAAATAGAAAAACAGCTCTTTATATATAGAAGAAAGTTAAAGATGAGTAAATATGCTTTTATTTCTAGTATACTTCTTGAGCCAGAATATGTTTAAGTGCAAATAAACTTATGATACCATTTCATAAGTTAAAATTATAATTAAGACGCTTACCTGCTAACTACTGGTACAAAAGATTCCTCATTCCTTGTTGGGATACTAGCCCTAATGGGTACTCATCAATGTTAATTACTAATACTAATTAAAACAAGCATGATGATAGCACAAGAATAGACTGACAAGCCAGTGGAACAGAATGGATGTGTCAGAAATAAATCATATGAGTATGTGACATATGATGGAGGAGAAATCACAAGACAGCTGAGGAGAGGAACGCTGACCCTGTAAACAGTGCTATTACCATTAGGAAAAGAAGCCAGTTTAATTATTATCTCATACCATGGACCCACAAATATTCCAGGTGAATACAAAAAGTTCAGTTGTTCTTAAAAATTAGTCTATCAAACACTAGAAAATATAGTAGCAAATATTAAATTTTTAGAGAGAGAACATTCTAAGCATAAAATAGTGAAAGAAATACAAAGTAAAAGCACTTTAATTCTACTACATATAAATTTTAAATCATTCAAAGAATTAAAATTGGAGAGTACACAGCAAACTAGGGAGATATTTATAGCAAATATTATACATAAAAGGCCTAATATCTTAGTAATTAATGTGAAAGAATTATAAACTCCTAATAGAACAGTGAGATCTTTTTTAGCTATCTAATCATAACCAGTTTTACTTAGAATTCTCTCCAGTCAGGCCAAAACTCATTTAATTGAACATCAGCACAGAATGGCAGAATAATTTTTAGAGTCCTTGCTTTTGCCTGTTCTCTTAAACTGTCTCTCTCAAACAATGGCTCCAAGGTTGGGTGTTAAATAGTCCATACATCTGCTCTCAAGAGTTCCAAAACATTTATGTCTCAGCTGTCCATTTTTTACTTTGGTTGATGCTAACGAGTATCTGATTCCTTGGTGCAACAGCCAGCCCCTAGCCAATGGGGTAACATGTTGCACTTTTTCAGAGGGAGATGAAGTAAGTAAGAAGAGAGAGTTAAAATAACACTTGGAAATTTTCTCTAACAGCTTTGCCCATTAAGTTTTAGGAAGTTCAACCAAGTCTCCTCAATCTCCTGCTTTAAATAAAATTTCTCATTGATATCCATTCTCAGGTGGTTGGGCACTCAGAAAACCCAGAAGAAAAAAAGTAAATAGTAAACACGTTCCAATGTGCTGATATTAACATACAAAATTACAACTTCAACAATCTTAGTATAATTCCAGAGAACAACAACAATAACACATTCTGTTTACATATAGCAAATAGGAAATGGCCTTTGTAAAAGCCAGTAATTCAAGCATAGATGATATGAAGGCAAAGTACCAAGTGTCAGAGCCAGAGAGCGAAATGGTTCCAAAGTCAAGAGCATCTGAAATAGCCTCCAAACATCAGACTGAAATAAAATGAAAGAAAAAGGTTGTTATCTTTCAGGAACTGAAGTGGGAGCTGAAGTGCTCTCCCTCAATTAGGCAAAGTGTGGTGCAGCTGATTAACCTGAATGTTACCTTGGTAACCCAAGAATTACACTGTAAATGAAATATGTTCAGTGATAGGTACCTTTAATCAGACAAGAGCCACAGGAGCATTTTGAGCAAGAGAGCCATAAGTCTTGGATTTTTGGCACTTTAATCATTCATGAGATAACAGTCTTTTTTGACAAGAGGCAGCATGGCCACTAGTTATTAAATAAGCAGTAACAGAACATGTGCTTTAGTGTAACCATGAAACGTCCAAGGCTTAACTCCGAGCCTATAGAATATAATTATTAGAATATTGACTGACATCTAGAAAGCAGAGATTACTAAAATGCCTTGTAATTTTTCAGTGGGGCCTATGATTTAAAAGGTTATGCTGCAATAAATAAATAAAATATTGCTTTTCTTCTTTAAAAAGCAATTACATACAACAGAATCAGTAAAAAACATGCAGATTGTGTGTGTGTGTGTGTGTGTTGTAATTTCAAAAAAAATTAAATCCTGGGCTCCATTCCTTTCTCCTAATTCTATTGAATTCTTTTTTTTAATTGATTATTTTATTTTTTAAAATTTTTATTTATTTATTTATTTATTTTATCATTTAAAGTATTACAAATAGTAGTACATATGTCTCCTTTCCCCCTCATTGGAACAGGAGAGCATTATGCTAAGCAAAATAAGCCAGTCTATTGAATTCTTAAAGTCTCTCTTGGCCTTGCAAGGTGCTAGGAGCACTGATAAACATTTGAAAACTAAATGCTTTTAAAGTGCTCAAAACTGCCTTCAGGACATGTTTGTGACCATCATCTTGAACTTGAGTCTAAAGAGTAAAGTCCTAAGGCCATATTTAGAGCTTTAAAGACACATTTTAAAATTGATGGTGAGTCTTTTAGAACCTGTGATCAGGTGAGGAGGAAAAGGTCAGCCATTCATTCTTTGTGGCTGTGCCTTTGCCAAGGGATACTCCCTCTAAAGATCTCCCAACCTTTGGCTCTATTAGAAAAAAAAAACACAATAGTTCTAATTTTTTAAAAGCTATTTTACAATGTATTAAATACAACAATTGTTTTAATTAAGAATATATTAACATATGCATATTTTGCTCAATGAAACATCGTGGCGTAGACAGCAAAACATTAACCATGGTGCATTTAGCAAACGATTTGCTTTTACTTTTTGCTTCTCTGTATTTTCTAATTTTCTATAATAAACATGCATTACTTGTGTAATAAAGATTTAAACAGTAAAAAAAAAAAAGACAGACAGACATATACCCAATTCCTTCTTTCTTTAGGATGTTTGCCTTATCCCTTTAACCCTTCATCATATATTACCCTAAGGCAGTGTTTCTCAAAGTGTATTCTGGAGACTCCTCTGTGAGACGCTTATAGGATAGTTTCATCAAAAGGGTTCAGGGCCAAAAGAAATACTGGGTTAAACGTGTTTAACATATTCCTTTACTAAGGACTTTTTGTGCTTATAGTCTTTGGCCTCCTTCCAGACACTGAGTATCCAGTGGGGAATAACCAGCATGGTCCCTGCCATCAAGAAGGAACGTTCCAGACGGCCCACTCAGACGTATAGGTTGAAACATCAACCTGCATTTTATTTAGCACTTTTGTTTTCCAAAGTCTTTGGATATCCTTTGCACAATGAACCTGGGATGTGGTGGGTAATGATATCCCCAATTATCTCCACAAATTTACTTGTGTCTACTTCTCAGCACTTCAAGCTTAAAAACTGATTTCTACTTCTCTCTCACCTGCAAAGCCAGTTGTTATCAAACCCTTACCATCTTTGTTCCACTTCCATATTTATGCCCCAGTCTAGTTCACACTTGTAGTTCTTCTCACCTAGACCCGTGGTCGGCAAACTGTGGCTTGCGAGCCACATGCGGCTCTTTGGCCCCTTGAGTGTGGCTTTTCCTAAGCCTTAGGAGTACCCTAATTAAATTAATAACAATGTACCTACCTATATAGTTTAAGTTTAAAAAATTTGGCTCTCAAAAGAAATTTCAATCATTGTACTGTTGATATTTGGCTCTGTTGACTAATGAGTTTGCCGACCACTGATCCTAGACCAATAATATCACCTCTTAGCTACTCACCATGTCTCAAAGCCCCACCTCCCCTAAACGCAGATACACACACTGCTGCTCTCATAGATAGTATCTAAGATCCCAGAGTTTTCTTAGTCTCTTACTTTGGTATGCAAAGACTTCAATGATTTGACTCCAAAAAAATCAGTGTTTGCCATCTTATCTCAAAACAACAGTCCTCTCCTCCTCTCCCCTGGCTTTTACCCCCTGAGTTCCAGCAACATCGATCTGCTTAAGAATTGCAAGCTTGCCTGAGAGCCTTTGCCCTATATGCCAAATGGAACACCATCCATTTTTCCAGCCTAAATCCCACACCTTGCATGAAGTCCCTCCTGACCCTCACATTCAGAACTACCTCTTTTCCTGGGCTCCTGCAGCACTTCCCTTGGATTTCTAGCCTAGCACCTATCACAGTCTACCCTGTAGTCAAAGCTTTTTATGTGTTTGTCAGTCTCACCTCCTCCCTGGTGAGATGCTTAAAAGCAAAGGTTGTATTTTTTTATATAACCACAGCATCTGGTACCAAACACATAGTAGGCACTCATCATACATTTGTTGAACTGACTGGAAACAAATAAGGCTAGAAAGACTTTGGTTCAAAGTAGGATTTATAACACTGGTTGCAGTCAGTCATCATTAGCATGAAAACAACTTCTCCAAGGCTGACCAGAGATGCCCACCCAGACATATACTGATGAATCCAAGTGCTATAGAAGGAATAGTAAGACATTTCAGGTGCATTTAAAAAATAGCAACACTCCTTAAACGTTAATGGGCCATTTCAGTTGGAATAGATGTCTTTAGTGTCCATGTATTCCTCAGAAAACACTGGAGCAAAGGAACGGTAGATGCATCAACAGCCAATTGAAACATAATCGGTTTTTGACCACTTATACCCACAATGATGTATTGCATATAGGGTCATTGTTTATCTCTGCTTTAATCACCTATGAATTGAGATAGTCCACATGGACGGTCCTTCTCATATGAATGACTTTACACATACATTGTGGCAGGGTTAGCTAATTTTGCCCAATATCTACTCTCTCCTTCTTTTCCTTCATAAAAATCTCCTCTGTGGTTTTAGCTAGGTCCAACTAGGGATAACCTTTTCCAGCATTTCATTAAAGTACATGTGGCCTTAAAGTTAATTCTGACCAATAAGATTTAAGCAAAGGTGGTTTGTGCAACTTCCAGGTCTTGCCCTTACAAGGCTTACCCTCTATGTCCTCTTTCCCAGCCCCTGTGGGGTGAGGCCCTGGCATGTGGTAGTGAGCCTGCCTTTATAGTTGCAGAGCAGGATGGAAAGAATCTAGGTGTTCACTACCTCATGGAATAAAGCCATCCTACTCCTCTGAACAGCTACCAGCTCAAACTTTCACATAATAAATGACTTTAATAGTTTTTAAAGCATTCATTATTTGCTTCTAATAAAGCAGTCTAAGCAATATCTGACCTAACAAATGCCCATACATATGTCCATGGCACCTGAACTTTATCTCCAAAGTGACATCTCTTACCAGGAAGGGCACAGCACGAACAACACACTGGTTTGGGACTGTTTACCAGACTAATCAGTTCTCCCCAAAGAAGAGAACAGAGCCCAAGAGAAAGGAACATAGAAGAGGTTTATTTTGATCCTAGAGAGGAAAATAGAAAAGCCAGAAGAACAGGGTCCTAGTGTAGGGTGCTCCATGTGGCCCTAGAAAAAAGACCTGGAAGAAAAGAAAGAAGCAGCAAGAATGTAAAAAATTGGAGGCCAGTTGACCTACTCCAGAGTTTTATCAGATGATCATGCCATTGTTCATACCCTGAGAGCTCCTTGAGGGAAGTGGCACTTTATTTTTTTGCTAAATCTTCTGGTGCATTATAGGCAAACAATAAATGTTGTTCAAACAGTAGCATGAATAAATGAACAAGCCACTGATAGTAGTTGATAGTTTGCTAGTTCAATACCTTATTTCCTATTAGCCACTCATTCATCACAATGATCTTAACAGGAGTTTTTTTAAAACTATAAAATACTTTTGAATCTGCTACAAACCTGGGTAGCAATGAAATCCTCAAGTGTCTACCTGACAGAGTGATATCAGGAAGCAACAGGGAGCAGCCAACAAGGCAGGTAGCAGATGCCAAAATTAGGAGGCAGTTTACACTCTTCCAGACGAAGAACTGTAAAAGGAGTGATGGATTACAGCATGAAGAGAAACCTTTAACTAGGCTTTGCTCGGCATGGCACCAAGTAAGTAGCACCGACTGCATTCAGCGGAGTAAAAACAGTATCTGTATGCTGAGATGTCAGCTTGTGAAAGTGTCAGTCTCTAAAATAAATCAAGCAGCAAATGGAAAACATATAAATAACTATCCTTGATGCCAGCAACACTAAGCAAGGGAAAAGCCATCTTAAAGGAGTTTTCCTTATTAACCACACAGTGAGCTGGGCTTAGCTGGAGGGTTTTCCAGATTAGCAAAGGGAATGTTCCAGTTTTCTATAAAGGAGATGGTGGTCGCAGGGTCTGGGGGAAAGAGCACTGATGGGGAAAGCCAAAATCTGGGCTTTTGCCTTAATTCTGTTATTATAACACAACCTGTGCTTCTCAAGAATTTTTACCTTTCAGTCTCTTCCTCATGGACACTGAGATTGGGTTCTTTCTTTTGCTTTGCTGCATCTCACCTGCTCACATAGTTTAAGACCTGATGACACCACAATCAGAAGCTTAGATTCGGGAGGGAGGGCCAAACTGTTGCCAAGATAATAAAGTACATGACTTCAGGTAGACCAGGAGGGCCCACGACCCCACAAATACACCGGACTGTCTGCTCGCCAGTGCTAAAAAGTCCTTTTACACGAGTCTTACATTCTATGGCATATAATGCAAATGTCCCTGAAAGGGACAGTGCACAGACCTGAGGAGGTGGTGTGATCAGACAGATGAGATCATCAGCTTTAGGGTCAAGATATTCCAGTTCAAATCCTCATGTAACCCTTTACTAAGTATATGACTTCACTTAAGTCCTACTTTCCTCATCTGTAAAATGAAGGAGAAAGGATTAGAGATGGAATATCTATAGGTAAGCTGAGAGAAATAAATGGGAGAAACAGGTTACCTATTGCACAGATAAGAAAATGTTTTTTCCAAGCGTGGATAGGGACAGAGCCTATGCAAATCAAACAGAAATCTTCATGTCTGCAGGTGGGTGAGAGGAGAAATAATCTTATCAACATTTTACAATCAGAAAAGCTTTGTTTATGTCCTTATCTGTGCTCCAATGATCTGGACTCTTACTTGCAAAGGTTGGAGTTCTTCAGAGTCCTCCATAGGAAGACTTAATCAACTTTTATTTATAAGTGAAACTTTTTCCCACATCTCTATCCAGTTGATTGCTTTAGCTCTGAGTTACTTTAAAAAACTGTGTGGTATCATATTTGAAAGGGTGAGGGGGCGGGGGGGTGGGTTTCAAGAATTGAGAATGTTTATCTCCCATTTCTACCCCCTTACTCTCCCCAAGGAATCACATTTGCCACAAGTTCTCTAAGTGCCCACATTATCTACCAAAATGTCCAATTTATGACATTAATTCGTGATATTTCCTACTCAGTTGATTCAAATCCTGAATTTTCCTCTGCATTTAAAAAAAAAGCATTTAGAATTAAATTTGTTATACGACTCTTTCTGAAAGACATACCTATATTTATACCCTCCTTATTTAAAAATATACACTTCTACAAAATTATCACCTCCAGTGATCTGTTCTTATTCTGTCAAATGGCTTCTATTATAGAGTGTTCTCTTCAGGGTTCCTTAATTATGGCTTCTTTCTCTTTCTTGGGCCTTCTCCTAAACAAATAATCCAAACAATTATAGTTAGAAAAATTACTTAGGTTGGAATAGTCAAGTTGGTTTCAAGGTCACCTACTGTATCCAAAGTAATTACTTAATGGTGAATAATTCGACTGGCTCAGGCAAACAGATTCTTCAATAGCATCCCTAAATTATTGTCTTTTTTCCTGCATATATACATTTTCTTTCATGCAAATATTCTTCCTCAAGGACTGCCTCTATCTTGCTATAGCTGAGCAATCCTCTACTGGTAACAAAATTATGCATGTTCTGTTGTTCTAATAAGTAAAAGGATTAGCTTGTTTACAGTTACCAGTGCAGTCTGTTAATTTTATCTGGTTATGTTTGACCACAGAGACTAAAAGGAAGCCTGCCTTCATTTTTCTTTTCCTATGAACAAGTCAGTTTCTCAACTTTTGTACTTGAAATGAAAGATATGTATGTAGGGCTTTCCTTTATCTTCTCAGTCCATTCAGTATCGTGGCTGGGTTTTTTCAGGGCTGAATATTTTGATTAGTTACATGATTATTTCCCATGATGACTCTCACAACTTGCAGACAGACACCTTACTTAGCAAAAAAGAAATCAAGGTAATTAAGAGTCCCTACATTATAGTTTCAGAAACAAAGTCCTGATCATAATACTCACAACGGTAGCAGCTGCCTGGAGGGAGAGCTCCTTTTTTGGGCCTTCTAGAAAGCAGGGGCTGCTTAAGACGTCTTTAAAATAGGCCTTATGAAACTTGATGATATTATGATACTCATTTTTAAAACCTCCAGAAAATGTCCTGTAGCAGTCTCATTCAAATATAAACTTACGTAGTCTCACATAATCTAATCTTTCAAACATGTTATTCTTCCTTTAATAATTTTCTCCACCTGCTGTTTTCTCTTTCCATGCCTTCAGAAAGCTTTTATGGCCTTTTTCTTATGACACTGCACCTACACTCACCTTCTTTATAGAATGCTTATTTAACACTTCTCCTGTAAGATCTTTCCAGAACATCTATAGTATTCCCAAAACATCACAAAAGAACCTGCAACAAGCAATAACCTTTCAAGTCCCTTCCATCTATGATTTCTTGACTCCATTTATGTGCCTCGATCTTGAACTAGGACTAAAGCCAGTGGGAACAGAAAAGATGAAGCTAATTTGTTAACATTAAAGTCACCAATAGAAAACTAAAGATACCCCCTCATGAGACACTTATGACACAGAGAATTATTATCACATTGCCTATCACTTTGCCTCCGTGTCTCCTGTACCTGTAATACTTTCTGAAGGGCAAGGCCACCAAAAAAGTCCAGAATTTGTACTCCTTTGAAGTGCTTAGCGTTTGGCATGAATCTTGCAAAGCTCAGTTTCCTAAGCTATTTAAGGGAAAAGGTAGAAAATCAATCTTACATCTTTTTAACAAGCTATCTAGTACTTTCGGCATTACAAATTGGGTTAAGAGAGATACAAGAGAAGGATAAGAAGTGATCAGTTGTCGACATCTGGCACCAGCCAGCAGAACTAATATTTACTGAACGTTCATTGTGTGGCAGACATAAGGTCAGGTCCTCACAGGCATCACCTCATTTACCTGCCAACGACCCCGTGAGGTGGACACTGTTTTCAACTTCATTTTACAAATGAGGAAAATGAGACTGGAGAAACTGGGTGATTTGCCCCCATGCGAACAGTAATAGAAGTGGAGCCTGGATCTAAATCCTATTCTCTCCAGAACCTGAGCCCCAAGCACTCCTTAAAACCGAATGACTCTAGGGTCTGAAGTTAACATTTAAGTATTTATTATGATTCGATCCTAGTTGTTAGGCAATATTAATCACACTAACAGGCCCCCACCACTCAGCTTATGCCAGGACTCCGCATATATTCTATAAATTAGAGCATTAGGATGAAATCGTCCTCCCAGAACTGCCAAAGCAAATCCAGCATAAGCCCAGCTGCCAGGAACATGACGCCATCAAATAAATCCAACACCAAACACGATCTTCATGTTTGCCAGCCATGTGACCCTGTACATATGGTAGCCTTGCTCCCTAGCAGGAGTAACAGAGGGGGAAACAACTTGAATGATGAAAAACAGCAGGCATTTAAATACTTCCACTCAGACAGCAGGTAGCTTGTTACCTGAAATGCCCGGGATCCATCACTTGGCAATGAGAGCATGAACACCAGACGCTGATTTCAGGAGCACAGCAGGAAAATACCACTGTGTGCAAAAATTCGTGGTGGAGAGAGACATTTCAGATCTAGGGTGTCTATAGTACCCCATATCCTCCTCCATCTTATACCTTCCTCATAATAATGAGCTCAGAACTTTTCTCAAGAAACCTGAACAGCTCTAGCCAGTTTGGCTCAGTGGATAGAGCATCAGCCTATGGACTGAAGGGTCCCAGGTTCAATTCTGGCCAAGGGCACATGCTAGGGTTTTGGGCTTGATCCCCAGTAGGGGACATGCAGGAGACAGCCAATCAATGATTCTCTCTCATCATTGATGTTTCTATCTCTCTATCCTTCTCCCTTCCTCTCTGAAATCAATAAAAAAATTATTTTTAAAAAAAAGAAACCTGAGCAGGTCCAGATTCCTTTCTCTCCCACCACTTCGGGGAGCTGCAACACAGCAGTGCCTAAGGGGTTCTCAGCAAGCAACAGAGAATTGTTGATGTATGGGCATGTTGTAGGGCTATAGAAAACCGCTGACTCAGCTCACCAGCTTCCCAAGAGAATGAAAGAGGGAGTGGCTATATGTGACAATCTGCTTGTTAAACAGGAAATTTGATTATCAAGGACTTTACCTGATGACTTAGGGCTAAGTAACACCATAACTCAGTTGGTTCTCTCTCTCTCTCTCTCTCTCTCTCTCTCTCTCTCTCTCTCTCTCCTCCCACCACCCTGCATGCAACAATAGATTAATCAATAAAGTTCTATTTCTACAAGAAAACTTTGACAAGATTATTACAAACCACAAAGATCCCAGGCAATACCATAAGTTCAGTTTCCACTTTCTAAGGTTTTGCATCTCTCTCACTCATTCCCACTTGAATAAAGGTTAGTTAAGGACAATGAATTCAGGTGATCTGATCCCCACCAAGACTACTAAAAGCATTAAAGAGCAATAAATCAGCAGGGGGGAAGGGGAGTGGCTCTGCCAACCGTCTGTGTCCCTCACTGCAGAGATGAATGCAACCCTGTTTTGTAATAGATGCTGAAGATGTTGGTTTTTTCTTTCTTTTTTTTTTTAATTAAATCTTTATTGTTCAGATTATTACATTAGTTACTCTTTTTTCCCACCATAACTCCCCTCCACCCAGTTCCCACCCCACCCTCCGCCCTCACTCCCCACCCACTGTCCTCATCCATAGGTGCACGATTATTGTCTAATCTCTTCACTCACCCCCACACCCCTTCCCCCCCCCCCCGAGAATAGTCAGTCCATTCCCTTTCTATGTCCCTGATTCTATTACAATCACCAGTTCACACTGTTCATCAGGGTATTTATTCACTTGATTTTTAGATTCCCTTGATAGATGGGTATTTGTTGTTCATAATTTGGATCTTTACCTTTTTCTTCTTCTTCCCCTTCTTAAAGGATACCTTTCAGCATTTCATATAATACTGGTTTGGTGCTGATGAACTCCTTTAGCTTTTTCTTATCTGTGAAGCTCTTTATCTGGGCTTCACTTCGGAATGA
>NW_005871158.1:1440547-1468654 GCF_000147115.1 Myotis lucifugus
CCCCTTGTGGGCCTTTGTGCACAGTCTTGTTGTAGTTAAGCCTGATTGTTGTAGTTATCCACTGTGAGGAATTGACTCCAGGCCAATTGGCTGTGAGAATCAGCTGTGTCTGCAGTGGAAGAACTTCTGTGCTGGAGACACCCCTCTGGGGCTAAACTTGCTTCGATGGGGCTTTGGTGCTCACTGAGTCTGCCCCCTGAGTGTGTCTTTTATGGTTCCACGGAGCTGCAAACTGGATGGTCCCACGCTGACCTCTGGGCTTCCTGGTTCCTGGATCTCTAGGGAGGTGCTAATCTAGCCTTTGCCTGAGGCTATCCAGCAAAAGTCTCCCTGCAGGGCTTGGGCGGGGCGGGTCCCACGGGATCAACAGGGCAGGGTTAGCAATTATGGCTGCTCTCAGTCTTGCCCTCAGAGGCTCTGCTTCTCAGTGTCCCAGTAATCGCTGCAAGCCCCTCGGAGAGAAAGCTGCCCTAGGGTTCTGAGCGATGCCAGACAGTCCTGCTTCTCCCGTATGAGTCTGGGTCCCTAGAGACTAGCCCGGAACTGGAGCTCAGAGCCTGAGACTCCCTCCCGATTGAAAACGACAACCACACCCTCAGCCGCCAGCCCTCTCCGCATGCACTCCGCACCTTAGTATTTTACTTCAGCACTGTGCCTCCTCTGCGCCTCGGTATGCTTTTCTCTTTCCTCCTAGTTGTAGAACTTCCACTCAGCCAGCCTTCCTGTGGTTCTGGATGATGTCCGTTCCGTCTTTTTGTTGTATTTTTGAAGTGGTTGTTCGAGGCAGCAAACTCTGGTGTTTACCTATGCTGCCATCTTGGTTTCCTGGTTTTTTCTTTCAACGAAGGAGGAGTATTGTTTGTTGTTATAAAAGAGGTTTATATCTAGTTGATTTGATTGCAAGGAGCAGAACATCACTCAAAACTGACTCCAGGAGACGTTGTGGAGGTGACAAGTAAGTCAATGTAAGGCTATGTTACAATCATAACAAGGTTAGTGATCTGAAAGGAATCTAAGAACTGGAAGAGGCAGGGGTAATCCCCGAGGGCTCTGGAGAACAATTCATCTCTCTTGTGGGTCTTCATGATCTATCTCTGACCACACTGGTCAGTGGCTCACTCTCCTCTCTATCAGGCAGATTCCTTGGCTTTCCTCAGCCTGCACATGGCCCGTCATGGTCTTTTTCTACCTCAGGGCTTCACTTAATGCCTCCTGTTCTGTTCGATCTTCTCACCAGCAACTTGTTCAATTCCCCAAGAGAATCCAATTGGCCCAGTCCATTATTCTGGTCTGGTCTCATATTTATCCCATGGTCTTCTCCTGATATGGCTGAAATAAATCTGTCTCCATAGAAAAGACAAGAAGTAATTATCAGTCAGATATTTGCTTGGGAGATGAAAGAACAGGAAAAGTGAGGGGGTCCTTTGTGCATGTTAATGCCATTTGTACATATTCCTTTTTTCTTTACTTGATTTTGTGGTCCTACCTGATCTTTTACTTAAGTTGGTGAATTTCCTACATAATAAGTTCAGAACTAAGTATTACTTTTGAGCCTAATCTACAACTTGGGACAAACAACTTCAGTAAGTCTATCTGTAAAGTGGGAGAATATTCCTTAATTGCCTCTTTCTCTTTCATAAAATGGCCAGGAGATACAATAAATTGGAAAATCTCAGATATGAGTAGGTCAGAGAGATTGCTGCTTCCCCATATCACTTGAGGGGGGATTCTCTGGGGTCACCACTGCTGTTCACTTCCGTTAAGAACACTGGCAAGGCCCCACATCCAGGGACTCGGCTTCCCAGAATGAGCTCCCCAAATAAGCAATTAGCATGGAAAATGATATGAGCCCCAAATTTAGCTTCTTGTTTTGCTAATAATTCCTCCTTTTTGCCAGTGAAATTTTGATGTGGGGGATCATTTAGAAAAACTATGCACAGTGCATTTTGAGATTTCTGAATTCAAATAAAATAGATATGCATAATTAGAATATTAGATAGTATTTTCTAAAAGTATAAACTCGGTGACAAGCTCATAAAGATAAAGCTTAAATCTATCCAGTGCTTTGAATATTGGGTATCTGAGGGTAGGGAAAGTGCATGCTGATGAATTCTGAATGCTAACTGCTATGATAATAAAAACATCAAGTTTACAGGGATGCTCTATTAAAAATTAAAAATTTTATGGGAAGTGCTTTATAAATTGTAAAAAACTACGCAAATGTTAGTGATTTTTTTTGGACATTTTCCCATAGGATTATATCCGACAAGAGAGAAAAAAAGAAAAACTTAGTCCAGTGCTGAACTATATCCCATACCAAAACTAAAACTCCTATTGCCAGTGCTATGACATAATGTAATACTACACCTGCAGTGTTTCCTATGAGATTGACTATTTCTTGTTTGGTTATTTATCTCTTGCCCAACAGGAAAAAAAATGAGTTTTATTTTACTACTATAGTTTGACAAGAGGCCAGAGGGAAGTTTTGAAAGAAAACGACAAATGTCATGAAAAAGGAGAGGATGCTATAAATAACATGGAAATGACTCCCAGAGAGTCCCTGAGACATGGATGGAACTCTCCCCATAATTCAGTGGCCGTGGCACCAACAGCAGCCCTGGCTCGCCCGGGAGCCTGTGAGGAGGGGAACATGTGACTCCAAAGGGGCCCACTGTCGGTCACATGAAAATCTATGATGTGGTCAGTGAGATGTCCTGGTTTCTTACATGTTCTCAAGAAAAGACCCCACTAAGTGAGGGGGGGGTATTTTTTTGTTTTAACATCACACAGTAGTTAAAGCCACTCATCAGAAAGCCCCGGCAGCATCTCAGACCTAATTTTAGGAAGAGGAGAAACTCAAGAGTCCATTATTTCAGAGAGAAAACCCGCATCGGAGAGCACTCAGCACCATCAGTATAGTTATTTCTGAGGTTAAACCAAATAAAACCTTCAAAAGTGTGAGTAACTGCCTTGAAATTTCTTTTCCTGTCAGGAGCACTAATACTAAATTAGATTTAGGATTGCAGATGCAAGAAATCACTGTGGAAACTTTTCCCACCTTCTCTTTTTCCAAGAAACTCCTCATCATAGACATTTGGATTCGTAGCATTGTGCCATTTCTATCACTGGGTGTCCAAATTAGTTAAAGTATCACAATGTATAGTCTTTAAAAGTAAACTTATAGTTTCCATTGTTCGGTCAGTTGTCAAAGGGTAGATGTTAACGTGATATTACTACTTGCCTCCTTGTTTGTCCGGTAAAAATCTTCTTAGGCCTGTGGAATATACTAATGTCAGTTCATGCCATGATTTATATATGAAGTGAACATTCTATACCTGTAAGACATTTTCAGCATTTCCAGGGACTAAAGAATATGCATATGAACCAAAAAATCAACAATAAAAGTTTATGCATTCAACAAGCATTGAGAGAGGAGAGGTAGCTTGCCTGAGGTAGCTTTATTTAGCTAATAAAGGGCCCAGTAGAGACTCCAGCCCAGGTCTCTCTGATCTCAAAGCCCCGTTTCTGCTGCTTCACATGGCTGGGCCCTCAGGAACCTCACAAATTCTAAGGGGAGATAAGACAGAGAGGCACGTTCAGTCAACATTCTTTTACCTAAAAAAAAAGGGAAAGTGGGATGTTGGCCAAAAAGATGAACAAAGAGGCAATCGTACGAGCAAATCACTGGGATGCATTTGGTAGGATGTAACCTAGCATACATCCTGAAGGTTAGGGCCACAAGTGGGGATGGACCAGGGAAGAGGTTCATTTTAAGTAAAGTGAATGTGTTAATGTTACAGAACAGAAAGTCTCACTCACCCAGAGCTAACAGAGACAAACATGAAATACCAAGAATTGCAGTCAAGAAATACTGGCTATTTTACTATGGATCGTGCCACCCAGGACAATAGGGACCGAAGACTCCAAATCTCGAACTCCCAGCCCCAGGGTGAGGGTGGGTTTTTAACTGTATGGGGAACAGGTGTGTGGAAGCGCTGGCTGGGCAAGTTTTAATTTGAGGACCTTGGAGCTTGGCCATTTATGGTAAAGGGGCATCAACACCGGATCCGCCTGGACAATGGACCCTCTGCTTCTGAAAGTGTTCCTGTGTTCAAGTTCTGGTGATGCCCTGGTCCTCTGGTCCAGTGGGGAGGGTGTGGGGGAGACTTTGGTTCTGAGTGCAGCTGGACATCCAAGTTTTCTCCTCTACACATGCTTCGGCTGCATGACTCGTGCTTTTGGTTTGTTGTCTCTGAAAAGCAACTCAGTTTCTCATTAAACAGGAAGGACCATTTTGAGCTGGGTCTGCCATTACATTAAGGGGTTTATAGAGAGAGGAAACTATAAGGTGTGTGGTGAAAATGGAGCGTAGGATGGGTTTGGGGAAAGAGAACATCAGCAGAGAAGGAAGAGACAAAGGAGCAGCTAATGTGGGTTCCTGGCTATTTCTTCAGTGGGGCTGGCTGCACTAAGAAATCCACACTCCCTCCCCCTAAACCATGCACTGGGAGGGAAGCAGACTTTTTTTCTTTTATTAATTCATGCATTTTGGAGGGCAAAAAAAAAAACAACACCTACTTTTCCTCCCACATTCTAAATTCTCCTAGTTGGGTTTATAATCAAATTAACAGAGACAGGTTAACAGGAAAAAGTCAAATTTTACTGCATGTGCCTGGAGAATTCACATAAGCATGAGAATTCCAAAGACAGAGAGGCAAAATTGGGTATATATGGTATGTCATTTTTTGGACAAAGGAGGAAATGTGGTCTTTGATTTTGAAAGTGACAATGGATGATTTACAGGTAGTTGGGGAAAAACAGAACATATATGGCAGGCAAATTCTTGCTTCAGTGGCACACAGGGCATGATCTAGCCACCAGCCTTGGTATCTACCAGCCTTGGTATCTACCATGCTTCATTTAAGTTAGCCTAGGGCAGGGGTGGGCAACCCCTGGCACGTGTGCCAAATATGGCATGCCAGTAACTTTTGCTGGCACGTGAAACCCTCTCTTATAATCTTCCATTTACAATTGTGAATCTTTGTTCTCAGTGATGAATTTTATTAAGTCTCATAATAGGAGTAGCCTGACGGATGAAAGTAGTAGCTCCTGCATATCTCTGAAGGTCACGAAATATAAACCTGATGTAAAATCTCTGTCATCAGTGATGCAGCAGCAAAAGTCCCACTGATAGTATCAAACGGAGTCATAAAGTTTTCTGTCGGACTATCAGTGTACATGTATACATTAAAAAATAAATGTATTTTTCATCATCATATACTGTGTTTTTGTCGCTCGAATGAATTTTATTATTTCTTCAAGGTTTTTCACATATGTACACCTTAAGAGATATCAAGTAGGCGTAACATGTTCTCAAAAAATTAGGGTTGGCACGCAGAAGAATTTTGAGTCAGAGATTTTGCTGGTTTTGGCATGCACTCACAAAAAGGTTGCCCACCCCTGGCCTAGGGTGAGTATGCTAAGGTTCCCTTCCTGATGTACATTTTTCCATCTGAATCTCTTAGGCAGGAAAGGGAAATTGACAATGGTTCTTGCAGGGTCTTTTGCTTCCAAATAACCAGCTTAAAAACTGTCTCAAAAGGCACCTTTAGGGTGGCAACACTGGTCCCCTAGACATTCAAGCATCCCACAAACCTATGCGGAGCACTGTTGGAGCCAGATGCCGGGATTTGAACCCTGTGCTGGGGAGTCACAGTGACCTCTGACAGTGCACAGGATTAAGAGGGCAGCTGCAGAAGGCAGTGAGGCTCCGATTCTCAAATGGAGGTGACACCTGTGACTTGTGCTATGGCCTGAACCCACTGGGGGAATCCCCTGACGCACATCAGACTGGCTGGAAGGCTGGCTAGCCTGGGCAGGCTCGGCTCCCTGGTCCACTCCTAAACCTGAGAAGTGAACTCTGTGCTGAGTGCTTCTTTGACTGTTGCATTTCTACCCCAGAGAAATAAGGAGAGCGGAGGCAAAAAATTAAAACCTCACTTCTCCTTTTAATAGCATCTTCCTAGAGTGGGCCAACAGGGGTGCGCTGAGTCTTAAGCAATGAAGGAGTCCGTAGGAACTCGGGCATACCAGCAAGTTTATCCCGATGAAAAAAAAACGTCGGCTTACATAATAAAGTTGGGGCAGAATTGTTCTGAGTGGTGTGAGTAGAAATGTTCTGCTGACTGCTGTTGAAATGGGTAACAGACTTTGCATATTATATCACCATTTTTTGTTGTATTTCACATGCAGTGTTTTTCTGCTCTTGACTTTGAGGTGTGAGGGGAGGCTCTAATCATATGGCCTCGTGCAGATGCTCCATTTGCATTTCTATTAATCCAGGCCCTCCTGGAGATGCTCGAGCAGAGACACAGCATGCTTTGTGTTTGAACTTGTGAGAACCCATACCACCGCTTAATAACTTAATACATATGTATAGCCTCCCTCAGACAGCCCACTAGGAGGCAGAAGCAGGAGGAGGTGCTAGCAGCTTGCAGACTGCAGGCTCCGGGAATGTGCTCTGACCAGAGGGAGCACCTTGCTCAGCAGAGTTCCTGCGCCTTAATCCCATCCAGCCAACCCACCTGCCTGGTTAAGGAAACCTAATTTTTTAAGCGTGTAGCCAAAGCATTCGTTCTCAAACAGTGATCAGAAGTACCGGGATGGCGCTGACTGGCTCCTCGCAGTGTTTAACTTTGTAACATGGCAATGGCTGCCTCTTTGTTTCTGGCAAGAATTAGGTGACACAGTTTTTAAAGCAGGTAACAGAGAAGCAGGATGAAGTAGTGTTGAAAGCATTGGCTCTACAATTGGGCAGTCATGTTTTTTGAAGCCCAGCTCCACCTCTTACCAGGTGGGTGACCTTAACAAAGCACGTAACTTTTCTGAGCCTGGCTTTTCTCTCCAACTAATAGGGATAGTACCTGCTTTGCAAGGTCATGAGAAATTGAGAAAAAACAGCACACGGGAGCACCTGCCATGGATTGGGTATTTAACACATTGTAGTTATTATTATTACATCATTTTATTGCTAGTGCGCAGCTTCCTAATTTTGCCGGTTGATTCATTCGCAGACTGACTGGAGGGGCAAATGAAAGAAGAGCAGGATAGGGGAAGGTGAGTGGCTGTGTCTGGGCCCTTTGCCCTATTAAAGTGACACACCAGCCAAACTGGTTCTGAGAAAACTCCTCTCTGAAGTTGGTAAAGAAAATATACTCCATTATTTTTAAATAGACTTAGGGTTTCCATCTGCCTTTTGAATTTTATGTTGGGAAAATCTATGAAACCTGCAAACATGAATGAAAACCACTGCAGGTTCTTCTCAAAACCCTCCAAACAAAATCCAGCAGAGCGGCCTCTGTGGCGATACTCATTTCTGCTAAATAACACAAGATACTCTCATTGCATGGCGTTCTCGGTAGAAATCTCACCACCTGTTAAGATTTTCCTAAGACTACATGAATAAGAAATATTCCTTCCTTGCTTTCTTTTCCCCCCTGAAATAGACTGGAGATTTAAGAACTCAGAATTACAGATTCTCATTTTTCTCACAGTTTCTTTCAAGATTTTGGGTCATATTTTGTGTGCATTGTGTACATTTGTTTGATAAAAAGCCAATAGATAGAATGATGAGGATGATATTCTGTGTAAATGAGCATCTACCTGAGCCCTTTAGTACTGCCTGGAAGGCAGCAAAGAGGAGAGGATTTTAATGAAAATTAAATAGATGGCTGGTGGCACTTCTCCCGGTGACCCTGGACTGAATCAGCATTGCTAATGTTAGGAGGGAAGAATAGGACCAAAGGAAAACATAGCTGCCTGTAATTTTTTTAAATCTACCTACAAGGATCACTGTGTTCATTTTAGTTTCTGCACAAGACCTCATACATGTTAGATGCTATTTGGATAACTATGAAAGGGACAGTGATCTGTTTCTTAAAGGTAACTTCTTGTTCATCTTGGTGTGTGCTAGCCTTTGCTTTACTTATAGCAATTCTGACCTTTGGTCACTCACCTCCTTTGGTGCCTGTGAACATTTTTAAACCATCCAAAAAAAAGTAACTAGTGATCTCATTTCTTCCCCCAATACCCAATCATAAAAGAAAGAAGGGAGGTTGGTAATAAAGAATAATCCTACATGTAGGTCCAGTTTTACCCAAAAGTCAGAGATTTGGCAATCCCTTTCTGATTCTGGTTTAATTCCGATGTCCTGGACATCAGCACCATTGTAGTGATAAAATGAATGTCCTTTGGGTAATAGTTCTAGATTCTACTCATCTCCAGAAACCTCTATTTTTACCAAAAGAGCTTGGCTATACCTACATAACTTCTTTCTTCGGTGAAGTTCAAGAACGCTAAGAGAAAAACACCACCTTCGCCTTCGGAAAGCGTAAAAACCAATGTGGGCTCTCAAGTTGAACTCCCTGAATTCAATTACCATCTCAAGCTGTTTACATTGAGCAAGTAATTTGTTGTCTTTACAACTCAGTGTCTTTTTTTGTGAAATGGGTATAATAGTAGCTAACCATAGAGTTGTGGTGGCTATGAAATGAGTTAATACATATGAAGCTCTTGGAATAGTCCCTAGCACATAGTAAGTGCTCAATGAGTATTTTCTATCATTATCATCACTGTTATTGATAGGTAGGAAGTTAGACATGAGGGGCTGGGGTGGGGCCTGCCCGAGGGTCCTGACCAGGGTTGGGTGAACATTGCCTTCAGACAGCCTCTCTAGAGGTGGCCCAGCAGCCTGCAGACCACCAGCGGGCAAGTTTGGAGCCAGCCTGTGGCCTACCTTTCTGTAGCATATCACTGGTCATACGGTTGGACCCCTGATCTTTCATATTGCAGCAGGCAGTATGAAACTCCCCTGAAATTTTCCTTCCTAAAGATAATATCTAGGCCTCAGTTGTATTTCATCTCCAGGCCCAGAAAAGCAGCAAAACCAGACAAGTGGCACCATGGCTGGCTCAGGACCAGCTACACTGACTAATGACCCCCTGCCCTGGCACCAACCAATCAGAGGAAACCGAGACCCTGAAAGAACACACCTGGAAAGCTGATGAATATTCTATTAAGATCCTCCCGTGAAACCTCCCCTAAGATTTCCACCTGCCAGAGAGAAAAAAATATGCTCAGGACAAAAATTGCGTGCCGTTCCCCCACAGGCAGGTATCCCCCAACCTCTAAGGGACCCCATGAGACTTGCAACCAGGGGAGCAATGGGCCATGGCAGCTCATCTCAGGCTAACCCCCTGAGCCTGTCTCCAAGCTCCCTTTTCTCTGACTTCCCAGTGAGCTAAAGCAGCCTGGCCATTCTTCCTCTCACTCTTTCTCTCCATTGGCCCACTCCTCATTTGAAGTGTATCTTCAATAAACTCCACTTTCTTTACTTTCATTTTCATTGACCTTAAAATCTTTTCTGTGTCAAGGAGAAGAACTGAGGTCCCAGCTGGTAACCCCAATTGGTAACATTATTATTATTACATTATTATTTTACAGATATGTTATTCATTCATTTTTCCTCATATTTTAAGAATATTTTCTGTTCACTCTTTTTGTGTATCACTTAGATTTATTTTGTGTTGAACAGACGATCAAGCCTCAGAGGGAAAGCAGGGGAGGGTGGGAGAGGGGGTAAGAGATCAATCAAAGGATTTGTATGCATGCATATAAGCATAACCAATGGACACAGACACTAGAGGGGTGAGGGCGTGTGCTGGGGGATGGGAGTGGCTAGGGAGAGGTCAATGGGGGGAAAATGAGGCATACTAGTATGTAATACTTTAAATAATAAAGAATTTTAAAAAATGTATTTTGTGAAATCTAGAGCCACTTATTGTTGCCACATTTCCTCCACACATAGCCCACATGTCAAACCTTTAAGTTATTTTCTTTATACTAAGATAACATTTGGATTCTCTAAAGTTGTTCTAAATTTCTCTGTGACCTTCACACTCATACATAGAAATACTGCCAGTCCTTATATACCAGTAAGGATTAGTTTTAATTTGCTGCTATTTAGTTAATATTTTTAGTAAATGGCTCAATAGAGCTATGTAATTAAAGCTGTCAATTAATCAGAATCTGTCTTTAATACTTTACTTGGGGAGTAGAGGAGGGGAGAACTACACGTATCTCAGGCCAGCAGAAGGACCTAGGAGAGGAGCTAGCCAGGAACAAGGCAGCCAGCGTGACAATGTCGGAGGATAAGGTCCAAGCTGAACGAGGGCAGAAAGTAAACGGAGAAGAGCAAAGTGAGGCTGACATTCAAACTGGAGTTTCCGGTGACAAAGCCAGATGGACAACATTTCCACAGTGGTCACTTCAGAAGGTCTATGCTCTACCTTTCCTCTAAGCAATGCTTTGGAAAACTTGAATTAGTTCTTTGTTATTTGGCCAAATCCCAAGGAATCAAGGATTTGTTAGAAAGAAAGGAAAGACAGAAGAAAGGAGGAAAAGGGGAGAGAGGAAGGGAAATTGTCCAGTACATATCCTGAATAGAGTACTATTTCAGTCTAATCTTCTGTACTTCCTACACATATAATTCACTATGAAAATAAAATTATAATGATGGCACTGAATCACAAGATCTTTGGGGAGGGAAGATTAAAATAAATCATGATGTAACAATTATAACGTGCTTACCATACCCTACTAAGGCAGGAAATGTTTCAGCCACAAAAGTTAAAAAAAGACTATCTACCTAATCTAAGTAGCCCAAAATTTCAACAATTGGAATAGGGATACAGAAAGGCCTCATCTCACAGTAACAACTGAACTCTATCGGTAGGTGTTGAAAAGGATTCTGAGGCTGATGCAGGCTGCGCGGGAAAGAGCGATGCGAACAATTAGTTCTATCTGCCATGGGTGGTATTTGTGGAATACAATCTGTGTTCTCACTGTTCTGGGCTGTGAACACCACATTCTCTGACAATTCTAGTTAAAATCAAGATTTTACTATTTTTGTTGCCACTAAATAAATAGTTAATACCCACTGTTCGTCTGAGAAGCTACAAAATTTTCAGTAAAAGGTTAAAGCCAAGAAAATTCCTACTTAAAATAAGATGGCATCCTCAGTCACAGGATGCACTTTTTTTCATACTTCAGAACTTTTATTTCGGTTTCCCAGAAGTTCCCACTCCAGCTCAGCTCCGAGAGCATTGCAATGTTTGGGGAGGTAACTGATAACCGCGACCATCACATACGGAAGTTCCACGGGCCCCATCAATGACCATCTAGTGGAAGTCACTGTAGCCTCACATTGCTGACAATATCATCTAAATGAGTTTGCAATTTAGGCACATCCCACTCTCGTTAATGAAGCCCTGAGATTTCAAGTGGTGGGGTCCCCAATTATTCTTCCTTGCTCTTGGGCATCAGATTCCGCATCTCAGAGATAAGTCATTTTATCGTTTAGATTAGTGGCCCTTAGCCTTGTGACCTTCTGTGCATGTTTAAGTGTTTTTCCAGTTTGACTTCTCCATAATTAGGAGAAAAAGGCTTGTGTTTTAAGAATGTCACTGTTTAAAAAAAAATGTGAATTTTACATCACACATTTGCCTTGAAGCATGTGCAATGAGTTCGTTTTTATAAATCAAAACAAATATGAATTTTAAACCAACCCACTATTAGGTTCTATGGCCAAAATTATGATGTTCTTAACCCTGTTGGTATAAACATTCAAGTCCCTTTGTTGAAAATTGGTTCTTAAATTAATACATGATTCTCATAAATCTCTTTAGTTCTAGGAAGTTCAAAAGGAGCAAAAACAAAATCTGCAGAAAAGCGCCAAATTAGCAATTATAGTCTCTACTGTGAGACCTAAGCTGTAATGCTCCATTCCAAAAGATTAAATATTAAACCTTCGGCACAATCTATTCAATTCCACAGAACAGAAAGGGCAGCGGAGAAAAATTGCAAACTTGAACATTGGTTGCCGAGTTTAGCGTTGCTTACAGTTTTCTTCTTTACTCTCAATCTTGTTACAAATAATGCAAACCTGTTTTTATTAATTTACATTAAGTTCATTTAACACTGATGAAACAGACCAGAAATGTATAATGAGGAACATTTAACAAGCTCCCGCATTAGGGCTAATCATGCTCTGTTTACCAGAGCTTATTTCATTCTTGGAAAATATCCTGGTAGAAAGCTCCATTCTTATTTAACAAGTAAAAAGGAGAGAGTCACCAGCTACTGATAACAAAGAAATGAACAAGCTTAATAATCTCCAATTTGGTTTTCCACTCCACTTAATGATGGAGGCAATTCGAGCTCTGTGGCCAGAGCACATGAAGAAGCATCCACGAGTACTGAAAATTTAATTAAAAGTCAGAAAGCCATGGCAATGAAGACTCAGCAGAAAGCCATTTATTTTTAAAATCTAATATATTCTTCATGACTAAAGGCTAAAGCACATGCTGACTTACACATTTAGCTGTAACTGATTTAAGCTACTTGATGATTTTTTCTTTTCTTTTATTTTTTCTTCATTCTTCCCCACCCCCCACGCCCCTCACAGGGTGGTGCTCAATTTGCAATGGAATAAATTGGCAGAATTTAATTTGGTGGATTTTTTTTTAACTCTGTAAAAAGAATCCTCATTAAAGCCACATGATCAGCTATATACTTCTTTTCATCATTAACCAGCCTAACTGCAGGTAAAAGAGATACAATTATGGATTTATATAAATCCTATTGTCAATTTACAGCTGAAAGACCGGTGAGTTCCCTCATTTTCAATAGGTTTTTTTTCCCCCCTTAACCTTTCTTTGTTTTAATGAGAATTCGGTTTGTCACTGTCTGAGAAGTCTGCTAGCAGGGAAGTTTCTCAGAAATTATAAGGAATTAAAAGTAGGACTGGGAGAAGATACTTGGCTAAATTTCACATGTGCTGGAAGACTCAGCCCTTGAAAGTCATCTCCAGAGCAGTATATTTATTATCCAGCAGGTGCCATCCCGTCGTGCAGAAAACCAGAACAACGAGAATACTTAAAGAAAGGCGTGGGAATGAAGGCAGTTGAGAGAAAGTTCCCTAGATGGGGCAGAATTGCAAGGAACATTGGGTAAAATTGTGCCTTCCATATGACCTTGATATGGATAGACTTTGCCAAGTTCTTTTATCTTACCTTGGGTTCCAAAAAAGGCGGGGGGTGTGGCTAAAACAGCTGAGTCTTCCCAATGAAACTTCAGAAAGCAACTCTTCCCAACACCCCAAGAGATGTGTCTGCAGCCTCTCTCCTCTCCTGCCCAAAGCTTCACATGTGGCTGATGTTGCTGTTAAAACCTACATTCTGTCCGGACAAATGGAACTCAGTCAGCAGCCCCCCCACTCCTTTCTCTGAGACCGAAGTTTTGGAGCTCCTGAAGTCCAAGGCATTTTAGCTCCTTTTCTCTCTACCCTCCAGTCTAGATTAAATAGCAAACCCATTCCCCAAGTTATCTAATACTAATCAACTGCCATTGGTTAAGTTGGGGTGACCTCCTAGGGCTGGTCATCTTATTTTACCTCTGACATTTCCTGCAGAGGAGACAGAAAGTGAGAATTTTCCTAAGGGGGCTCACAAATCTCCAGTCTTTCTCCTCTCACACAAGAACATCATTATATCTGGTAACTATTTTTTATTGGTCAATGAAAACATGGTGCATGATTGTTATTAGCTCGCTTCAAACATCAGGGAAAATACTTTTTCACTGCTATCATCTTGTATCCTCAGCTGTTCTATGCTTCCACATTTATGCATGAATCCAGGAGAGACAGAAAACTGGATACTACTATTAACTCCCACTTTTTCCGGTGCCCCTAAATGTGAATATTGCAAGCTGTTTTGGGATATATGAGTCTGTTTTATTGGACATCCTTGGGATTAAGGCTTATGAAATTATGATGTGTAGGTATGACCAAAACAAATAGCTTTCAGCTTTAGCAAAAGGGTGATGTCTGATTCTTTTTGCATTTTAATTTCCAAGTCCTCTGAATCCTACTAATATTTGGAATCAATGGCCCTCTTTCATAACTTCCAGAGCTTTCTTGGTGCTAGTCTCTCTCTCTGAGGACTCTGAGAGCCAAACCACATCTCACTGCAAATTGAATCCAATTTCCCTTATCAAAAAGCAGCCCCCATACTACCTAATAGTTCAGGCTTTATCAGACACTCCATATTCAGGAGGCTGCTCACCTATATAATTTATATTAGTAAATCTGAACCAGATAAAATACTGCTGTTCTATAGCCCTGCCTTCAGGCCAGTGAAATGCCTTTCAAACTTTTCAAAAAGTAACGTGGAACTTTGGTAGTTGGTATCCAGAATACAGTATGATAGTCTATTCCCAACTACTTATGAAGTATAAGCATAAGCATAGGAGATGATTAAGGAACTCAAAAAGGACCTCAGTACCTATTAATCCTACAATGCTCTAGGTCACTGATCTTACTGAATTTCATACTGACCTCACCTCATCCTCTGGCCCTATTGCCATATCTATATCTATATATATCTATATATATCTATATATATCTATATATATCTATCTATCTATATATCTATATATCTATATATATATATCTATATATATATCTATATATATATATAGATATATATATATAGATATATAGATATATAGATAGATAGATATATAGATATAAAAGCCTAAGCAACTGGCCAACCGGCTGACCGTTCAACCGTTCAACCATCCAACTGGTAGCTATGATACACACTCACCACTATGGGGCAGATGCTCAATGCAGGAGCTTTTAAGCAACAGCAACTGTGCAAAGTGCCCTCTCACACTCCGGGACCCCTCAGGGGATATCAGACTGCCAGTTTCAGCCCTATCCCCGCAGGTCAGGCTGAGGGACCCCACCTGCCAGAGGGACCCTGCTCACTCTGCAGACACCCTTTGAGCCCCGACACTGCCCCAGGTGCAGCCAGCTAGGAGGGACTGAGGGAGGTTGGCTCCAGAGCGTGTCCAGCCCATCTCGCCCAGTGCCACCCTGCCAGCCACGTTCTAATTAATTTACTTTCAATGTGCATGAATCCGTGCACCAGGCCTCTAGTTGTAATATAAAAATCATGATGACACAAGATCCACCTCCATCACAACTGCCCAAACAACCAAAACAGTCTTTAAGGAGGCTGAGTGTCCACGACAAATGAGAACCACCAATTTTAGTTTATCACCCTATTCCTAAAATGTTCTTCAAAGACTTTAAAAAATTCAACAATGACAAAATAAAATAGGATTTTTAAGAAACAACACCATCATTAAAATTTTAGTTTCCTCTTCCTTCCCATGTAATTTGATTATAACATGTCTATCTACACTTTCTTCTAAACTTGGTTCCATTTTGTCTATAGCTATCTACCCCAGCATTTCCTGGCCCCTATGTCTCCATAGAAGGTGACTATCTAACTGAGCCTCAGGGAGCTACAAACAACATTTATTCTAGCTCTTATGACCCAGGGAAAACACAGACAACGCTCACTGACGAGCAGCAGCCTAGAAAGATCTGGTGTGACACCTTTGAAGAGCCCAGGACAGTCTTGTCAGTTTATTCTCCATTGCCCACATGATGAACCCAGTGTCCTTCTGAAAGCAGCTTTCTCCATCACTCATGGTCCTTGCTTCCTCATATGTTCTTCTGCTGGTGACATTTGAACCTACCTAACCCTTAAAATCAGTCACACTCATCCCTCTACCACAGTGCTAAGTGATACAAAGATTAAATCTATGTTTTATATAGCTCACTCTGGTTGCAGGAGAACAGACAGGAAAGTGCTAACATTGGGAGCACTAGTCTAAAATGGAAGGCACTATATGGGTGCAGGTGCAGGCCGGGGCCCGGGTACACTCCCCATGTTGCTGGAGTGTCAATGCTCACTTAGATCTGGTTGCTTTTCCTACCTCTGGAACATTAGTACTGCCAAGCTTCTCCTATTTTTGATTTTTCTTTGTTTTAAATCTTATTCTTTAAATATGTTTTATTGATTTTTAGAGAGAGAGGACAGGAGAGGAATAGAGAGATAGAAACATCGATAAGACTGGAACACCATCTATCGGCTGCCTCCTACTGGGGATCGAGCTCACAACTTCTTGGTTCCTGGATCAACGCTCAACCTCTGAGTCACACTGGCAGGGCAAAATCTTGATAAATATTTCATGCTTTTTACTCTAAAAAGAACAAAAGGAACAGTTTTACTATGCTTCCAACCTTACCCAAAGCAATAAATATTTACTTTGATAGATCGTGGGTCATATATCCCCAGTGACCCACTGTGTTATGGGGTCCAGACGAAAAAAAAAGTTGAAAGTTTTGCAATAATTCATATGAGGTTTCATGAACATCTTAACTAGTTAACTAATGGGAGACATGCAAAGGAGAGAATAAACTGAAGAACTTTTAGCTAATAAAGTTGGCAGGTGATTAATTATAAGTGGCAAGTTTCTAGCTTGATGTCCAGATGGTTGATGATAGAATCAATTGCAATAAATAATAGTGATGCAAAGGGGAGAAGAGAAGAAAGAAATTGGGGCATTTTCAATTGTAGGTGCCTATGAAAAAATTAGGTAGAAATATCCAGCAAAAAGTTGGATATAGGAACCAAAAGTTGAAAATGGCGATTTGGGCATCTATAGCCAAAGGGTGGTAATTAAAATCATAAGGATGTATGTGATTACCTAGGTAACTTATATAGAAAAATAAGAACAGTGGGCTAAAGCCAAAACCATTGAGCACCTTTTTGAGATAAGATCAAAGGAAGATGAATCCAGAAAAGACAACAAAAAGGGTCACTTTTCCAACCACAACCTAAAAACACTTTGCATTTAAGATACAAAATGATATATCTACCTGTTGGTGTGTGCGCGCATGTTCACCGATGCATAAGGTTTACATGAGAATGGAGAAAAGTACTGAAGGGTATACACCAGCTTGTGCATGGAGAGACAGGGTTGAGAGAGAAAAAAGAGAAAGAGGAGAAAGAGAGAAAGGAAAAGGGCAGCAAAGAAAGTAAAAAATCAACTTGTAAGAATAATTTTAATTGAATGCTTCCATTTATGTAAAAATCTGTGTGCATGTCTGTGTGTGTGTGTGTGTGTGTGTGTGTGTGTGTGTGAAGAAAATAATAATAAAGATAGATCTGTGTCTACTTCTGTTAGAATTTTTCAGGTTATATTCCAAGTGAAAATAAAGCAAAATATAGATTAATGTGCATAATATGGTTCTATTTCAGGGAAAAATTTTAATTATGCATGAGGATATAGTTTTGTATATGTATGTGCAAAAAAGAGAACAAAGTGTGGAAGGCCCACGCCAGTCAGCTATCACTGAATCCTTCAGAAGCATGGGACTGGAAATGAAAGGGGCAGTGATAATTAGGTTCCCTTTATACATCTTTACATTGTTTGACTTGTAACAACAAGAAAAGATTACTTTGTAGTTTAGAAAACATCAAATCAATAATTTAAAAATCAGAGCAGTGGTCTCTTGAAATTTAAATTCAGCTGCAGCAACCAGCACCTCATTAGAGAGAGCACATCTTTTCTTTTGAATGCCCTATTACTCACTGCGGAGCCAGAGGCTAAATTTGTTAATGGTTCCTCAGGCTACTATTTCTGGAAATCCTACTCACCATCATCCTAACTCCTCTCAAACCTTTTCTGTTCATGAATCATTTTTTCTTCCTGTATTTTCAAATGCAGTCCATTTCATTTAACAACTCTTACACACTTTTGGCATCTTAACTGCTCACTCCCCTTTGAATTTTTCAATATGAGTCAGGCCTTTCTATATTGTCTTTGGAAAAGTACACGAGCTCATTGTGTGCCAAAATTAACCTTTGTTAAGTTAACCAATGTAGCTGAAATGTCTTCAAATTCTAGTGATGCAATTATTTTTATATGTTATGTTTCTATAGTATACATATTTTACATACAAACAAGTTTTTTTTAAATCTCTAATTTGGATTACAGAGACGTATGGGTTAAAACTTTGGAGGCCATTTGACTATGCTTTAATGGTAAGTTAGAAATTGAAGATCAGCACCTAAAGATTTCGAGGATTCGGTTCCCAGAGGAAAACACTATAGAAAACACTACATAAATAGCTAGAGAACGTTGCCACGGGAGATGATGCATCCATATATCCCATGGCAACCTTCCTGGACTTAACAAATTATAAAAAACAAGATTTAACAAATTATTTAAATTCGATGGTGGAGACAAACATGTAACCTACCTGAATGCTTGACTATTTTTCTTCCTCTGCAATGAGTGACATCATCTGTTCACTTATTCCATTAGAAAGAACAATTCATTCCAGGTGAAATTGGTTTTAACCAAGGATACAACCAAAGCTTTTAGCTTTGACACACAACTCTTAAAAATTAGCAGAGAACTACTGCTCCCCTCCCAGAATTCCAATAGGGATTTAACTCAGCACACTCTTCACTCCGTTCAAGAAAATATTGATGCCTGGTTCCAGCTCAGAAGATCGAGAAAGTGCATAGGTTACATAGTTGTAACTGAGCCATTGTTGAAAAAGTAAAATTCAATGGTTTGGTGCATGGTATTATAAAATTTACTGACTGGGTTCAAACTGAAGTCCAGGAGATGGACAAGTGTTTCAAAGTTTGGTGTTAAGTACCTGGAAAAAAAACATACAGGTTGTTACTAACATACTAGTTTTTTGTGTTTTTTTAAAGAATTTTCATTTTACTGGGCAACATGGTTAGTACTTTTTCCTACATGAATAAAGTATACTTGATGTACCTTTACCTAATGGAGGGGAACTTCACTACCACCAACCAGAATCCTCTTTCTAGAGAAGATGACAGTGGAGAGCAAAGGATGAGCCTGAGATGAATGATCCCTGCCTGTGAAGCATCACCACACCCTCCCTGTTGGATGACCTGGTGGGTAAAGTGGTGGCGTGGAGAATTGGAGATGGTCAAGATGGTGCCTGTCCTGGGACCAGCAGAGCTCAGGACTCCGTGGTGCTGAAGGTTGTGCTGTGCCAGGAGCTGATCTGTCTATATAATATAGGAATAGGCAAATTAGCTGGGATGGCGTAATGTCACGACCGAGCAGCAGGGACCTGAGGCTGCATGGCACCTGGCCGGGGCAAGGGACCTCAGGCCGTGCCCCCCGTCCTGTGGGGCTTGACAGGGGACCTCAGGCCATGCCCCCTGCCCCAGCACCCGCCGGGGGACCTGAGGCTGTGCCCCCGTCTGGAGAGGCTTGACGGGGGTGGGGCCAGCTGGGTCTGGGTCTCCTGCGTTTTTGAAGTGCATGCGGGTGGTGGGTGGGGACTTGACTCTAGAGCCTGTGGGGCACCCCATACTCTGACAGGAGGGAGATTTTCATATACATTTTACTAATTTTCTTTCATCTCTGACACTTCTATTATAGAGAAAGGGCAAATAGCAATATTAAAATATTTCCTCTAATTAATTCCCTTTTAATGTGCATGAATTTCGTGCATCAGGCCACTAGTTTGATAAATAAGAAGGTATGGTATGCAACTATTCAAGCTTGTAGAAACTTTTGTTCATGTTTCCTGAAACTCTAGGACACTCCCTCTATTAACACACAGGGCTACTTGACAGAATCCACCTCAGCCCTGAAACACCTAAGTTACAGAACTGTTCATCATGTTTCTCATTCTTAAGCCGTGGGTTTTATTCTTCTTCTTCCCTTGCTTTAATTGTGCAGAAATAAATGCAACATAAGCAATGTAAAAATCAAGTCTTGCCAGTTAAATATAAGAACACGGAGCAAAATATCTGAGAAAGGTTACACCTCTTTAAAGATGCAAATTGATAATGGAGCTCAATATCAAAACAACAGAGCGCTGTTAATTTTTAAAAAGGTGCAAATTGCTAATCTTACTTAAGGCTCTTTTTTTTTTGAGTTGCTTATTAAGAGTCCCAGCACACACACAAAAATTAAACAAAATAAACTCTTAAAAACAGAGAGAAAAAGGCCTCCCCATGAACTGCATTACAACCCTTTGCTTCCTTTTGGGACTTGCTGGTTTCAATAAGAGTTGACAGAGTTTGGGAACTTTTATTTACCCCATGGTCAGTCTAGAAGTCCCCACACTTGATTTATTCGTTATCTATCTCCACAACAGAGCTGCATAGCAACCACAAAACCTGATTGGTATTCAATAAAAATATACTCAGCTCAAAGGTTGGGGTTCAGGTGATCTCAACTCGCCTTGCTGGTCTTGCCTGGCCTCACTTGTACATCTGCAGTTAACCCTGAATTGACTAGGAGGCTCTGCTGATGGTAGCTAAGCTTGCTCACATATGGGTCGGCTCTCTGTTGACGGATCTGGGATGATAGGACAACTGTCTCTGCTCCATGAGTTTCACCCTCCAGCAGGTTAGCCCAGCCATGTTTTCATGGCAATGACAGAGGAGCAAACAGCTGAAACAGAAATATGTAAGCACTTTTTTCAACCATCTGCAAGTATCACATAGTTTAACAGTTCTTTTGTAGTTCATAGAGGTGGAATGGACATCTCCCTCCTACCCTCACCAATTAATAGGTTGGATATTGAGACTGATGACACTTAACACACCAAGAGAATTTGAAAGAAATGTATTACTCATAGGAGGGACTGGTTGGGGAAACAAGGTAGACAAAAGACAAATCTGGAATGACAAGCGAGCAGAAAGTGGGTTGGGCTTTTATAGTGGCTGGGGCTGTGGAAAAAGAAGGATTTGTCATGTGGGTTGAGGTGTTCAAACACTCCATTGATACCAGGAGCTCAGGCAATGTATATATATATATATATATATATATATTTCCCTGTCTAAAGCAGATGTATGGTGATAGAGAAGGGAAGGGTGGGAATCTAAATGCTGTCAATGGTCAAACATCAAAATTGTAGTCAGACTAATCCAACAACCCATTGGACAAAGAAAGTCATATGGCCAAACTCAGAAATGGAGAGAAATCAACTCCAGTAAGAGCAATTACAAAGCCGTATATCAAAGGTGCACAGATATAGAAAATATGCAGAACTGAGGCCACTAATGCAATAAATCTAAGCTACTTAATGAAGATGGAGACTCAGAACTAGGGCATTGCTGCCTCCAGAAGAAGTTTTGGATACATGTGATACAACAAAGGGTTGTGTGATCAAGACATTGGAGAAGTATAGGGGGAATGATGATCCAAAGAGTTAATGAATTTTATGTGACCTTCCAGAAAAGAAAAAGGAAACATGGGATCTGAACAACCTCAACTGAATCTGACAGGTTGGGGATGGGGGGAGGGAGAGGCAGGGAGGAGCACTGCTAGATCCCAAATTTTATGTCTGTCATTTCTTAAGTCATGATGTTAGATCCTATGCTAATTCAAGGTAATTATTCCTTAGTGAATCCTCCTGAGGAAGAATCCTAGCCTAGTCATAATTCTCCGCAAAATGTATCACAGTTTTACTTCCTTCCCCCATCCTATGATTTGAATGTGAGAAATCTATAATTTCAGTATTGGTCTAGGTAAAATAGAGCGAGAAGGGAAAGCCTTCTGACCTTCAGTGTCCCCTTCAAGTCCCTCTCCCCCCACATACAATCATTTAATATAACGATAATATAAGTACTTTTCATGTTGTCCACCATTAGGATTATTTCTGCCTCTACCCAGTAAACATCTACAGAGCTCTGGGACTGTACAATGACTAGGTGAGGTGCTCTTTAGCTTTTCCCTCAACAACACTCCCCCACACACACCACAGCTCACTGTCCCCATCACCTGCCTCTTCAGAAACATGAGAGTGGAGACAGTGATTTTCCTGAGAGCCAGCAGTGATGGACACACAAGTCAGTCCAACCCAGGAGAAATAAGAAAAGAGAATCGTGTTGCCACAACTTAGAACAATTTCTCCAAGTAGCTGAATAGAAACGTCACATTTTAGATTCTCTAAGAAAGATCCTACTAGAAAAGGATAATAACTCATGAGAATTTGAAATCCTAGGGAGCAAATATGCCAATGCAAGCAAATCTTTCCTAAATGCTCACACTTTTTCACCTCCCAATCAATCATCAGTTCATCTGACCTCTGAAATGTCCTCTGAAATTCACTTTTATCCATCCCCTTAACCTGCACATAACCCAGTTACTTAAGTGCCATCCCCCTATGGCTTCCAAATATTCATAGGATGATTCCCTAACTCCATTAACAGAATGTAAGACCTTCCACAAAACCGTTTCTTTGTGTCATCACGTGCCAATGTATACCCCGAATCTCCCATCCGCATTTGCCTGGATCCACCACATTCAGTTATGACTCCATGCTTCATAAATCATCTCTTACCCTGGAATGACCTTCAGTGTTTCAAACTACTTCCTGATGATCCTCCAAATCATTCTGTATATCCCAGTCCAAATGCCTCATGCACTGCAAATTCTTTCTCACCTTTTCCAGACACACTTAATTATTTCAGGCCTCTGTATGCCCATCACACTTTCCACCCATCTCTATTGCAGCCCCTAGCATAACTGTATCATAATAGTTTGTTGGCCTATTCACTGATGACTAGACTGTAAACCCCTTGAAAGCAGGTACCATCTCATTTTTCTTTGTATCTGTCCTCATTCAGCCCTTAGCACAGTGCCTGGAACCTAGCAGGCACTGACTACATCTGATGAATGTATTCTTCCGGACAGGTCTCCTCCCTTCCTCACACCAGCAGAATGGTGTTTCCTTGGCGGTCACTGGGACACACTAAACATGGGACCTTCGATCAGCAGCAACTACTGGGGAGTTTTTGAGAGACAGAAACTAAAAGATCAAGATAACAAAAACAAAACAAACCAAAAAAAACAACAAAAAACATGATATGGATGGACATGGAGAAGTGAGAGAAATAAAGGTCAAATGGGAAGAACTAGAAGAGACCAGAAAAGTAACAGATTGGAAGGACTTTGAATAGGCAAATAGAAGTTTTAAAAAAATCAAGTTAAGGTAAGAGTTATGACAGTAAAGGAGAGCTACACCCTGAAAAGGAGAGAGATGAAAGGGCACTGTTCATAGGAAAAATACAGGGGAAGGAAGGAGGGGGCAACTAAAGAAGCCAATAAGCACCAATTAGAAGGAAAGTGCACAGACTTCTTCAAGAAAGGTGGTGTTAAAAAATAGATGAAGTGGAAATTTTTAACGTGTTAAACTCTGCCCAAAAACAGTATGAGGGGAAATTTTCACAGCGAAACTTAAAACAAGTGAAGAAAAGGTATAACGAGTCTTTTCCTTGTGTTTAAATAGTATAAAATACCAAATCATAATTCATAAATTAAAAAGCACTTCTACTAACACTAATTAAGGTAGGTAGGTCAATATAATAGGCCTGGTTTTATAGGGGAAGCAACCCTTGGAGCTAGGAAGATTAGATATCTCCACAGGACCACACACTGAGTGTGTTTCTCAAAAAAAGATCTGCATAGGTTGCATTGCTCCAAGACAGAGGCATGAAAAGAATAGGAAGACTGCCCTAGCTGGTTTGGCTCAGTGGATAGAGCAGAGTGTCCACCAGTGGACTGAAGGGTCCCGGGTTTGATTCTGGTCAAGGGCACATGCCCAGGTTGTGGTCTCGAACCCCAGTGGGGGCATGTAGGAGGCAGCTGATCAACGATTCTCTCTCATCATTGATGTTTCTATCTCTCTCTCCCTTCTTCTATGAAATCAATAAAAATATATTTTTTTAAAAAAAGAAATAATCCTAAATAAATAAATAAGAATAGGAAGACTTACGAGAAACCTTTCAGGGTAGAAGAAAAGGAAAATATAAATGAACAAAGGGCAAATAAAGCATCTAAAAATTTCTTGTTTCCTGAAAAATACCCAGGACTTTAAACAGTCTACTCTGTATCCAGTAAATTACATCCTAGGTCCTAGGATGACCAAGAGTCAGGCCCATGAAAGGAAGATAGCTCCCTCAACATTAAACTGCATGTTCATTCAGTTTCCTGATTTAGAAGTAGAGCCAGAGATTCCAGAAGAACACAGAAGAGAGGTCTGGCAGGTCATGAATCTGACCCTGGCGCCAGTTGATGACACTTCCAACAGCTTGTCTTTCCTTGTCTCCATACTTCCTGTGAGTTAAGTCCTCAGTGCACATGGGAGGGCTTCCCGGCAATGTCATTGAAACCCCTTGTGACACCTGAGTCATCTGGGCTCTCGCTGTGCTTCTCTTATAGCTATTGTCCTTGGAGCACAGTCACTGGTTTACAAGTGTTCTCTACTAAACGGTGAATGCCTAGAGGTCAGGGCTCTGTCTTCCTCGCCTCTTGTCCAGCACCCATCAAGATGCTCATCATGTAGTAAGTGGTAATTCAACTAAGTGAAATAATAGATTAACAAATAGACAAGCAAATTATAAATGCTGTTAGAGCTGTAAGCCAAACCCCCTAAGGGTTTGTGACAACTCTTGGGGCACCTAGCTACAATTTTAAATATTCACCACTAGATGGCACTATTTTAATGAGGTAGTAAAACCCTTGCCTGGACAACCTTACTATCTGCTACAATACATGCTTTCATCAAAGAATAAAAACGATATTTCAAAAGTAAAATTTTCTAATCCTGAAATCTCTCTTAAATTTTCATAATACTCTGCTTGATTTTTCAAAAGGAAAATACTTCCCAATAAATTCTCTTTCCCCAATTCCATTGTTACCCCATAAATCACCATTAGAAAGTTGAATCCTTTCAATACCTCCTCTCTAAACCTAAGGAACTTCCCTCGTTAGGAGTTGTTATTGTTACAGGTGTTTTCAACTTTAACTGCAGGTGCTTTAAAACCACATCCCGTTGGACAGCCAGCCCTAGACAATAACCACATAAGCAGCTACCTGTCCCACGGCATTTGTGTAGTCTCAGAGTTTAGACTCCTGGGCCATTGTCACCAGTGCCAATAAGAACAAGGCCCAGTGGCAGTAACTGCAGTCAGACTGGGAAGGTCTCAGCACACTGCCAGCAGGCTCCAGGAGAGAGAACCCAGAATGGGTCCCTGACAAAGTGGGATGGAAGAGTAGCAGGTGGAAAAAAGGGCAATTTCCCTGCACTCCCCCCCCCCCCCCCCCCCCCCCGACGCATGAGGGTTTTTTCTTGGGGTTAGGGCATTTGATCCCTTCCTTCGGGGGCGCATGAAAACCATTTTTTCCCCAGAAAAGACCAAAATAAATAATTGAGTAATTTTGCCTTACACACATGTATTAAGAAGGTTACTACTATAAAAATATATCCTTGCTAACCTAGTTTTATTTATTTTTAAATAAACCTGATACTGGGAAATAGTGTCTTTTCATTTTTAATAGCTTCCTCAAGAAGGTCATAGGGGTCATGCTGATCTTTGAACTCAGAATACCTTCTACAAGTAGCTGCCTACAGGTTCTAACCCATCCTCCTGGCTCCCCCTTCCCCCTCCTTCTTCTGCCTTTCTATACATTACTGCTTACATTGCTGCTTACATTTCTATACATTACTGCTTACATTACTGCTTGTAAGGCTGAGGCCAAACTGTCTCACCCACTCAACTGGAACTCTCAGAGAGCAAAGATCATGCCCTTTCTATTTTTTAAATCCATTTTCATTGCCTAGCACAAAGCCCTAATGAATAAATATCAAAAGAAGGATAAAGTAATTCAGTTTGAGCTAGAACTCAACCATGAACTCACCTTTGTTAGAGGTGACAAGGCAGCCGAACATCTTAACTAACTTCGAAGTCTATGTCATCTGAACTGGACACATTTAGATCCAGACTCATCCTTGTTCCCACAGTTCTGCTCCTCTCCTTGACTTTCTTCTTTCTACTGAGGGCACTATGGTTTTTGTAGTTGCCCAGCTCAATCTCTGAGAGTACTCCCGGCCTCTCTCCCCTTCCTGCCCCATCCTTGCTTTTATCCATCTTCTCCTTTGCGTATCCTTAGCCATTAGCCCCATTCAGATCCTCATCCTCATTGCCCTCTTGTTTTATAACCTCTCTCTCCACTATATTATGGTTTTTGAGGATGTGAATTCTTGATTTACTCATTTTCATATTTTCTTCAGGGCCTTTCACAATAAAGGTGCTCAGTTTATTAATTCATCTACTTAAGAATACAAGTTAAATGCTTTCACTAAAATAATAAATAAAATAGGACATATACATTCAAGCAGAGAGATTATCCTATATAATAAAAGCCTAATATGCAAATTATCCTCTCAACCGGGAGTTTGACTAGGAGTTCGACCAGGGGGTGGGGCCGGCCAGCCAACTGCCCACAGCTCCTCCCCCCGGTCAGCCCCGCCCCAGCCGGTGTGTGGCAGGTGGCTGGGGGAAGGGAGGCCCTGACCGGCAGCCAGCAGCTGCTAGGGACTCTACCCGTGCATGAATTTCATGCACTGGGCCTCTAGTAATAAATAACAGGAAGTTTTAAGTAAAAGGGAAAGACTGAGCATGAACTAACCTATACCTACAAGCTTTCCAAATATATATTTTATTTAGAAAAAAAATGTTTTCTTATATGTTTAATACCCTATGGCAGTGGTCGGCAAACTGTAGCTCGAGAGCCACATGCGACTCTTTGGCCCCTTGAGTGTGGCCACGATGTTTCAATAGCACTGTACGTACACTCCTGCACGTGGTATTTTGTGGAAGAGCCACACTCAAGGGGCCGCAGTTTGCCAGCCACTGCCCTATGGAATAAGACATGGATTCCATTCATTCAACTATAAAATCAATGAAAAGCTCCAGATTCAGGCCTAGAGGAGATACTATGACAATTTAGTATTGAACTATTTTTAGAGTTGAGAGAATATCCTATGCTCCAAACCTTCCCTAACCTCCTGCCCAAACAAGAGACATACTAATCTAATTGATAGTTGCAGAAAAGATGATAAAGGATTGATGCATGATGCCTTCCATTTTACATTTGCATTTTAATAGAAGATGTTACTGCCTCTGTTTCTAAGGCTAATGCTTCCTGGAACTTCCAGGTGCCCTAGCAGTTGGTTCATGGGGACTATTCCTTGCCCATTTGATGACATCACACAAGCTTTCACCCTTCAGGGGCAGAGGCAACCCTGGTACTACTGCAACCATCAAACTGTCTTGGACCATGGAATAATGACACTGACCTCCCTCTTCCCTCAGGCATCTCAGAGAAACAAAAATCATCAAGAGCACGAGCTCTTGAGTCACAGAGATCCAGTGATGGTTATTATTGTTGGTGGTGCTGTTGTTACCACCATTATTTTTTCACTACAATTAGTATTCAGGATTTCCCTGGACTATACTAGTGCTTCTATCCAAGATGTCATGGGGAATCACTACCCTCTCTCTAAAAGTTGACTCTGAGTTCTGGTTCTGGAATGGTTGCTAATGAAGGCAGCCTGAGGTCTCCCGAGGCATTCAAGCACCCATACCCCTTCCAGTCCCGATAGTTCACCCTACAATCCACAGCTAATGCCTAGTGGGCTATTTATAAATGCCAGACACTATGCGATGATCTTTACACACATGACCTCATTTAATCTTCACAGCAACCCATGGAGTGCACTGTGTTAGTATCCCATTGCCAGAAAAGGAACCTGAGAGTCAGAAAGGATATTCTTGCCTCCGGTCACACGGCCAACAAAGAGAAGAATCTTCTGATTCATTTTTCCCTCCAAATTTCCACAAAGATGTATCCTACTTTGTTTTCAATTTCTGCTTTTAAGTGCTTACCTTGATGTTAGACCATATCCTATTAGTAACTTAATCCCTGACAGTTAAGGAGAAGTCATTCATTTAGGTGCTTGGATGCAGTTCTATAACCAGGACCTAAACTTTGCCAATATTTCTGGAACATTAAAAAAAATGAAGTTATTTTTAGCATAAAAATAATCTACAGATAAATAAGAACAAGGTTGTCATTTTATAGATGAGAAAATAAAGCCCGCAGGTGAAATATGTCCTGCTCAAGTGACATAGCAGGAAGGGAACTAAAACCCAGGCTGAGACTAATTCTGAACAGCATAATATTGTTGTGAATTATGGACTCTTCCTCACAGATAGCATAGCATAGTGTTACATTAGTCATGTTTTTTTTCTTTTCTATATATTATGATGTTTTGAG
>NW_005871158.1:1468754-1490026 GCF_000147115.1 Myotis lucifugus
GCTAGCAGAAGACCTAGCCAGGAGCATGCTTTTGATATGCAACCTACCCAATCCAGATCCAAAGCTCCGCTATCCATCCCATCCTTAATATCTGAGAGGACAATCTTCCCAGGCCAGGACCCAGGCAACTAGAGACCAACCCCACAGCAAACTGGCCAATCCTGCACTATTTACCCATCTCTTCTATTTCCCTTAGAAACACCAATGAAGGCTCCAGCCTAAACCTGTCATTTGCTCCTGCTTCCTGATCAAAACCTGATGTTTCTTCGGTGGTGAGCCTTGCCTCTCATTTTTAGGGTAACTGGGAGTAATATGAAACTGTTCTTTCAATGGCATCGGCCTCTCCATGTCATCACTCAGACACTTTTATAAATTAAGATTCAGGCACAAAACAGTGGTGAAGAACAGAGACTTTAGTCAGACCAAATGGACTTATTCCACGTTCATCACTATATGACCTTGAGCAGCTAGTGGTCTGAGAAGAGCTGTGAAGGATGAATGAGACTTCCCAGGCTGACGGGACAGGAAAGGGCATTTTAGGCAGATAAAACGTTAGGGGCATAATCATGGAGGCATAAAATAGTAGGAAATATTCAGAGAGGTATGAAAGTAAGGTATTATAGAGGGAGATCGAAGATGGCTGCCAACGGGGAGACAGGCTGCAAGATAGTGTGTGAGGGAGAGAACGAAAGGAGAGTGTGTGGACATACGGGGAGTGGCTATTTGTGAGTGAGGGACAGCTATATTCCAACAGACTGCTGGGGACTGCCGGACCTGGCTCCCCTGACCCGGCAGCCTCCACTGCTGCTGAAATCTCTCCCAGAGCGACCAGCTCTGCCACAGAGACCACGCCATCTTGAAGGGGAGAGTGGCTGTGATCAGAAGCCTAGCCTTATCTTCAACTGGGAAGAATCGGATACCTCCTGGGACCCTACAACCACAACACCCAGGGACCAGCTGCGAACCCACAAACACCGGGTCTCAAGCAGCGTGAATACACAGACTCAGACGAGCTCTGCACCTTCTCACGGGAAGGTCAGATTTTGCCCAGAGAAAGGTGAGATCTGCAATCCAGGCTGGAGGGAGAAACACGCACAGTGGGATCTAGAGGTTCAGAGGAAGTCTGCGCCCCACAAAATCCACGGCCATTGGGGCCAGTGTAATCCATAAATGTGGAAGGGGGTCCACAGGGCTGCTGACAGAAGGAACCCTAGAAATCAACCCATAGCTGGCCTGGGCACAAAGAGGCAGCCTGAAACTTTACCAGTAAACCGGCTGCGCTGTGCCAGGGGAAAAAGACGTGCACAGTCGTACACAGTGCTGAGGCGAAAAAGTCGAGAGTTCACGCACTTACTTTGGCTCTTTTTTTCTCTTTAAATCTTTGCTATTGATTACTAAGCCCAGTGCATAGGATCACTCAATTAAAAACACTCTCAGAGACTGCAGGGGAAAGTTGTTTTTGTGGAACCTGGGGATCAGAGTGGGGAGAAATGATCAAAAAACCAGCTCTGGGGCAGTCCATACCCCAAACCAGTATTAAGTGCAGCAGGGAAAACAAATTCTAAATACTGGGTAGAGAGGACTTATAGCCCTGGATGTCAATACAGAAACACTGCCATCCAGGGGTTGAATCACAAATTGACTCTTAGGTAAATACAACCACAGGCAGGCTGAGAGACAAAGAAATACTGCCTGCTTGAAAACACGATTGTGGCTTACCACACAGAGGAGCTGTGGAACACAGGGAACTTCAATATTGTTCTGACTACCTGACAGGAAACAGGTGTGCCAAACAGAACAGTAGAGGAAGTGAATGACCTTCACTATTGCACATTTTTATTTCTTATCTTTTACTTAAGAAACTAACCTTTTTCTTTTTTCTCACTCGATTTTACCTTTTTCATTATTATATTTTTATTTTTAATCAGTATTATTACTACTATTATTTTACCTTTTTTAAAGTTTCATTTTATTTTCTCTTTATTTTGGGATTAGTGTTCTACATTCTATTTTCATTTATCCTTTAGCATCATTTTACTCTATCTCAACTTTACCTTTATGCCAACACTCTCTTCCTCACTTTTCCCCTTTTGTTGTCCTGTTTCTCTTACCCTATTCATGCTTTAGATTTTCTCTATTACTTCTTTTCACCCCCTGTTAAAAATTCATCCCACTTATATATCTAATTTCCGATCCCCTGCTCCAAGTCCATACACACTTCTCTCTTCTCTTTCTTGACTATCCAAATTTATTTCTCTCTTCCTTTTTTTGTTTATTTTTTGTTATTTTTTTAAATTTTTTTGTTTTATTTTGTTTTGTTTTGCCCTTCTTTCTCTCTGTCCTATTGTTGTTGTTAGTTTGTTGATTAGCTTGGTTTTTTTGTTTGTTTGTTTGTTTGTTTGTGTGATTGTTTCTCCTTTTTTGCTTCTGTTTTTCTTCTCCTCGCTTGTTATTAGTTGTTGTTTGTAGTTTGCATTCATATCTGGTGTTAGTTGTTCGCATTTTTTGGATTAGTTGTTCTATTGGAGTTTTCTCCCCATATAAATAGTTTTTCCCCCTTCTTTTTTATTCTCTTTCTTTTCTCTCTTACTTTTTTCCCTTTCCTCAATATCATTTTTGCACTCTTTTTTTTATTTCCTAATTCTCTTTTCTCTGGTGGTCACCTTTATTTGGGGTTATTAGTATCATGAATATATTTGTGTTCAGTGCCTTGTGTGTTGTGCCTTGTTGTGTTGTATTTTGTGCCTTAAGTCAACGCAGGAGAGAGAGAGAGCTACATAACCAGACACCTGGAGAGGAGAGATTATGGGGAGACAAAGAAACAGCCTGCATATGAAAAGAAAAAAAGGCATCACCAGAAAAGGAAGTAAACGAAATGGAGGCAAACAATATGTCAGAGAAATAATTCAGAGAAATGGTCATAAGGTCGCTGAAAAGATTGGAAGACAAATTCAACAATATGTGTAAGAACCAAGAGGAAATGAAGAACCAAGAAGAAATGAAAAATGACATCACTGCAATAAAGAACTCAATAGAAAGCATCAACACTAGACTAGAAGAAGCAGAGGACTGCATCAGTGAGCTAGAAGACAAGGTAGGAAAAAATACACAAGCAGAGCAGCATCTAGAAAAAAAACTTAAAAAACAAGAGGAGAGCCTAAGGGAACTTTGGGACAACATGAAACAAAACAACATCGGCATAATAGGTGTGCCAGAAGGAGAGGAAACTGAGCAAGGAATAGAAGACCTATTTGAAGAAATAATGACAGAAAACTTCCCTGATATAGGGAAGAAAAAACTCACACAAATCCAAGAAGCTCAAGACTCCCAAACAAAATGAAACCCAAAAGACCGACGCCAAGGCACATTATAATTAAATTGGCAAACACCAACAACAAAGTAAGAATCTTAAAAGTGGCCAGACAGAGACAGAAAGTTACCTACAAATGTCCCCCATCAGACTAGTGACTGATTTCTCAACAGAAACACATCAGGCCAGAAGGGAATGGAATGAAATATACAAAGTAATGCAAAGTAAGGGTCTGAACCCAAGAATACTGTACCCAGCAAGGCTATCAATCAAAATTGAGGGTGAAGTCAGGAGTTTCACAGACAAAAAAGGACTAAGGGAGTTTATCACCACCAAACCAGCAATGTAAGAAATGCTAAAGGGTCTGCTGTAAAAGGAAGAAATAGGAAGCGAAGAAGGGACACAGGCATAAAGAATAAAAATGGCAACAAACAAGTACCTATCAATAATAACTTTAAATGTAAATGGATTAAATGCCCCAATCAAATACATATGGTAGCTGAGTGGATAAGAAAACATGACCCATACATCTGCTGTCTACAGAAGACATATGTACTACTATTTATAATACTTTAAACAATAAAATTAAATTTAAAAAAAGAAAGTAAGGTATTATATGATTTCACTCATATGTGGAATCTAATGTGGAGGAGGAGACGGGGGGATAAAAGTGATGAATGGAGACTTGACTTGGGGTAATGAACACACAATACAGTGTACAGATAATGTGTCCTGGGATTGTATATAATTTGGTTAACCAGTGTCACCAAAAGAAATCAATGTTAATTAATTAATTAATTAGTTAGTTAATTAATTAAAGTGAGGTATTGATAAAGCATAAGGACCCAGGCACTGGGTGGAGGGATGAAGAGGCTGGAGAGGCAAACAGAGGTCAATGATATGCAAGCTAAGGGCTTGCACTTTATCCTACAGGTAATGAGGAACCAGGGACAGGTTTTAGGCAGGGCAGAGACAGGAGCAGACTGTCCTTTGGATAGCTCTGGTGACCTCTTTCTAACTTCTCTTGTTTTCCACCTGCCTGGAATGGCCTTGTATCTCCTCTTCTTCAAGTCAAATCCCACCTGCTTGTAAGTCGTCACCTTGTCTGGCTCTCCCATCCCGTGGTGCTCTTTCCCTTCTCTACATTCCCTCAGCAAGTCCGATCAGCTCTTTCGTGACTCACTCTCACTGAACAGTCCTCAGACCTCCAGAGGCTAACGTGTGGGTTCTTTCAGGATAGGACCCTGTGTGCTACTTTGGGATCCCTTCCCAGGAGCCTACAGCCAGTGACTGTTCTCTGAACAGCAACCACAGAGGAGACTGCGGCTGCTGTCAGCAAAGTAACAGATTGTTTATCCTACGCACACATGTTCAGAAAACAGAAAAATTTCCTCTGAAATCCTGCACTTCTCCAGCAGACAAGGATTCCCAGGGAAATTAGGCCACCTGATTCTTTTTCTCCAGAGGTCTTCTTTCCACCAGCAGAAACACAAGTGCTTGCTGCAAGGGCAAAGCTATTCAATTAGCTCATTGAAGTCTCTTCTTTCCCCACAGGTGTAAATTGGGTGCCTTGCCTGTTGTTTTGAACTTGACTCAACATAAAAAGATATTTATTTCCAGATGGTCCCTGGTCCACAGAAGGAGGTGAAGGCACGTGCGAGGCCTGCAAAGTTTACCCTGCATGCCCCAGCCCTCTACCTCGGGGAAATCATACACAGGGAGTGTTTCGCTAAGCAAGTTCCAGGGCAACGCATTCTTCCCATTTGCAGGGAACTCATACAACTTAACAAAAGGAAGATAAACAACCCAATCAAAAAATGGGCAGTCCCGAGACTGCAAAGAACAAAGTAGATTTCTTTCAAGGAAAAAAAAAAGAATAATTGTAAAATCAGCATTACAGAAGCTTGATCAAAAGAAGTTTGATCTAAGGAAAAAAAAAGAATAATTGTAAAATCAGCATTACAGAAGCTTGATCAAAAGAAGTTTGATCTAAGGATGCATTGACTCTTTGGCAAAGCTCTAATTCAAATATGACAGCAGACACGAAGCATATTTTCTCTGCCTGCTGCTTCCAACTTATTTCCTCTGTGTTTATGCCATTGTCCTTCAATGCTCTCCTTTCCTGTGTGGTATATAATGCACGGATCCGCCCTTGCTCTCTGCCTAATTTCATCTCCCGCCACTCCCTACATGTCCCATCTTCTGCCAAACTGATCTCTGCATTTCCTGAAAGGGGCCATAACAGACAAATAAAAACAATTGTAATTGTAACAAGTACTGTAAAGGAAAGAAGGGACCCTTCTGCTGGCCACTGGCTCAGCTGCTTGTTTTGGATATTTCCTTCCAAGATTTTTCAAAGTGGAACTGTCTAACTGCTAAGTTGTAGGCACCTGCTGGCTGTTTCTGGCTCTCCACACTTGAAGCTGGTCAGAAAGAATCAAGCCCACCTAGAGGAAAAGTAGTGATAAAGGTACAAAGAGAAGGGTTGTTGATAGCTTTTTAGTTTTGCTCTTCCTGAACTTTCATTACATAAGTCAAAAAAAGCAACTTCCTTTCTATTCACCAATAATGAATTTACAGAAAGAGAAAATAAAAAATCAATCCCATTTACCATCACACCAAAAAATTAACATACCTAGGAATAAACTTGACTAAGGAGGTAAAACCTGTATGTGGAAAACTACAGGACACTGAAAAAAGGAGATAGAGGAAGACATAAACAGATGGAAGAACATTCCATGTTCATGGATTGGTAGAATCAACGTCATCAAGATGTCCATACTACCCAAAGCAATCTATAGATTCAATGCACTCCCCATTAAAATACCAAGGGCATATTTCACAGACCTAGAACGAACTTTCCAAAAATTCATCTGGAATAAAAAAAAAAAGACCCCGAATAGCTGCAGCAATCCTGAGAAAGAAGTACAAAGTAGGTGGGATCTCAATACCAGATATCAAGCTGTATTACAAAACCATTGTTGTCAAAACAGTCTGGTACTGGCACAAGAACAGACATATAGACCAATGGGATAGAATAGAGAACCCAGAAATCGACCCAAACCACTATGCTCAATTAATATTTGACAAAGGAAGCATGAACATACAATGGAGTCAAAACAGTCTCTTCAATAAATGGTGTTGGGAAAATTGGTCAGACACATGCAAAAAGATGAAACTAGACCACCAACTTACACAATACACAAAAATAAACTCAGAATGGATAAAGGACTTAAACATAGGATGGGAAACCATAAAAATACTAGAGGAATACACAGGCAGCAAAATCTCAGACATATGCCGAAGCAATTTCTTCACTGATACAGCTCCTAGGGCAATGGAAACTAAAGAGCAAATAAACAATGGGACTACATCAAAATAAAAATCTTTTGCACAGCAAAGGAAACTATCAACAAAACAAGAAAGCCCACTGCATGGGAGAACATATTTGCCAATGTTATCACCGATAAGGGTTTAATCTCCAACATTTGCAGGGAACTCATACAACTTAACAAAAGGAAGATAAACAACCCAATCAAAAAATGGGCAACAGACCTAAATAGATATTTTTCGAAAGAAGACAGAAGAAAGGCCAAGAGACATATGAAAACATGCTCAAAGTCACTAATCATCTGAGAGATGCAAATCAAAACAACAATGAGGTACCATCTCACACCTGTCAGAATGGCTATTATCAACAAATCAACAAACAACAAGTGTTGGAGAGGATGTGGAGAAAAAGGAACCCTTCTGCACTGCTGGTGGGAATGCAGACTGGTGCAGCCACTGTGGAGAACAGTATGGAGTTTCCTCAAAAAACTAAAAATGGAACTCCCATTTGACCCAGTGATCCCACTTCTAGGAATATATCCCAAGAAACTAGAAACACCAATCAGAAAGGATATATGCACCCCTATGTTCGTAGCAGCACAATTCACCATAGCTAAGATTTGGAAACAGCCTAAGTGCCCATCAGTAGATGAGTGGATTAAAAAACTGTGGTACATCTACACAATGGAATACTATGCTGCGGTAAAAATAAAAAGAAGGAACTCTTGCCATTTGCAACAGCATGGGTGGAACTGGAGAGCATTATGCTAAGTGAAATAAGCCAGTCAAAGAAAGATAAATATCACATGATCTCACTCATTTATGGAATATAATGACCAACATAAACTGATAAACAAAAACAGATCCAGAGACAGAGAAGCATCGATCAGACCATCAAACCTCAGAGGGAAGGTAGGGGAGGGTGGGGGTAAGGGGGAGAGATCAACCAAAGGACTTATATGCAAGCATATAGGCCTAACCAATGGACACAGACAACAGGGGGGTGAGGGAATGAGTGGAGGGGAATGGGGGGTAATGTGGGGATAAGGACACATACGTAATAACTTAATCAATAAAGAAATTTTTTTAAAAAGCAACTTCCTTTCTGCTCAAACTAACTTGGTTTAGATTCACTTGCAACCTAAGTCCTCAACTATTTTTTAATTGAATTTCTTGGTATGACACTGGTTAATAAAATTAAATAGATTTTAAATGTACAATTCTACTATGCATCATTTGTCTATTGTATTGTCTCTCCATTTTGGCTGTCTCTTTGTTTTGTTTCTGTGTATTAAGTCAATCTACTATGTCTCCCAGTCTTGGGAGGGTGGTCTTACGTAGTAGGTGTCTTCTAAGGCCCTGTAACACTGTCTCCTTGTTCACCTGAACTGGGTGCTCCATGAATGTCCTTCGTGTGGATTATGTGCGCACTCATGTAATTGAGTGTTGATTCCAATTGGCCTGTTTGTGTGTGGGGAGGAGGACCCCCATGATGGCTGACTGTGAAGGTCAACACCAACCACAGAGTACAAGTTGCTGTGCAGGTGCTGATCACGCAAAGTGGATTTCACCTCAGCAGACTCTGGTGCCTGCTGTTATCTCCTGTAGATAGGCCACTTGTGAAGCTAATTGCAACCTGCTCTGATGTTGTTGAAACCTGTGACTGGCCCTGTGCAACCTGTTTGGAGCTACAAAGGGATCCGCAGTTTGTGGCTGCCTCTGCTGCACCTGGGTGTGGGTGGGGAGGACCAAGCTGTGCACCAAGGCTGGCTTCCAGCAGTACCGAGCCCCTGGGCTGGTCAGCCAAAGGCCCAATGCACCCTGAGGTCCTCCTCCACCTGCCAGCTGCCTGTTAGGCTCAGTCACTAAGAGAGCCTCTGGCAGTACTCGAGTTGCATGAGCTAGGTTGCCAGTGAGTCACCAGGAAGGGGCTAGTGGTGTTCACTGATAGATACACATTCAAGCTCAGGGCCAGTGCTGGGTCTGAGGCCACTCAGCAAAAGTCTCACAGTACATAAAATCAATATTTTTTCAGAGGAGAGTATTGCAAAACCTTTAACTGTTCTTATCATTAAGTTAATCAATAGACATAATGAAATAAAAATTTGAAACTATACAATTGTAGTGTAAGGCCTAAAATGTTATGTGCTACCTTGACATCTTCAAGCCTCAAATGACTGCAAAGGCTTACAAAGTTTCCCTGTGCTCACCAGATATGTTCCTCATCCGGTGGGAAGGCTTCCCACCAGGCTACTTCCCCTACCAGAGGACCAGCTGCGCCACCTCTCTTCAATCTCACTGCTATCACTTCCCTGCCAATCTGAAAAATTATTCAAACCGGCCAATCACATCCTCTCACAGGAACCAGGAGTCACCTCATCCTCTCATTACTACAAAGCCTTTCCTCCCAGAGCCTCTACTTGTTCAGTCTGCTCCCAAGCGCAAACTAACACTATATTGATCCTTTTTAAAAAAAAATCCAGATGAACCAAAAAGTTGTAAAAATAAACCCTGTGAAAGCAGTAGAATAAACACAAGCAAATTTATGTATTACCGTGGAAATATCTTTGTAAACAAGAGACAAAATCTAGAGGCCATTTAAAAAAAAAAAGAATGATAAGTTGTCTACCAAGAAATATAAGATTTCTGTACAAAAAAAAGTGCTTAATGTCAAAAGTCAAAATACGTTTAATATGAATACAAAAAGCTAATTTCCTAGTTTAAAAAGTCAATAAAGAGAGTCCAAGATGTGGAGGGGGGTTGAGGGTGGACGGGAAGAGATCAACCAAAGAACTTGTATGCATATATGTATAACCCATGAACACAGACAATAGTGTGGTGAAGGCCTGGGGTGAGGGGCAGGAGAGGGTAGAAGGGATCAATGGAGGAAAAAGGGGACATATGTAATACTTTCAACAATAAAGATTTTTTAAAAAAAAATATATAAATGATATATGTAGAGAATCCAAAAAATAAAAAGGTCAAAGACTATGAACAGGTAGTAAATAGGATAAAACTGTCTGTCATATATATTACATTTGAAAATGAATACAAAGGTCCTAAATATATATGAAAATATGCTTAATTTCTTAAATATAAAGAAATATAAATCAAATAGTGGGATACCATATTTCACCTATCTGGCAAAAGTTAAAAAGCCATAATATCCAGTGTTGTCAATGGTGTTTGGAAATAGAAACTTAATAAAGTTCCTATTTGAACTTTCACTATTGATGGAAAGTATAAATTTACATAACATTTTTGGGTAGCAATTTGGCAATGTCCAAATTTATAAATAGCCACATACTTTAACCCAACCATTCAATGTTAGAAAATTTTCTATGGATGTGTATACTCAAAATATATGCCAAGATACAGACACATCTTTATAATTGCTTGTAATTATAAAAACAGATATAATCTAAATCTCTATCAATTAAACCAGTTAATGTACTCTGATTCATTCATACAATGGAATAATAAAGTTGGACTGTATGTGCTTTACAAGATAAAGCTGTCATATATATTACATTTTAAAAGCTATGTAGACAGTAGGTGTGCATAGTATGATTCTATTTGTGTAAATTTAAAATTATAAATATGTTTTAAAGTATATATATACACATACATTTATCATATACATATTTCTACATACACTGGTATATGCATAAAATCTGTTTCTGGAAATATATACAAAGGGAAGAGATGATAAGAGAAAAGATATTTTATTCTTTATTATATGCCTTTCTGTGGAGTTAATATATTAGTTGTATGAAAAAAATATATATATGTGAAGTTTCAGTGAGATTAATATATATATATAAGTCACAAAGTAGGAATAACCAATAAGTGTTAGTTTTATTCTCCCTTAACACTGAGAGCTAATAATTCTTTAGGACCCACCAAAACTCTTTTTAATTTAAGTTTGTAACTTTGGGTTTTATATTCATAAAGAATAACTCAGGATCTTAAAATGATAAATTGCTAGAGAGAAGAAAAAACAATTAGATCATTCTCCTAACTTAATTTTCTTTACTAAATAGTACTAAACTAAACTTTAAACTCTTAAACATTTAAATGTTTTCCTCCTAACTCCTAAATTCTGGCATTGTTGTTGTGATTTTTGTTTCTAATCTGTTTTCCCCCAACCTCAGATTGTCTTAATATAAAGAAAAAGAAAACTCAGAAGAAATCTTTTGATTAACAAAAATTGAAATTTTCACTCAGAAGAGTTTATATTTTAACTGTTTTTGTTTTGTTTTTTACATTAGCTCTGTTCACGCCTCAAAAGAGAGATAAGAATTGATGGATGAACAGCAATAACTAATTTCAATAGATAGGCAGGTAGATAGATGGATAGATAGACAGATAGACATCCTCATATCTAAGGAGACAAACTGCACTACCATAGATTCAGGTGGTCCAGGCCCACCTGCGCTTTTAGCAGTACTCACTGCCTAGACCAGGCCTCCTCCTAACACCAAAGCTGTCCGTGCCAGGATCCAGGCAAATTCCAAGACAGAACCCCACCTCCAAGTGCTCTTATCACTTTTTCATTGCATATGTCTGTAGTTTCTTTATTGCATGCCTCTTAGTATTCCTCCACGTGGCTAAACATCTGCCATGTTTTTTCCCTAGAGATAAGGTCCTGAATCTCCTTACCTATTTCACAGGCTGCTATAAAGCTTAATTAATTAATGTTTCCTGCATGCCTTGAGGTTTTCAGAGGAAAAGTGCTTGGTTGAAGTGTAGAGTCTTATTAAATCTCCAGTTTTACCCTGGAAATTGAAGCATCTCACCAGGGCTTGACTCCTAACAAACAAGGTATGTTCCAGTCCCCTGTGCCTTGTTCGGGGTCCTTAGATCATGGTGAAATTTTGCTGTAGCCATCCCCTTAGCCCCGCCTTCAGAGAGGTGACAGGTTATTCAAAATGTCACACAGGGCTACAGGCTAAGACCACATTCTTCTCCTTCAACCAGTCTTAGTGTGATTAAGCCATAACATAACCCTATCAGATTTCAGAATGAACCTAAAGATATTTTTTCTGCAAAGGTATGAAAACATGAAGTATTTTAGATGAACAAAAGAGAAAGAGGCATTTCAAAGAATAAGAAACCCCAAAAGCCTATCCAGCATTAAGTAAATTAAAATAACATTAAAGTACTATTTCCCCCTGTCCTACAGGCCAAAACCTTAACATTCTGATTATTGGCAAGGATGTAGAGTCAAGAGAAATCGTATAAACTGCTGGCAGGCGAATAAATTGATGCAATCCCTTGAGAAGTAATCTGGCAAAGTTCAACATAGGAAAAAGTTTAAAATATTAATAGCAGCCTCATTTTTAATTGCAAAAAAAGAAAAATGATCTAAATGTTCATCAACAGTAGACTTAAAAAATAAGGTACAGTATAAGCAAGTAAAAAAACATACACAATAGCCATGAAGAAAAATGAATTAAAGTTATTGCATCACCATGGATACATTTCACAAACACAATACTGAGCAAAGACAGTTGCTGTAGATCCATATGATACTTTACGTGAGGCTAAACACAAGCAAAATACCATGGTGTTAGGTATACATAGTTATGACATAAAACTTTAAGAGACTACATAGGAATGGTAAACTCCAAATTCAGGAACAAGGGTGATGAGGGCATATAAGAAAAGCACACAGGGGGTTTCAATGTAGTGGTAGATAGACAGGGGTTAATTATATTAAGCTTTATGCATTTTATATTTATGCCTTTTGTATACTGAAATGTTTCTTAAAAACTATACATTATTAACCTTTATATGCTTGCATGACCAAAGTATTTAATAATAATTTAAGATTTAAGAAACATGAAGAATCCTAAGGGACAGAATATGGAGAGTTGAAAGGACTTAAAGAAGAAAACTAAGTTGGAAGTTGAGCCAATCAAGTCCACACCTCAGTGATATCTATAGAAATGCATGTGAGCTATATACAACCTTGCTTTAATATACCTAAGTCACATTTTAAATAGTGATGAGAGAGCACAGTTTTATGAAATCTATTCTTGCATAGAGATGTTACAGCTACTTTAGAATTATGTTTGAAAATTTCATTGTTTGTTTTTAGAAAATATAATGATTTTCTCAGTCCTAGCTCAGTGATTTACAAACATTTTTATAAGATTCTGTATAAAATCTCATGTAGAATTTGAATATATACTAGTGAAATGATCAAGTACTCCGTCCATTCTTCCCCTCCTCTGTGGCAGTCTCCAAGCACCTCTGCAGGGACCTGGGACTTAATAGGACACAACTGGAATATCATTGCTCCACAATAGCACATCCTGAAGTATGTTTTGCAGAAACACCAGTACTGAGAAATGTTCTATATTAGTGGGACTTCATGGTCATATATATCTCCTTGGATATGAACAATGCATATTAAAGGCTCTGAGAAGCCCTGCAACAAACTGCTTATCTTTAACCTAGCATGTTGTTGACATAATACAGCTAATTCTCCAAGCATATACTTAAGTGAATTAGATATTTCTGTCATGTTATCAAGTCCCAAAAAGGTTTCAAGCTGATTTTTGATATTATGTTTAATAACCTGAGTCAATCTACACCTATAAGTGCCTAAGAAAATTAGACACTTGATAAATATTTGTTGAATTAATGAATGAACAAACACAAACTCTGTGGAACAAACACATTTAGAGGTCAAGATGAGACAGAGATTAGCAGTATTTGAAAGGTCTAGCAAAATGGGGAATTACAAAAATATGCAAAAAATATTTTAATGAAGTACAGGTCCAAGTGTCCATCCCAGCTATTTAATTTACCCACTGCTTTTAAATATTTAATTGTTAAATATTTATCTTTAACAATTAAAATTTCCATTAAAATGTCAGTGTTTACCAAAGCCAAAGAGGAATTCGGTGTTTTCTGGAAATGAAAATAAGACTATTATAAAAGTTCCCTTTAGAATGTTGGACTTCTCCTCATTTTTTAAATAAATTCTTTCTTGTTGAAAGTATTATATATGTCTTCTTTCCCCCCATTGACCTCTCCCTGGATGCTCCTGCCTCCCAGCACAGGCCTTCACCCCCTTATTGTCTGTGTCCATTGGTTATGCTTATATGCATGCATACAAATCTTGTAATTGATCTCTTACTCCACCCCTCCGACCTCCCCTGCCTTCCCTCTGAGGATTGACAGTCTGTTCGATGCTTCTATGTCTCTGGATCTACTAGTATTTTTGTTCATCAGTTTATGTAGTTCATTATATTCCACAAATGAGTGAGGTCATGTCATACTTATCTTTCTCTGACTAGCTTATTTAGCTTAGCATAATGTTCTCCAGGTCCTTCCATGCTGTTGCAAATAATAAGAGTTCTTTCTTTTTCACAGCAGCATAGTATTCCACTGTGTAGATGTACCACTGTTTTTTCAATACACTCATCTGCTGATGGGCACTTAGGTTGTTTCCAAATCTTAGCTATTGTAAATTGTGCTGCTATGGACATAGAGATGCATATATTCTTTCTGATTTCTTGGGATATATTCCTAGAAGTGGGATCACTGGATCATATGGGAGTTCCATTTTAATTTTTTGAGGAAACTCCATACTGTTTTCCACAGTGGCTGCACCAGTTTGCATTCCCACTGGCAATGTATGAGGGTTTCTTTTTCTCTACATCTTCGCCAGCACTTGTCCTTTGTTGATTTGTTGATGATAGCAATTCTGACAGGTGTGAGATGGCACCTCATTGTGGTTTTGATTTGCATTTCTTTGATGATTAGTGAGTTTGAGCATGTTTTCATATGTCTCTTGGCCTTCTGTATGTCCTCTTTTGAAAAGTGTCTATTTAGATCCTTTGCCCATTTTTTTATTGGATTGTTTATCTTCCTTTTGTTAAGTTGTATGAGTTCCCTGTAAATGTTGGAGATTAAACCCTTATTCCTGATAACATTGGCAAATATGTTCTCCCATGCAGTGGGTTTTCTTGTTGTTTTATTGATGGTTCCTTTTGCTGTGCAGAAGCTTTTTATTTTTATGTAGTCCCATTTATTTATTTTCTCCTTAGTTTCCATTGTCCTAGGAAATGTATCAGTAAACATATTGTTATGAGATATGTCTGATATTTTGCTGCCTATAGGGTCTTCTAAGATTTTTATGGTTTTCCATCTTACATTTAAGTCTTTTATCCATTTTGAGTTTATTTTTGTGTATGGTGTAAATTGGTGGTCTAGTTTCATGTTTTTGCAGGTATCTGTCTAATTTTCCCACCATCATTTATTGAAGAGACTGTCTTGACTCCATTGTATGCTCTTGCCTCCTTTGTCAAATATTAATTAAGCATAATGGCTTGGGTCAATTTCTGGGTTCTCTGTTCTGTTCCATTGGACTATATGTCTGTTCATGTGCCAGTACCAGGAAGTTTTGAGAACAGTGGCTTTGTAATATAGTTTGATGTCTGGTACTGTGATCCCTCCAATTTTGTTCTTTCTCAGGATTGCTGCACTATTTGTTTTTATTATTATTATTATTATTATTCCATATAAATTTTTGGAGAGTTTGTTCTAAGTCTGTGAAATATGCTGTTGGTATTTTAATGAGAACTGCATTGAATATATAGATTGCTTTGTGTAGTATGGACATTTTAATGATGTTGATTCTACCAATCCATGAACATGGAATATTCTTTCATTTGTTTATATCTCCCTCTATCTCTTTTTTCAATGTCCTGTAGTTTTCTAAGTACAGGTCTTTTACCTCCTTAGTTGAGTTTATTCCTAGGTATCTTCATTTTTTGTTGTCATGGTAAATGGGATTTTTTTTTAAACTTCTCTCTATGTGGGTTCATTATTGGTGTATAAAAATGCCATAGTTTTCTGGGTGTTAATTTTGTATTCTGCTACATTGCTGAATTCATTTATTAAATCTAGTAGATTTTTTATTGAGTTTTTAGGGTTTTCTATGTACAATATCATGTCATTTGTGAATAATGACAATTTTACTTCTTCTTTTCCAATTGGATACCTTTTATTTCTTTTCTTGTCTGATCGCTATGGCTAGCACTTCCAATACTATGTCAAACAGAAGTGGTGAAAGTGGGCATCCCTGTCTTGTTCCTGTTCTTAGGGGAAATGGTTTTAGTTTTTGCCCATTGAGTATGATATTGGCTGTAGGTTTGTCATATAGGCTTTTATTATGTTGAGGTATCACCCCTCTATTCCCACTTGGCTGAAAGTTTTTATCAAGAAAGGGTGTTGGATTTTGTCAAATGCTTTTTCTGCATCAATTGATATAATCATGTGGTTTTTTTGTCTTTCAATTAGTTTACATGATGTATCACATTTATTGATTTGCAGATATTGTACCAGCCTTGCATCCCTGGAGTAAATCCCACTTGGTCATGGTGTATGATCTTTTTAATGTATTGCTGGATTCAATTTGCTGATATTTTGTTGAGGATTTTAGTATTTATGTTCATCAGGGATATTGGCCTATAATTCTCTTTCTTTATAGTGGGTTTAACTGGTTTGGAGATTAGGGTAATTCTGGCTTCATAGAATGAGCTTGGACGTGTTCCTTCCTCTTGAAGTTTTTTGAATAGTCTGAGGCAGATTGGTGTTAGTTCTTCTTTGAATGTTTGGTAAAACTCCCCTGTGAAGCCCTCTGGACCAGAGCTTTTGTTTGCTAGAAGGTTTTTTTATTACTGCTTCAATTTCATTGGTAGCTATCAGACTATTAAGGTTTTCTTCCTGATTGAGTTTTGGAAGATTGCATTTTTCTAGGAATATGTCCATTTCATCTAGGTTGTCCAGCTTGTTGGAATAGAGTTGTTTGTAATATTTTTTTACAATCCTTTATATTTCTATGGGGTCGGTTGTTACTTCACCTCTTTCATTTCTGATTTTGTTTATTTGAGTCCTCTCTCTTTGTTTCTTGGTGGGCCTGGCTAGAGGTTCATCAATCTTGTTTATCCTTTCAAAGAACCAGCTCTTGGTTCTATTGATCTTTTGTATTCTTTTTTTTTTTGTCTCTATGTCATTTATTTCTGCTCTGATTTTTATTATTTCCTTCTTTCAACTTCCTCTGGGCTTTTCTTGTTGCTCTCTTTCTAGTTCTTTATGTTGTAGGGTTAGATAACTTATTATCAGTTTTTCTTGTGTGTGTGTTTTCGTTGTTGTTTGTTTGTTTGTTTGAGTTAGGCTTGTAGTGCTATGAAATTTCCTCTCAGGACTGCTTTTCCCCTCATTTTTAAAACAATAAAATAATTCAAGCAGATACATAACACCATCTCCCCAACAAATCATAGGTGGGGAAGTGAATAGCCCTCATTTGACTGCATGTTTTTATCTGAATAAATATCAGGTGAGCAGAAATGGAGGAAAGCCCTTTTCTTAGGGCTTTTAAAGGATAAATATTTAACATTAACAGATGACATTAATGACCTAAATGGTCCAAGCATTCCAGCTTCTTGGGAAATTGTGGAGTTTTCTCCTGATATTTCCCTGATTACAGGGGAACATAGCCTGCTGAGGAGAATTGTCTAACTTAAATTGGCCAATTGAAGAACGTATTGAAGACCTTATAAATCTTTTTGTGCTTTCCAACCTTGACAACTTTACCTGAGCTTTTAGATACAAAGTTATTCCTCCATAACATATAGCTGCTGGATATATTTTTATGCTCCCACATTCTTCAGCCACTTATTTAATCAATCCAAATTGGTGTACACACAGTGAGGAAAATATAAAGAAATATAAAAGAAATTAGGTATTTTCCCTGGGAGACCTTACAGTCTCATTGGAAAGACTAGAGATAAAACATATATCCTAGCTAATAAAGAGGGAATATGCAAATTGACCATCACACCCTCACAAAGATGGTGGCGCCCATAGCCACAAGATGGTGGCACCCTGTCCCCTCAGCCCTGCCGGAGTCCCCCAGTCCTTTCAGCCCCGCTGGGTGGGTGGCAGGCACATGGTGCAGCCGGACCCACCCTCAGCCCCCTAGCCACCCAAGTCTGGCCCAAGATGCAGGCAAGCCCCAGATGGCAGCTGCCCAGCCACCTAAGGCTGGCCTAAGGCGCAGGCAAGCCTCAGATGTCGGCTTCCCAGGGCCACCCGAGGCTCATGTAACCAGGGCCGGCTGAGGCTCAGGTAACCAGGGCCGGCTGAGGCTTGCACTGTCAGCAGTGGCAGCAGCAGAGGTGTGATGGGGTGTCGCCTTCCCCTGATCACTGGGTCGCCTCCCACCCCTGAGGGCTCCCAGACTGTGAGAGGTGGCAGGCCGGGCTGAGAGAATTTTCATGCACTGGGCCTCTAGTAGTTTAATAACAAAACAACCTGACAACCCAAGTGATATTATAAGAAAGGAAATAGTGAAGGTCAAAATTATAGGATAGAAATATGAGTGATGCAAACCTTCATTTGCCTATACATTTAGAGAAGAATGAAGTTGCTGAGAGTCAAACTGATTATGAAAATTTCACAGTGAAGGATACTTGACCTAGTCAGAAGGATAAAAGGATTTGGAGAAGCTTAAAAGAGGTGAAAGAACATACCTGAGATAAAAATCTTTGTGAACAAAGGCTCATAGAATGTCTGTGAGCCATTCAAAAGACATAATAAAATTTTGTCATAACTACTCCACTTTACTGAATCATATACAAAGCATTCAAAATAAGTTGATTATACCAAAATATTTACTAGTAAAAGTCCAAGCAAGAAAGAACACCAAATGTAATAGAAGTTCTGTGCTCAGCACCTGAGCATAACTTCCTTTTTGAAGCTCACCTATACCCCTGAGTCCCTAAATACCTAACATTTTGTTAATACACATTAAATTTCAGAAATGAATAGGTTAAAAAAACAATCTAGGAATAATCTTTGACAGTTAGATGCTGTCAAAGTCACACCATATCCCAAACATTCACATTGCAGAAGCCCCTTCATACTTCAGCCATCATGCCCCAGCTGAAAGTTTCTCTTTTCCCCCATAGGCCTGGAACATTGGCAAATTTACTTGCCAGAGATGGTGGGATGGGTATATTTAAGGAGATTAACAGCAAAGCAGATAATACTTTTGATAAATTCATAGGAAACTGTGAGAAGATTTATGTACTCAAAATGAAAATATAGAAGTAACTTCCTAGACATTTGTTAAGTCAGGTTTTACTAGACACCATTTGCTGCGACTTTGTTATCTATTTTCCACATAATCTTTCTGAATTAAGCTAAATACTCTGCCAAGTTCTTAGTTCAAATTGACAAAGAAGTATATAGGTCAAAAAATGAAGCAAGTTGTATTTATTTTGCAGTATGTAATGATATTATATTAGGCACAATTTTGGAACACGGAAAAAATGCTTAATTGGGGGAAGAGAAGACACATGAAACAATTAGAGAGCAATAAATTTCATTTACATAAATAAATGCCATAGTTGGTGTGGATCAGACTCGAAGAAGGGTGAGACAGCAGGGATAATGATAAGCATGTTGGAACAGTTAGAAAGAAGGACTTTCTAGGTTCTGAAGTTGTGTAACCAAAGACAGAGAGGAAAAAAAGAATGGTCATGTCCTTTGTATATGATAGCAAGAGCAGTCTATGTGGAGGAGAGGGTGTGTGCCAGGAAAACCCGGAAGAGGGATAGGAACAGGAAGAATGAAACTGTAGTGTAGAACAGGAGTTGTCAAACAATATCCAGCAGACTGTTTTTAGAAGTAAAGTGTTGTTGGAACAAAGCCACATTCATTTGTCTATGGATAGTCCATGGCTACTTTTGTACAGTAGTAGAGTTGAATGGTTATGGTAAGACTCATGGAGCCTAAAAATTCATTATCTGGCCCTTTCCCAATCATTGGTATAGAACATGAGAGTATTTGGGAGGGAGGAAGGGAGGGAGGGAGCAATGAGGGGTTCCAAAATTCCAACACGTGTGTTGTATTTCCTTATACGTACTGCCCAGCTACACACATATGATAGATACCATTCCCTAGGCTCCAAAGGGCTTCTAACAAAAGCCAGATTACAGAAGACCTTGAGAAATAGGCAGAGGGGTTTAGAGTTGATGTAATAGATAATGGGAATTCAGTGATAGAAAAATGATCAATCTAGAAGATCAATCAAGAGTAAGAGCAGAGCCCTAACTGGTTTGGCTCAGTGGATACAGTGTTGGCGCTGGGGACTGAAGGGTCCTGAGTTCAATTCTGGTCAAGGGTATGTGCCTTGGTTGCGGACTCAGTCCCCAGTGGGGGCCGTGCAGGAGGCAGCTGATCAATGTTTCTCTCTCATCAATGTTTCTGACTCTCTATTCCTCTCCCTTCCTCTCTGTAAAATCAATAAAATATGTTTTTTAAAAAAAGAGAGAGTGAGAGCAGAAGGGAAACCTGACCAAAAGGTGCCAGTTAAAATATTGCATAAATTCAAGCAGGGATCATCATAAGAAATGGAGATGAAATGGCAATTCAGAGAAGCATTTCAAGAGATGAATCAAGTTCTGGTGACAAATTAACATGGGAGGGTAGTATAAGGCAAAGAACCTGAGTTGAGGAATAACGGAATTGGGTTCTAGTTCCAGTTCTGCCATTTACAGGCTGTATCTTTGGCAAAGACACCTTACAGGTCTCCATTTAATCATTTATAAGGTGAAGAATTTGGTAGGAACATTAACATGTAGTGTTTTTTAGTACCTTCTGGGTGACAGGCACCGAGCAAAGGCATTTCACATATTTTCTCCAATCCTCACAAAAGGCTGCAAGATAGGTATTTCCAGGATCATTTCACTGATGAGGAAACTGAAGCTCAGAAAGTGTTAGTAAATTGCCTGATATGACAGCTAGTAAACTAATAACAACATAAGTTTCAAACTTAGAATTGGTCTCTGCATCACAGAAATTATGTAGTCCAAGTGCTCATTATCATAGGCTCATCACAACATCATTATGGGACATCCTGTATTACCTTTCTCTAAAGCATTTAGGGAGTTAGCACTTCCCCTCCTTCCATCACTCTAAAACAGAGTTTATTGACACTCACCAAATATCCATGTGTCCCTTTATATTCCCAGGTGCCCTTGTAGTCAACTTGACTGTGCTACAGCCACTAAGATGTAGGTAGAAGTGATATAAACTACTTTCCTTACAGGGTCCCTGAAAACAAACCAACAACAAATCAACATATATAGTGTTTTATAGTTCCCAATGAATAGGCTTTCATATATAAACTAGAGGCCCGGTGCGCAAATTTGTGCACCAGTTGGGTCCCTCAGCCTGGCCTGTGGGATCGGGCTGAAACCAGCTCTCCCAACATCCTCCAAGGGGTCCTGGATTGCAAGAGGGCGCAGGTCAGGCTGAGGGACCTCACTGGTGCACAATCAGGGGCAGGGAGGGACACGGGAGGTTGGCAAGCCAGGGAGGGGCCACAGGAGGGCTCCAGGGCATGTACAGCCCATCTTGCTCAGTCCCAATCGGCCGGACCCCAGCAGCAAGCTAACCTGCCAGTTGAAGCATCTGCCCCCTGGTGATCAGTGCATGTCATAGAGACTGGTTGACCAGTCAACTGTCTGCCCCCTGGTGGTCAGTGCACATCATAGTGAGCGGTTGAGCAGCCTTAGCATATCATTAGCATATTACACTTTGATTG